>NC_092780.1:28905670-29224836 GCF_047496795.1 Chiloscyllium punctatum | reverse complement strand
CAGCATCTGAACTGTGTTTGGTACTGATCACTGTACTTACAGAAGGATGTTAATATGCTGGAAACAGTGCAGAGAAGGTTTATCAACAAATACCTGGAATAAGAAGAATGCCTAATGAGAAAAGGCTAAGCCTGTATCCGTTGGAGTTTAGAAGAGTCAAAGGTGTCTTAATTGAAACATGTATGGTCCTGATGAGACTTGACCAAGTGGATATTGAAAGGATGTTTTCTCTTGTTGGAGAATCCAGAACTAAGAATCATAACTTAAAAATAAGGGGGAGTCCATTTCAAACAGAGATGTAGAAATATATTTTTCTCTCAGAGGGTTGTGAGTCTTTGGAATTCCATTCCTCAAAAGGCAGTGCATGCAGAATCTTTAAATATTTTTAAGACAGAGGTAGATAGATTCTTTATTACTAAGGGAATGAAAGATTTTCAAGAGATATGCAGGAATGTAGAGCTGAGGCTAAAATCAGATCCGCCATGATCTTTTTGAGTGGCAGAGCGGGATTGAAGGCCTCTCATCTGAGAGAGATAACTGATGATGGTCTAACCTGGGGTCATCACACCTCAGGTAAAGGGAACGTTTGAGAAAGAGAGTGTTTCATGGTAACCACAGTTGATAGGGGAATTGAATCCACTCTGGGTACTGTTATCTAAGTAGCTGCCCTGAAATCATGCCATATCCTTTCCTTTAGCAAGTCAGCACATCCCTTCTCTAAAACACTTGCCCCTTCTAGTTAGATTAATTCTTTCTCTACAGCCATAGTCATTTAATTCACCAGAATACTGGTCCCAGTACTTTTTAAATGAATCCCTTGCCACCAGAATAGTTCCTTTCTCCCAATTACTGGTCCTCATACCCCATGAACTGACATCCATCCCTTCCACACTATTCTTTGACCAATGCAATTAGCTCCTGGACTTTATTTACCCTGTATTTGCCCATGGCTCAGGGAGCAAACTCAAGCCTACCTTGGAGGTTCTGCTGTTCAATTTACCTCCTAACTGTTCAAATTAATTCAGCGCAATTTTCTTGCTAATCTAACTATGTTATTGATGCCACTCAAAGTTCCTCGCCATCCTGAGGAGATGCCCTTAATCTTGGCAGTGGGCACACATTATTACATTTCTGTTTCCTTCCCCCAGTTGAATAACTCCCTGTGCCAGAGTGTCACAGTTACCTTGCTCATCCTCCCCGTCCCCACTCTTGTCCATAAAGCTTTCAAGAGCCTCATAACTGTTGGACAATTGCAAAAGCCAAGACTCTGTGAATGCCATCCCTGGGTCCCCAGATCGTGCTCACCTCTAGTTGTAACCCCATCCCTGATAAAAGATCAAATTTGAATTACCTAGTCTGAGGGATGTGACTGTATCCAGGTAACTTGCACTTACCCTCATGTGGCAGAACAGCTCCAGCTCAGATACCAGATCCTTGACTCAGATCTGAAGCTCCACAAGCTGCAAACACTTATCTGGATTCCAGAGCTCAGACATGCTGCAGCTGCGACACATCACCTGTCCTGTCATCACTGTCAGATTTTATTCATTACTCTGGAATCCCTGCTCTTTATACCGTATTGTATTTTTTATAAAAACATCAGTAATCTCATACTTACTAAACTATTTTTAAGCAAATAGTTAAAAATGAAAACAGAGAAAGCAAAAAACAGAATTGATATTTATATATTTCTGCATAATACCAAGAGAGTAATGTCAGTGCTAGAAATGTAGTGTTGCCAACGATCCAGTCAATGTCAAAGATAATACAGATCAGATTCCAAGAAATGGTTCCCTTATTCTGTTCCAATAGTTTGTTTTAATATTTGCATGTGCACACACTTGCTGTTAAGCAATAATCATTTCTCCTGTCACACTGTCTCTACCACACCTGCCTGTCATATTTCCCTGTGGCAATTGAACATGTTCTGAAAATCATCAAACACCTGATGGCCCAGTCATTTTTTTAATGCATTCACAGAATGTCAGCACCACTAGCTAGACCAGCATTTATTGCCCATCTCTAATTGGCCAGAGGGCAGTTAAGGGTCAATCACATTTCAGTGGATCTGGAGTCACACATAGGCCTGGCTGGGTAAGGATGGTAGTTTTCTTCCCGAAACAACATTAGTGAACCAGACGGGGTTTTCAATGGAGGCATGTTCATCATTAAACTCTTAATTCCAGATTTTCATTGAATTCAAATTCCACCAACTGTAGTGGGATTCAAACCTGTGTCACCAGAACATTACTTGGCCTCTGGATGAACAGTACAGCAATAATACCACTAGGTCATTGACTAGTCAGACATTGGGTATGACTTCTCCTGGCTTTGATGTGGAGGTGCCATTGTTGGACTGGGGTGGACAAATTAAAAATAACACAACACCAAGTTATAGTCCACTAGGTTTATTTAGAAGTATAGACTTTCAGAGCATTGCGCCTTCATCAGATAGCTACCTGGCAAAGGAGCAACGCACTGAAAGCTTGTACTTTCAAATAAACCTGTTGGACTATAACCTGGTGTTGTGTGATTTTTAAATTTCTCTTAGTTTGTTATCGGAGAAAATGTTGGGATTGTTTGCCGCTGAGAACTAACATTTATATCTCCAAAATAAATGTGTTTATAACTCTGTACTTTCAACATTGAAATCCAAAATGCCTTCTGCTCTGCACTGCCACTGCTGATCACCGATGTTCTCTCTCACCCTCCCATCAAATCCCAGTCCAACCTCAAGCAGCTATGACATCCATCCAGGCCTCTACAATGAATGGACCCCTCCTATTGCAACATCTTAATCTTTACTCTTTCTCCTCCAGAGTGCTGAAAGCCTTATGCCCCCCATTGCTGGGAGGCAGCCAGGATTTCTCCTCTTATTTGTGTTTTTGATATGGCTTCAATACAATGAAAGCTGTGGGATAATAGTTACAGCAGTGATCCAGTACTTCGAATGTATTAAAGCTTAAGTATCCTCATGTTCTTAGTTACTTTATGAAAGGTCTGTGTTAACCATCGAGGATTGGCAGAAACAATTTAGATTTGAGGCACAGACTCTACAACAAGCACGAATGTTGCAAATACGACTGCATGCCAAATACTTAAATAATTTCAACTAAATCTGTCCATTAAAAAACTTGAAATTGAAAATTAAGTTAACAAGTTGAGAGGCCTGTCTTTGGAAAATATTCAACATATCATTGTGTAGATATAGCAACACAGTGTGTTCAGAGTAGACGTCACAGCTGCACACATATGATCGACTGTTCCCAGTGACATCAATATCACTAAGTCCAATATAGATGTCAAATACTGGCTTTGGCACGAATAGAACTACTTTGCATTTGGTGAAGGAATACAGATAAAATATTAATTCATCTTTGCATTTCACTTGCTGATTAACCTACTGAACATTTTCAGCACATACTACTTTGTTATAAATCTTTCATGTTCCTTTCTTTCAAGATAAATAGGTCAATAACTAATGGGGCCGACCATCCAGTCAGTAGTAGTCCGAATGTCACACTCATGCCAGATAGTACACAATTACCACTCGTGTTTTATTTCTTGTTCAGCATGCAAACATTTGATATAAATTTGAGATGGGCCATGAGTAATCACCGTTTACTTCTAATATCCAACCTCAATTCCAAGAACAATGTTAATGCAAAGCAACAAACAATCCTCCACCAAACTGTTTTTTCTCTCTCTGCTGTGCAAAGTTTCAGTCTCTCAATTTTCCCAAATCTGGAGGATTAATTTGTTTCTTTTTCCACGAACAAGAGTTGACATGTCCATTTCAACCTCGCCATCTGGAGCCTATTATCAATGCCAGCATCATCAGGAAAGTCATATCAAATAGCATCCCAACAGACAGAGCTTCAAGTGAAAGCTATTAAATATGCTCTTAGCAAAATTAATGAGAACAACTCTTCACGTTTTCTCTATTTTTAAAGAGTGCCTGTTTGAATGTACTCATGTTCTTATCTACTTACTGAAAGATTCACATTAACTATTGGATATTGGCGATCATTGTTTAGTTGAGATGACTTAGATTTGAAGCTCTACAACAAATACAATAACATCTATTGGCTGCACTCCAAATACCTAAGTGATTTGGGATACCATTGACCATTAAAACGTTGAAATTAGAGTTGAGGTAAATAGGTTGAAGTATTTGTAAACAATTATAAATTGACGCAAGTATTGCTCAAGGCCTCTGACACTTACGCTCAAACTGAGTCAGATACACCCGCCGCTACGGTTGAGCCAACGTAATTGCTTTTAATTTTAAATCTGTGGATCAACAAGTAGGATCAATTTCAATGATGAGGATGCCCATGGGACCGTGCTGGTGAGGATAATTCTAACCCAATGTGTGTACAAGAGGTCTTGTGGTGCAGTGGTAGCATCACTGCCTCTGAGCAAGGAGGCCCAGATTCAAGTCCAACCTGCTACAGAGCTATGTAATAATGCAGCACGGTGGCTCAGTGGTTAGCACTGCTGCCTCACAGCACCAGCGACCCAGGTTTGATTCCAGCCTGGGACAACTGTCTGTGTGGAGTTTGCACATTCTCCCCGTGTCTGCGTGGGTTTCCTCCAGGTGCTCTGGTTTCCTCCCACAGTCCAAAGATGTGCACATCAGGTGAATTGGCCATGCTAAATTGCCCATAGTGTTAGGTGCATTAGGAAGGGGTAAATTTAGCGTCAGGGTGCATTACTCTTTGGAGGGTTGATGTGGACTTGTTGGGCTGGAGGGCCTGTTTCCATACTGTAGGGAATCTAATCTAATGTCTCTGAATAGCTAGTTTAGAAAATAGTCTGACATGTGTGTGTATTGCTGAGAATGTGTATATGATTTTTGATGAAACTTGCACACCTGACATGAGTGCACATGGAATTCATGGTGCATGGGAACCACTAGCATGGAGGATGCCAGTCTTGAGAAGTAAGGCACTTTTTTTTGTCAGTTTCAGGATCTGGTAGGCAATAGACTGGGTACAGTTTAATGGTCCTGTCACCTGGCTCCAGAAAACTAATTCCAGCATCAAGAATATTGCTGCTTTGTTCGTGTATAATATTTCCAACACCTGTCTGATAATCCTGGCAACATTTGAGTAAGACACAAGTTAGGGCCAACCTAAGCTGAGTAATGGGTACTTTTGTGCCATGGATTCATTTCCACTAGAAACTTGATAAAATAAATCTCAGCCAGAACTAATTTCACATCAAACATTTAATGCTGATGAAGAGGGAATTTTCATCCCATCTGTCTGAATGTGAAACTAGATCCCGCAGGCAAAGGATTGTGACCTATTACTTTCCATGGCAACACCTAATCCCTTATACTGACATTTCCAATTAACAAAGTAAGTATATTTGCTCAGATCATATTCCCACTTTCTAACTCCATTCTGCTTTCTGAAATTTTTAATATTTTAGAAATTCTGCTGTCCAAGGCAATGTAAGCCAAAACCTGTGACAATTTCTGTTACTTGGGGTCTTTTGTCACTGAAAGGTTCCAACTTAGTAAAAATTAAATTCTGGTCTGAGGAGAATGTTGATGACCTTCCTCTGCTTCTTGACAAAAATGTCTTGCATCATTTTGCAAAATGATTTTGTCAGCAAATACACACATCACTGCAAATTACAATTGTGAATTGAAATTTTGAGGTTCAGGCAAGCATGGAATCACCGGAAACATATTAGTTATTAATTTTATAGACAGCCTGTATGTTCCTCTCCCAGCCTGATACTCCAGGTTGTCAACATGAGAATTGTGGAGACAATGAGGTCTGCAGATGCTGGAGATAAGAGTTGAGAGTGTGTTGCTGGAAAAGCACAGCAGGTCAGGCAGCATCCAAAGAGCAGGAAAACCGACGTTTCAGGCCGGAGCCCTTCATCATTCCTAATGAAGGGCTCCAGTCCAAAATATCAATTCTCCTGCTTCTCGGATGCTACCTGACCTGTTCTGCTTTTCCAGCAACACACTCTCAACATGAGAATTGTCTTCCTTCAGCAGTCCATCAATATTCCTATCAGATGAATTTCTTCACTTTCAGAAGTAAGCAATTCATTAGAACAGATTCTGCTAAGCTGGGCTTTTGCTCACTCGACTGCTTAGCAAGTTTTAATGCCAGTTTTTTTTTCCACTGTGTAAAATAGAGGAGCATGAATAAAATGAATATCTAATTACTCACAGCTAAAGTACCAATTGGAGAATAAACAAACTGCTATTGAAATTATGAGAAAAAAAAAGATCTGACCAGTGACACATCCAACAGATGTACAGTGCTGATTCTGCACAACTGATTGTGTTTTTTTTTCTGGGCTTATTAGAAATTCAACTGACAATTTGCATTCAAGTTCATATTTTAAATCTTCAAGTGATGTTCTGTTGTAAATTAATTTCCAAACTGAGGTGATTGATTTGGGACAACTGTTTCCAGATCTGAAATTCACAGAACTGCCAATGGTAAATCATTGGAAGTAATCATTGGATTTATACAAGTGCATAATTTTCACGCCTGACAGTCACATGAATTCACACATATTCTTTCCTGGGATGTAGACATTACTGACAAGTCCTGAATTTGTTGCCCAACCTTTATTTTCCTTGAGAGGGCGGTGTTGAGCTGTCTCCTTGAACTGCTGCAGTCCACAACACAATGAATTTGTCATCAAATATACACGCATCATTGAAAATTACAACTGTACATAGAGGTTTTGAGGATCAGGCAAGTATGCAATCACACCGACCATATTAGTTACTAATCTTATAGGCAGCCTGTTTGTTCCCCTCCCAATATTCACAAGGCTACTAGGGAGAGAGTTCCAGGATTTTGACCCAACGACATTGAAGGAACAGCAATGTATTTCTAATGTTTCAGGATAGTGATTGGCTTGGAGGGGAAATGGCCTGGTCGTGCTCCCATGTATCTGCTACCCTTGCCCTTCAAGATGGTAGTGGTCCTCGGTTTGGAAGGTGCTGTTTAAGGACCTTTGGTGAACTGCTGTCAGTGCATCTTGTCGATGGCATGCAGTTAGTGAATGTCAGATGGGTGCAGCTCTAATAACAGTCAAGAAACTTGACATCATCTAGGATGAAGCAGCCTGCTTAATTGGCACACAATCCATAAACATTTGGTCACTCCACCACTGATTCACAGTAACAGCAGTGTGTACCACTAACAAGATGCACCTAAGAAATTCACTGAAGACAGCACCTTCCAAATCCATAACCCCTTCATCCAGAAGGTCAAAAGCAGCAGGTACATGGGAGCACTACCACTTGCAAGTTTCCCTTCAAGCAACTCACCATCCTGACATGGAAATATATCGCCGTGCCTTCAGTGTCATTGGGTCAATTTGCTCCCTAAATATTGTGTCTACGGACAGCACTAGGACTGCAGTGGTTCGAGGTTGCAATTCACCATCAACTTCTCAAGTGCAACTAGGGATAGGTAATAAATGCTGGCCCTGAATTTATTATAGCTGGCCTACATCCCACGAATGAGTGAAAAAAATTATTAAACATTCACAGGTGATTCTTGGCTTCAAATGTAGAGAACAATAGAGTAGAAAATTAAAGGAAATTGTTAATAAAATTCTGATTTCTGCCCAATTTTGGTGTTTTGGATTAAGAAGGATGTCAAGACTTTAAAGAAAGTCCAAAAAAGATTTTCAAGACTGATTCCGGTGCTGAGAAACTTCAGTTACATGTTTTGATCAAAGAAGCTTGAGTTATCTTTGATAAGAAAGAGAAGCATTTTTTTCTTTATTTTTGATGGTGGACTGTTTGAAAAACCAAGGACAGTAAAGGGGATTGCTGCACTTTTGAAAACAAGTTACTGGAACTCATTGTGATTAATGTTTGCAGTGTTACTTTGCAAATAGTGGAGGAGGTGGGATAAGATGGTATGGCTCAGGGGTATGTGCGCAGAGTGAGATTTGGCCAGCAACAGAACTCTGAATGGTTTATGCAGTTGTGGCCAAATATGGAAGCCAGGAGCATTCACTCTGATGATAACTGTCTAAATGATAACTGATCAGCCCAACAGCTGATGTGTGTGGATGATACTTGGGAAGAAGGTCTCTAGACAAGAAGAAGCAAGCCATGTCTCTAAATCTCTGTAGTAAAAGTAGCCAAAGTCTAAAGAAAGCAGTTCTTTTCTCCAATCAGTTGCTATAAACTGTTGATTTTAACCAGTAACTAAATGACTTAAGTGTACTTATCAGTCTGCTTCCTGTGTAGAAGAGATTCCACAGAGTAGAACAGAAGGACTTGATTAAAAAAGAACATCTTATCAAAATCCTGTGGACTGGTACTATTGAACAATGTTTCCCCAGTACATTTCCTTTTAGATTAGATTCCCTACAGTGTGGAAACAGGCTCTTCAGCCCAACCACTCCACACCAACCCTCCGAAGAGTAACCCACCCAGACCCATTTCCCTCTGACTAATGCACCTAACACTATGGGCAATTTAGCATGACCAATTCACCTGACCTGCACATCTTTAGACTGTGGGAGGAAACCGGAGCACCCAAAGGAAACCCATGCAGACACAGGGAGAATGTGCAAACTCCACACAGACAGTCACCCAAGGCTGGAATCGAACCTGGGATCCTGGTGCAGTGAGGAAGCAATGCTAACCACTGAGCCACTGTGCTCACCATACTTGTAACACCGATATTTATTTTGCTTGTTACTGCTGTATGTGTATGTGAAAGGGTATTAGAGTTACAACTAGTCGAGTTGTATATTGATATTTCATAGTCTTTTACATTTGTAGTAAACAGTACTTCTTGTCAAGTAAAGGAACGTGGTCAGTATTTTTTGTTTACCTGATTCTATCAGACAGACAAATTGAGGACTTTATTTACTTTGAGTAATTCATTAACAATTGTGGGATAAAGGGGTTCAAATCAGCACACTTTTCAAGGTTGGTCATAAAAGAAGTTTGATAGATGTTTTGATTATTAAAAAGGTGTAGAAGTATACTGTACCTTTAAGAGAGCGAAGGACTTGGCACAAACACACCAGCTGCTAGAGAATTTACAATGTAACATTTGGTTCAGAACAGATAGCACTGGCTGAGTTGCTATGGGACAAAAACAAATTCAAATTCAGCCAATCGGTTTAAATTATATCCTGAAAATACTAAATTCCATTTAAGTTTGAATTGAGTATATTGACAATCTTTAAAACCAATGACACAATCCGATGCTTTGGGGGGTATAAGACCAGGAAAAATTAAACAGTTGGGAGGAGAACGGCCAAGCCAGCATGTAGAGACTGCCTGAAAAATAGCTCTCTTAAAAGGTACTTTTATCGATCCATCACCTGTGAAGCAGAATCCCCAAGAAGTAAAAAAGATGACAGGAATACAGAGAAGAGCAGAAAGCTGCCTGGTTTTGAGATAAGACGTTTTGTTTTGTAAGTTTTAATCGGGAGTTTTATTGGACTAGTATTGTAGAAGGGGAAGGTAAAAGATAGGTTAGAGGAAGGAGTTGTAAATAGTTCTAAGTTAACCATTTCCTGTTATACTTTAAGAAATGAAGTTGTTTATTTTTACTTTAAATAGTTCTTGACCTCTCAAATTTTCACAGATTACTACACGGGATAAATCTTTTCTGTGTTGCCAGGTAAAATAAGCAGGAGGGTTTACCCCATGTCATAACGTGATAGAAATGTTCAAAATAATGAGAAGTTTAACAGAGTAGGTGGTGGATGGTAAAAGAACCAATGATGACATGGAAACCATCTTTAAGTAGCAAGTTCAGATTAGATTACTTACAGTGTGGAAACAGGCCCTTCGGCCCAACAAGTCCACACTGCCCCTCCAAAGAGGGAACCCACCCAGACCCATTCCCCTTCATCTAACACTCCGGGCAATTTAGCATGGCCAATTCACCTCACCTCCACATTTTTGGACTGTGGAAGGAAACCGGAGGAAACCTACACAGACACAGGGAGAATGTGCAAACTCCACACAGACAGTTGCCTGAGGCACGAATTGAACCTGGGTCTCTGGCACTGTGAGGCACCAGTGCTAACCACTGTGCCACTGTGCCGCCCAACCTGTAGCAATAGTAGAAATATGGATTAGAATAACAGAATGACTTGCTTCCCTAAATCTTCCTTTCTATCATCCAGTCTAAAAGCTTTAAGCACAGTCAAGGTATAACCTGATTAGCATTTCTACCCTATTCTTTCTGTCGTTGATGGTGCCCTATAGTACAGGCTTCTGTTCATTACTTAGCGTTAGGGCCAGCACAGTGGCTCAGTGGTCAGCTCTGCTGCATCACAACACCAGAGACTTGGGTTTGATCCCAGCCTCGGGTGACTGGCTGTGTGGAGTTTGCACATTCTCCAGTTGTCTTGCATGGGTTTCCTCCCACCGTCCGAAAATGTGCAGGTTAGGTGAACTGGCCATGCTTAATAACCATGGGTATGTAGGTTAGGTGCGTTAGTCAGGGGAAATGTTGAGTAATAGGGTAGGGGAATGGGTTTGGGTGGGTTGCTCTTTGGAGTGCCAGTGTGCACCTGTTGGGCTGAATGGCCTGTTTCTGCATTGTAGGGATCCTATGATTCGCAATAAAAGAAGTGAGTTCATACATTTGCTGCTTATTTCTGTAGCTTAATCCAAAAAAAAACTTCTGGAGTATTTCAGTTTCACATGCAATTACTTGTCAGAATATCCAGGCATACTGCACTAGTAAGCAGCGTTATTAAGATGGCATTAAAAGATCAAGTCATGGAGCTTGAATTATTACCATCACAAATCTTTACTTGCCCTACCATACACAATGTTTTTATGAACTATAACCAATTCAATTTTGTACCAATTTAAACTGGTTTCAAATGCATACTAAATTATAGTGCACCTTCAAATATCTTATCTTTATGTCACTATTATTCGGGGACAAGCAGGTCAAACTCACTGACTGACTGTTTAACACCTGGCGGTCAAACACATTTCATATTTTCTTCTCAGATGGAAGGGAAATGCAGGGTCTAGGTGACCTTTTTCAGGCTAGTTGGCAATGCCTATTTAGATACAATATCCTAAAATTGATTTTGTAATTTAAACATTTACTGTCTATTGTTGATTGTCTTACATGTATGTTTTTATATAACCAACTTGATTTATGTAGTAAGATATCCATAATACATGTTCAACAAGAGAGTCTAATCATCACCCTTTAACAGTCAATGGCGTTAGAAATCATTGAATCCCTCATTACCAGTGTCCTGGGGGGTTACCATTGATAGAAAACTAAACTGGGCTAGTATTGTTGCTACAATAGCAGGTCAGAGGCTATGAATTCTGCAGCAAGTAACTCTACCATCTAAACGGCACACATTAGAATCATTGGATCCCTACAGTGTGAAAACAGGTCATTTTAGTCCGTGCCAACCCTCCAAAGAGTAACCCATCCAAACCCATTCCCCCTAAGTTATCACTCTACATTTACCACTGACTAATGCACCTAACCTACAGCTCCCTGAACACTATTGGCAATTTAGCTTGGCCAAGTCACCTAACTACACAGCTTTGGATTGTGGAAGGAAACTGGAGCACCTGAAGGAAACCCATGCAGACACTGGGAGAATGGGCAAACTCCACACACACAGCCACCTGAGGCTGGAGTTGAACCTGGGGCCGTGGCGCTGTGAGGAAGCAGTCCTAACCATTGAGCGACCATGCTGCCCACGTGCCTGGCTGACTCCAGTTCCAACACACTCAAGAAGCTTGACACCATCCAGGACAAAGCAACACACTTGATTGGCATTACATGCACTCCCTCAGCCACTGACACTCCTATGAAGTGCTTTGAAACATTCTGAAAGCCTGAAAGCACTATGTAAATGTAAGTTGGTGTTGTTCTCTAGAATTCCATATCCACTGATTTGGGAGAGGGAACTTCCTTCTAATCACAGAATGCTCAAATTGTGCTTTTCGGTATTTGTATCCACTAGTTCTGCACTTACAACTGAAACGAAATAACCTTAATATTTGTTAAGTATTCCACTTAACAAGGCAAATGCTAGTTGTGTGTTCAGAGACCTCCATCTGAATGGAACATTGAATCCATATAATGATGAATCACAATTCTAGACTGAAAAGTTTCAGATATTTCAATAAAATTTATTATTGATTGGGAAAGTTAAGTCATCCAAATTACAACCACATTCCTACGGTTTTCCTTTAACTCCTACATTCATTCTTGTCATTAATATTCTCCCAAATTCTGTCATGGACTCAATGGGTTTATGGCTTTTTGCCATGCAATAATAACTCTATGACTCCTATCTTGAAGGTGGAAGCATTTCAATTTTATCTTAGGCTGCAGAAGGTCTTCGACAGGTTAGGAGAGTGGGTGAAGATTTGGCAGATGGAATATAATGTGGGAAAGTGTAAGGTTATGCATTTTGGTCAGAAGAATAAAGGTGATCACTATTTTCTAAATGGGGAAAGTCTTTAGAAATCTGAAGCACAAAAGGACCTAGAGATTTATGTTTATAATTCTTTGAAGTTTGCATCACACATGGACAAGTTGGCTAAAAAGGCATTTGGCACGCTTGCCTTCAATGCTCAGTCCTTTGTCTATTGGAGTTGGAAAGTCAAATTTGAGGTTGTACAGGATCAGTTGTACAGTCCTGGTCACCCAGTTATAGGAAGGATATTTTTAACTGGAAGGGGTTCAGAAGAGATTTACCACGATATAGCCGAGTATGGAAGGTTTGAATTATGAAGAAAGTCTGGATAGGCTGGGACATTTTTTGCAGGAGCGTAGGAGGTTGAAAGGCAACCTTATAGATTTTATAAAGTAAGGAGTGGTATAGATAGGGTTAAAGGTAGTTGTGTTTTCCCTAGGATGGGGGTTTCAAGACTAGGGGGCACATTTTTAAGATGAGAGGAGAGAGATTTTAAAAAACTTGAGGGGCAAATTCTTTTACACAGAGGGTGATTTGCATGTGGAATGAACTTCCTGAGGGAGTTATGGATCTGGGTACAATTACAATGTCGAAAAGACATTTGGATAAGTACATGAATAAAAAATGTTTGGAGGGATATGGGCCATGCACAGGTAGGTGGGGCTAGTTTATTTTGGGATTATGTTCAGCATGGACTGGTTGGACCGAAGGGTCTGTTTCCATGCTGTATGACACTATGACTCTATGATTGGGATCCTAGTTCAGGATTCTCTTACAGGTTCAGTTGGCCATTAGAAAGGCAAATGCAATGTTAGCGGTCATTTCAAGAGGGTTGGCACGCAAGAGCAGAAATGTACTGCTGAGGCTGCCTAAGGCTCTGTTCAGGCACAAAATATTGGGAGCAATTTTGCGCCTCATATCTAAGGAAGGTGTTGGCGTTAGAGGGGGTCCTGAGGAGGTTTACAAGAATGATCCTATGAATAAAAGGTTGTCTTATGAGAAGCCATTGAGGACTCAATGGAGTTTAGAAGGATGAGGGGGTCTGATTGTAATTTTCAGAATGCTGGGATTCTGGATGGAGTGGTCATGTAGAAGATGTTTCTGCTAGCAGGAGAGACCAGGAGCCAAGGGCACAGCCTCAGAGAGAAGGGACAGCCCTTTTGAACTGAAATGAGGGGGAATTTTGTCAGCCAGAGTGATGAATATGTTGAACTCAGCGCTGCAGAAGGCTGTGGAAGCCAAGTCAGAGATAGACAGGTTCTTGATTGGTAAGGGATCAAAGGTTATGGGAGAAGGCAGGAGAATGGGGTTGAGAAACACATCAGCCATGATTGAAAGGTGGAGTAGACTAGATGAGCTGAAAAGTCTAATTTCTGCTCCAATGTTCTATGGTCCTTTGGTCTTATGTTAGGTACTTTAAATGAAGATTTTCTCTTTGCCCTAATTACAAAAGAATTGTAAACACTCTTAATAAAGGACATATTTAAAATCTATTAATTTGAACACTGAAGAAGCCTTTTCATATATTTTTGAATGGTGCCATGAATGCTGATAGAAAGGATATAATTGTGATATAGCTTGTCTAATTATTGGAAAATTGTCCATGTACTTTCCGTGACATCCTTTTAATTAAAAGCACATTGTCCCGCGAAACCCGGCATGAAACAGTTAGGAAAAGTCGGGAAGAGGTTGAAATTCTGACCTGTGCTGCATTGCAATCCATGACCAGAACTAAACAAAAAAAATTCTCATGCAAAATAATGCAGGAACTTCATTCACTGTATAGTTAATGTGATTTACAGAGAAACAATTGAACTGTTTTACAGCCTGCACTTTTATAAAGAAGCAGGAATAATAGAGCCATAAACCATGAAGCAAATGGATGCTATGCACCATAAACTGAAATTCTCTAATAAATCTCAGTGAAGGTAATGTGGGAACCGAGAAATGCAGTATCCAGCTGTTACAACAAAATTAAAACAGTGCTCCATTATTATTGCTAAATAGTTGCTTGATATTTTCATTTCATATAAACACTGAAGTGAAAATTTAATTTTTCAGGGCATTTTAGTTTTAGTTACATTTGGCTTCCATCATTTAACTTGTTCCCATGCACATATGTGCTAACTTCATCAGACACACATCACTTAACAATGTGAAAGCCCTGGAATTTTTAATAACAAGAATTTGGCTCAACAAGCTTTTTTTTTCGAGAAGTCAACTCAACATAACATATTTTCATCAGATCCATCAATCTCTTCTTTCTTCAGGTATCTCTCATTTAATCCAGAACTATTTGTACCATCTGCTCCTCTGGTAATTTATTCAGCAAATATACCATTCTTTTCATGAAAGAGTTTCACCATTTACATGTAACTTGTATGCCTTGATGACTTGCATCCAAGGATCCTAAAAGAGCTAACTGTGGAGATAGTGGATGTATTGGTTATAGATTTCCAAAAATCCTTGGATTCTGGAGAAGTACTGGAGGATTGGAAACCTGCTAATGTGACACTCCATTTCAAGAGGGAGAGAAGCATAGGCCAATTAACCTAATGTCTACTGTTGGAAAAATATTGGAATCAATTATTAAGGAAGTAACAGCAGAGCATTTGGAAACTTATAGTTTAATCAAGCAGAGTCAGCAGAGTTTCAAGAAAGGGACATCATGTCTGACTAATTTATTAGAATCTTTTGAGGAAGTCTCAGCCAGAGTGGATAGAGGGATTAGATGTGTTGTATTTGGACTTCAAGCAGATTAAGTCATAAGATAAGAGCCCAATGTGTTGGAGATTGGATATTAGCTTGGATAACTAGCTAATGGGCAGGAGGCAGTGAGTGGGAAGCGGTGGTTCTTTTCCAAGACAGTGACCCATGACCAGTGGCATTCCACAGGGATCAGAGCTGGCATTGCAGCATATTAATATATACTAATGATGTTGAGGAAAGAAGTGAATGTGGTGTAGCCAAATTTGCAGACAACACAAAACTAGGTGGAAAATCTAAAGGTGGTGGTTTGGAAAAGCACAGCCGGTCAGGCAGCATCCGAGGAGCAGGAGAGTGGACGTTGCAAGCATAAGCCCTTCATCAGGAATGTCGGTGGGGGGTTTACAAAGGGGCTAAGAGATAAATAGGAGCGGGGTGGGGCTGATGGGAAGGTAGCTAGGAATGCAAACGGTAGATGAAGGTGGGGGGGGGGTAATAGTGAAGGTCGGAGTGGAGGATGGAGTGGACGGGGGGAAGGAAGGTGGACAGGTCAGACAGTTTAAGAGGGCAGTGTTGAATTGGAAGGGTTGATCTGGGATAAGGTGGGGGGGAGGTGAGGAAACTGGTGAAAATGACATTGATTCCATGTGGTTCGAGAATCCCAAGGCAGAAGATGAGGTATTCCTCCTCTAGTCGTCGGGATACTAGGATTTGACAGTGGAGGAGGCCTAGGACTTGCATGTCCTTGGTGGAGTGAGGGGGGAGGGGGAGTTGAAGTGTTTGGCCACAGGACTGGGGGGTTGTTTAGTGCATGTGTCCCGGAGACGTTTTCTGAAACATTCTACAATTTGGCATCCTGTCTCCCCAGTGTAGAGGGGACCACATCAAGAGCAATGGACATAGTAGATGACGTGCTTGGGTATGTAGGAACATCTCTGCCAGATGTGGAAGGATCCTTTGGGGCCTTGGACAGAGGTGAGGGGGGATATGATGGCGTAGGTTTTACACCTCTTGCAGTGGCAAGGAAAGGTGCCGGGAGTGTAGGATGGGTTGGTGGAGTTTGGACTTAACATGGGAGTCACAGAAGGAATGGTCGCTGTGGAAAGCTGAAAGGCATAGGGAGGGAAATGTATCCTGGAGGTGGGGTCTGACTGTAGGTGGCGGAAATGGTGGAGGATGATGCATTGGTGGGGTGGAAGGTGAGGACCAAGGGGGTTGCAGTTGGAGGAATGGGATTCAGGCGTGGAGGTGCAGGAAGTGGAGGAGATGCACTGGAGGACATTGTTGACCGCATGGGAGTGGAAATTGCGATCCTTGAAATAGGAGGCTACCTGGGATGTTCTGGAGTGGAATTGATCCTTCTGGGAGCAGATGCGGTGGAGGTGGAGGAAATGAGAGTAAGAGATAGCATTTTTACAAAAAGGGAGGTTAGGAGGATGTGTAGTCTAGGTAGCTCTGGGAGTCGGTGGGTTTGAAGTAGATGTCCATGTTGAGTCGTTCACTGGAGATGGAGATGGAAAGGTCCAGGAAAGGGAGGAAAGTGTCCCAGATGGTCCAGGTGAACTTGAGTTCAGGATGGAAGGTATTTGTGAAGTTCATGAACTGTTCAACCTCCTCATGGGGGTACAAAGTGGCGCTGATACAGTCATTGATGTAGCGGAGGAAAAGGTGGGGAATGGTGCTGGTGTAGCGGCAGAAGATGACCTATTCCACGTTCTTGAAGAAGATGAATCCCACCCCTCAAACCACAACAAGAACAGAAACCCCTTGGTCCTCAACTTCCAACCCACCAACATCTGGATACATCGCATCATTCTCCACCATTTCTGCCATCTACAATCAGACTCCACTACCAGAGATATATTTCCCTCCCCACCCCCTTTCAGTATTCTGCAGAGACCATTCCTTCCGCGACTCCCACATTAGGTCCACAACCCCACAAACCCACCCTCCATTCACAGCATTTTCCCTTGCCACCGCAAGACATGTAAAACCCACTCCCATACCTTCCCCCTCACCTCCGTCCAAGGCCCCAAAGGATCTTTCCATATCTGGCAGAGATGTTTCTGCATATCCAAACATGTCATCTCTTGTGTCCATTGCTCTTGATGTGGTCTCTTCCACACTGGGGAGACATGACGCCAAATTGTGGAATGTTTCAGAGAACATCTCCAGGACACATGCATTAAATAATGTCACAACCCTGACTGAAAACTTCAACTCCCCCCTCCCACTCAGCTAAGGACATGCAAGTCCTTACAAAGAGATAGTGATAGGTTAAGTAAGTGGACAAAAAGTTGGGAGAAGAGATATAATGGCAAAATGTGAAGTTGTCCATTTCGGGAGGAAGAGCAAAAGAAGAGTATTATTTAAATAGAGATAAAATGCAGAATGCTGCAACATAGGATTTGGAAGTACTATGGCACAAAACACAGATACAGCAGATATTCAAGAAGGCTATTTGAGTATTGGCTCTTATTTCAAGGGAATTGGAATATAAGAGTAGGGAAGTTTTACTGTAATTGTACAAGGTACTGGTGAAACTACATCTGGAGTAACATGAGCAGTTTTGGTCCCCTTCTTTAAGAAATATGTTATTTCATGGGAGATAGTTCAAGTTGGCATAAGCCCTTCATCAGAAGCGTTGCAGTAGAGTTGAACTTCATCTCCCCCTCCCACTCTGCCAAGGACATTCAAATCCTGGGCCTCCTCCACCTCCAAATCCAAGTCACCCAACAACTGGAGGAAGGACACCTCCTCTTCTGCCTTGGGACCCTCCCACCACCACACGGCAACAATGTCGACTTCACCAGTTTCCTTACCTCCCCTCCCTCCTCCTCTTCCTAGATCCAACTGTGAGAAACAAAGCCCACTCACTTCAATAATTTCAGTCCGAGACAAGATCTGAATCAGTAGTGCCATTTATTTTACACTTGCAAGTGGGTGTGATGTCCCTTTCTCAAGGCAAGGGACATACACACACTAAATTCAATTCATACATAACATTTATATGATTTGATGTCTATTGTTTTACACTGCTCCCTCCCCTGCTTACATCGTCCACTTCCCTAAGACCGGCCCCCATTACCCCTGTTTGCCTCTTGCCTTATCCGGCCTTGTCTGTGATAAAATGCTTATTTCTGGTCTCACAAGGCTGTTTGACCTTACCCTGTTATAGGTCATTGTTAGGCATATCCCTTCTTCATCATTATCTACCCCCTTCATCTGTGTCTTTCCCGAGGCCGTTCTGATCCCTATGACCCTTTTAATTGGGGTTTGTTCCTGTGTTTTTGTAAAAGTGGGAAGCACATGTTTATATCTACTGTTTGTACAGGCGTATCTAGCTTAACTTCATCCCCTCACAACATCTTATCTACTTGCCCATAATGTCTACCTTCTGACATAGAGTTTTAGCTAATACAAAAACAATTATATATTTCCTCCACATTGTTTCCATTCTTGTTGACTCAGCTCTTGGCTAAAACAATTACACACTGGTGTGAGTTCACCTCCTTTGTAAGATGGAATTGCATAATTGCAGAAGTAACATTAATCCACCATATCCCACAATTCCCCCTCTTTCTTTAATTACCATTTGTTATCTTCTGCAAATATTTTATTTTTAAGCATCGCTCCCGAAATTCGCAAGCATCATCCCAGAGATTTCATCCATCTTGGTCTCACTCATCTCCTCATTATTTAGTCGATAAAGTCCTTCAGCCTGATTCCCTTTTAGGGGCATCTGTTTCATTAAGGCTGTTTCAATCAACCTTTGGGTGAGCCCTCGTATACAGGGTATGATCATTTTTATTAATTGTTACCCACCAAAAGAGAGCTGGCACAAAGCCTGCTGCAATCTGGTTACGAGCCTTGAATTCATCAGGTAGCCCCCTAGGGACTCCTACCGAATCAAGATAAATCCTGTCATTGAAAGAAGTGTCTAACAGTAATCTCTTACCCCTTCCCTTTTTCCCTCCTTTGTTTTCCTTCTCAAATGCCAGGGTAAATGGAATTGCCAATTGTACAATTGCACATATCCCTCTCCAATCTGGAGATAGCGTGGGTCTCAATATTTTGCCTCCACAGTCCCACCACAGATCCACTCGGGGAACCTTTAATGCTGAGTAGTTCCCTCCCTTCTCCGTTTTGGTGACATTCTTAATCTCTGTACATAGTTTCAGCTCCCCCAAATCTTTCGACTGACTTGTACCTCGTCTACACACACGATGTGTGATTTCCAACTGCGGCAGAAAACAGGGGGGGAACTTTTGCATCTTTCTTCTCCAAGGGAGGGAACCTCAGAGATAGGGAGGTACAATTCCTATCATTCCACGCAGTCTCATCCTGATACAGGGCTATCATACATTTCATGCCCTTCCTGTCTCGCTTCCACCCGAGCGGAAAGGGAACCACCTGGGCCACTGGCCGACCGGAGGCACATGCATAGCAATTGCTCTTGTTCAGACTTTTCACAGTATACTTTACCCATTCAACCCAGGCATTTGCATCCCCGTACCCAGTTTCTATTTCAATGGTCTGTTTCAAGTCCTTTACCTCTATAAATTTTACTACTTTAGGATCATCGGGAGGGGTGAAAGATTGTATCTTATTACCCAGTAGTTCTACCCGTTTTCCCTGTCCTACGCTAATTCAAAAACAATAGCCCAAGAAATCCTTCCCATTTGCTTTCATTTCTATCCCAAACATTTCATTTCATTGTATCTCATAGGTGCCCCCCCCCCCCCCACCAGGATTGTTTCGTGCCATGTGGTTTTCCTTATCATTAGGTATATTGGGTTACACTTTTTATCAGGACAATCACGAGCTGGTCGGAAGGGGGTCTGGTGTACTGTGACGAGACCATTATACTAAGTACCATCCCCAAGGCTATCCCCATAGGACTTAAGATGTATCTCAGAGCTGCGGTACTGTCTCTGATTATCTACATCCCCACAATTTACTAAGCTGCATACATCAGCGTCTATTACTTGTGGATTATCAGATTCAGGAACCGTTAATAATACATATGAAAATGATATTTGATGAAATACCAATACTAAGAGAGCTAGCATCATAACTCTAAGCATTCCCAGTATTCTAAACATCATGCTGAAGCACAAAAAGACTTAATATACAATCTTACAGAAATAATCCCGCGCTCGCGTCGCCACTGTATAATTAGTTACTCAAAGTCTCTTTAGTCTGAGTTTCAGCGGATCTTGTGTTGATTCGGCTGTCCAGACTTCTTTCTCCACGGGAGGGTCCACTGGCCCTTTGATCCGAGTGTAGTGAGTCCAGCCTTTCTCTGCTGTCCTTATCGCTGTTTCAGGGGTCAAAAGAGCCTGGTACGGCCCTTCCCAGTCCGGCTGCAATTTAGTCTCTGTCCATGATTTTACTAAGATTCAATCTCCCGGCCGGATGGAATGAACGGTGAATTCAAGGGGTGGAGTCTGTGCCAATAAACCCTGTTTCCTGAGGAAAGACAAAGAGGAGGACAAACCCAGTATATACTTCTTTAAAAACAAATCTTTAGTTTCGGGAATTGGCAATTCTCCATTCGTTCCCAAGTAAGGTAATCCAAATAAGATTTCATAGGGGGATAGTCCCAAATCTTTCCTTGGGGCTGTTCGTACTCGCAAGAGAGCTATAGGTAAACATTTGGTCCAAGGGAGTCTAGTTTCTATTATCAATTTAGAGAGCTGTCGTTTGAGTGTTTGGTTCATTCTCTCAACCTTTCCTGATGATGGCGGGTGCCATTGAGTATGGAACTCCCAGGAAATTCCCAACCCTTTCATTACCCCCCCGTAACACTTTAGAGGTAAAGTCAGTTCCTTGGTCGGAATCAATATGGTTCACGAGCCCATATAGGGGAATTATGTGCTCCAATATTGTTTTAGACACCCCACTCGCAGTGGCGGTAGCTAGGGGGTATGCCTCAACCCAACCAGATAAATGATCTACTATGACCAGCATATATTTTAGTCTGCCTACCCTGGGGAGTTCAGTATAATCTACTTGTATACTCTGGAAAGGTCTCAATCCTGGGTCTCTTCCTCCCGGGGTCTGTTTTCTCAAGACTTTCTTATTTACCTTTTTGCATATGATACATCCCTCACATATTTGTTTAGCAATTGTATATATTCCTTTACATCCATATTCCCTAAGAACTAAATCACACATTGCTTGTACTCCCCAATGGCTTGGTGTAGGACAGCCATAATCTCTCGCATCATCATTTTGTTTAACATTTCCCTTCCATCAGGTAACCTCCAAGGCCCGTCTGCTGTTTTTACAGCCCCTAAATCTCTCAATTCTTTTTCTCCACTTTCAGTAAATATAGGAGCTTCCCGAGGACCTGGGACAGTAGGTATTAGGGAATGAATCGCCACTTCTTGTGGATTCAGGGCTGCTTCCTTAGCCACCTCATCGGCTAATCTATTTCCCCTAACCTTTGGTTCATTTACTTTCTGATGACCATTTACATGCACTACTGCTATTTCTCGGGGAAGTAATAGGGACTCCAAGACCCGTTTAATCAATTCTTCATGTACTAATCCCTTCCCCCACCTCTGGGTTAATACTCCCAAAACCACTCCCTTATCCACGGTAGCAAAGAGGTGGAAAGGTTTATCTAGGGAAGGTAGGGCTAACACAGGGGCATGGATCAAATCTCTTTTGAGTTTCTCAACTAGTTCTTTTTCCTCATCATCCCAACTTAGACATTTGGGTTCCCCCCTCTAATAGTTTGAGATATAATTTCTTAGTCTCCAGTGCATAGGAATCAATCCACAATCTGCAATAACCCGTTAGACCTAAAAATTTGCGTAACTCCCTTTTAGTGCTGGGCAGTGGCATTCCCACTATTCCCTCTATCCGTTCCGGGCTTATCTTTCGCTTTCCCTCACTAACTAAATGTCCCAAGTATTTCACTTCTTGCTCCACATATTGTAGTTGGTTTTTAGATACCCGCAGTCCCTGCTGGCCCAGGAAATTCAATAATTTGTTAGTGGCTTCTACTACTCTTTCTCTTCTTTTTCCTGTTACTAAGAGGTCGTCTACATACTGCAACAGGGTAGTCCCCCTGGGGCTGCTAAATTTCTCCGATACTTGTTCTAACATCTGTCCAAATAAATTCGGGGATTCCGTAAACCCCTGGGGAAGCACAGTACACTGGTATTGCTGTTGCTGTCCTGTCTTAGGGTCTTCCCACTCAAAGGCAAACAAATTCCTACCTTCCTCTGCCAAGGGACAAGCCCAAAAGGCATCCTTTAAATCTATCACACTAAACCATTTGTGGTCATGAGGGATCTCACTTAATAACGTAGAGGGGTTTGGCACCCTGGGTGCCTGATCTGTACTGTTCGATTTAATGTTCTCAAATCCTGCATCAATCGATAATTTCCATCGGATTTCCGCACTGGTAGTATTGGGGTATTATAAGGAGACATACATGGCTCCAACAATCCATCTCTAATCAATCCTTCAATTACTGGCTGCAGTCCTCGTTTACCTTCTATGGAAATGGGATATTGTCGCTCACAGACAATGTCCCCTTTCCTTTTTAAATTTATTTCAAGGGGGGGGGATCTGTAATTTTCCACGATTCCCTTCTCTAGCCCATACAATAGGGTCTATCTCTCTCTCCATATCCTCTGTCAACATTGCCATTTGGACAACTAATTCTTTTTCCTGAATTCCAATCTCCAGTCCTAAGAGGATAATTAAATCTCTCCCTAGTAAGTTACTTCCTATATCAGGGATATACAACAATTCCCCTTTGACCCTATCCTTAGGACCTTCTATCATCATAGGTTCAAATACTGGAACAGTAAATCCCTCCCCTTTAACCCCTGAAACAGTAATTGACCGTGTCGACATTTCTACTTTCTTTGGTTTAAAATTCAGTGATGACCGTGCTGCCCCCGTATCTACTAGGAAGACTACCTCTTCCTTATAGGGTCCCACCTTCAGGTTTATCAAGGGTTCCTGGTGGGCCCCCGAGGGCAGGAACCCCTGACACCCCTATTCTTCATCAAAATTCATAAGCGGAATTGCCCTCTCTTCCCTTTTCAGAGCCGGACATTCCCGCTTAAAATGCCCTATCTTTCCGCAATAATAGCATCCTGCCTGTGGAGACCTCCAGCTCTGCCCCTGTCGCTCGAACCCTCTATCAAATACTCCCCCTTGTCCTCTCCCTCTCTCTCTCCCTTTCCCCCTTCCTCTCTGTCCTACATGCTGCCACCCACCGCTCCGGTTGCTCACTATTGGTTCCATTCTTTTCTTAACTACCTCATCAACCGTAGCTACCATCATTTTCACCTTCTGTTTCTGTCTCTCATCCTCTCTCTTTACAAACACTTTCTGTGCCTCTCTTAACAATTCATCTAATGGCTTTTCACTCCACCCTTCTATCTTCTGTATCTTTCTCTGTATATCTGGCCATGCCTTTGTCACAAAATGTACTTTCAAAAGACCCTGTGCCACTGGGTCCTCAGGGTTCATTCCAGAATATTTCCGCATTGAGTCTCTTAAACTTTGCAAGAAAGCTGAGGGAGTCTCATCTTTCTCCTGTCTAACTTCAAAGGCTTTAGTCAAATTCTGTGACTTCGGAACTGCCTCTTTTATTCCTTTTAGAATCAGGTCTTTCAATTCCCTCATTTCTTCTCTATGCTCCGGATTTTGATTTTCCCACTGGGGGTCTCTGAGGGGAAACTTCACCTCTCCCTGTCCAGCATCTCCATCTCCAATCGGATGTTCCCTGTCCCATATTTTAATGGCTGCTCCCCATATAAGTCCCCTTTCTTCCCCAGTAAATAGTATATTCAAAATAGACATTAACTCAGCCCAGGTATACAGACTGCGCCCCAAAAATTGATCAGTTTGTTCAGACAACCCTACCAGATCCTCAACCAGGACCTTCATTTCTTTTTTAAATATTCTGACCTCCCCACTGCTGAGGGGGACACTTACAAACCCAATCTTTGTCCCCTATTGGTACCTCCCGAAGGGGATAAGTCATTACGTTCTTCCCCTCTTTCTTTTTTTTTAATGAAATATTGCAATATTTCTAGCTCCCCATAACTTCAAACACCAATTCATCAATTCATGCTTGACTAACTTTAAAGCCTGTTCCAAATTTGTAAATATATTTATATATTTACGTTCATTTATTCAGTATTTAATATTCAAAATGTAAAATGCATACAGTTCTCAATTTTGAAATCCACTGTAATCACCCAGTTTTAGTCCCTTAATTTAAATCCAAAATTAGTTTTCTTAAGTAGTCCTGACCAATCATTGCTCAATTACAATACTATAGGTCTTGAAATAATCAGAGCTGCCTTAAAATTATTTGTCTATTCCAGTTTAAAGAAAAAAACTTCTAATGCATGAACAATGGCCGAATCCAAGGTCACAGATATTAACCATAGGATCTTGTTTTTACTACAATCTAATGTTGAACTGAAACTTCAACTGTCCTCCATAAATCGCTTTCATGTAAAGATAGAAGAGATTAGTTAGAAACTGATAGTAAGGCAGTCATGACCTGTAAGAAGAACAGGAGTTATCATTCTTTTTTTCATAATCTCTATAGAATCCTTAACCTTAAAAGAAATCATGTTAAGTTTCCATAATAAGAATCAGATTCAAAACAGTCCCGGAACTCAAGCTCCAGGGAATAAAACGCAAACATTCAATCACCAACAAACAAATGTGCATTCAAACCAAATCACAAAGGGTTAAACTTTCGACCAGCTGTACAGCTCTCTTCATTCTCTCTCTCTCTCTCTCTCTCTCACTCATTGACAAATAAATTCAGATATTTACAAACCCAGTCTTTGTCCGACCTGAATTTTGGTCAAAAGAGGCGGGACGAAGAATGGATTCCTCAGTCCATATGAAGCAACAATATTTAATCATCTTTTTCCCCTGTACAAGTATTATTTTGCCAATTCCACAACATCCTCCCCAAAGAACTTTCTGGAGGTATGTTGTAAGGGACCCCGCCTCCAATTCCATTGCTTTTTCCTTCTTTTGTTTTCCCAGAGGCTTTTTCCTTACCTACGACACAACCCATATTGAGTTCCTTCGTTAGTCCCTTATTAACTACTAAAACTCAATCCCGGCCACCAAGGCAATACTTAAAAGTCAGGTTTCTTACCTTGGTCTGTGCACAGAGTTGCCTGGCCCCTTTGTGCCGTATTGTCTATCGAGCTCCTATCACTGTCTGATTCAGATGTCTCTCTTGTGGGATTCGTACCAGTCGCCCAAGGGAGCAGACCAAACCAGGACACGAGACCGCTCCTCAATGGGGAACGGGACGCGTCTTCCCAGTGTCCAAGGCCAGCCACTCCCCCCGGTGATGGAAGAAAATCCCGGACGAGCCCCCAATTGTGAGAAACAAAGCCCACTCACTTCAATAATTTCAGTCCGAGACAAGATCTGAATCAGTAGTGCCATTTATTTTACACTTGCAAGTGGGTGTGATGTCCCTTTCTCAAGGCAAGGGACATACACACACTAAATTCAATTCATACATAACATTTATATGATTTGATGTCTATTGTTTTACACTGCTCCCTCCCCTGCTTACATCGTCCACTTCCCTAAGACCGGCCCCCATTACCCCTGTTTGCCTCTTGCCTTATCCGGCCTTGTCTGTGATAAAATGCTTATTTCTGGTCTCACAAGGCTGTTTGACCTTACCCTGTTATAGGTCATTGTTAGGCATATCCCTTCTTCATCATTATCTACCCCCTTCATCTGTGTCTTTCCCGAGGCCGTTCTGATCCCTATGACCCTTTTAATTGGGGTTTGTTCCTGTGTTTTTGTAAAAGTGGGAAGCACATGTTTATATCTACTGTTTGTACAGGCGTATCTAGCTTAACTTCATCCCCTCACAACATCTTATCTACTTGCCCATAATGTCTACCTTCTGACATAGAGTTTTAGCTAATACAAAAACAATTATATATTTCCTCCACATTGTTTCCATTCTTGTTGACTCAGCTCTTGGCTAAAACAATTACACACTGGTGTGAGTTCACCTCCTTTGTAAGATGGAATTGCATAATTGCAGAAGTAACATTAATCCACCATATCCCACACAACTCTCCAGCTTAGCACCAACCTCTTGAACTGCCCTACCCATCTATCTTCCTTCCTATCTATCTGCTTCACCCTCCCCTCCGACCTATCAACATCACGCCCCATCTGCATCTACCTATCGCCACTCTCCTATTTATCTCTCAGTCCCCTTCCTTCTCTACATTTCCGATAAAGGGCTTATGTCCGAAACGTTCACTCTCCTGCTCCTCGGATGCTGCCTGACTTGCTGTACTACAGTTTTTGACTCTGATCTCCCGCATCTGCGATCCTCACTTTCTCCTAACAGCATGATGGACAAGATTAATTGGGCCAATGAGTCTTTCACAGCCAACATGGCTGAGCTAATCTTACTGAAAAAAATTGCTTGACCAATAAGACTTCCAGGAAAATATATATAGAATAGTTAAAAATAAAACCATGCATTAAAAAGAAGAATGTTTTAAACTAAAAAAACTTAATTTGAAATCTGTGAAGGTGAAGATCAGATTTAACCAGCCAGAATACAAACAGGGCAAGAGGAGAGTTAGAGTATGTGAACTTCAGCAGTGAATCAGTCGACAATTAGAACTGGTAACTGTAGTTGATAAGTATCTGCAAGTGAGCCTAATGGCTGACTCGTTAAAGACCCAAGATTGCTGAGTAATTGCCCTCCCAGATTTTGTAAGATCTGCTTATAAATGCTATTTAAGTCGTTTACGTTGTCCAGGCAATTAGATGAAGGGGAACTCTTAAGAAATCAAGTGTAATTCTTTTTCTTAAAAGATTGATAGACAAAATCATAGATATCCAGCTGTTTAAGACGAGTGGCTTCATCTGGTTATGGTAAATATTGGATCCTTTTTGAAGTCTCAAATATGCCTTAACAGCGGCTGTCTGATGAGGAAGAAAAGAGCAGGCTATGGGCAAGTGACAAAGAGATGTGCTTTAGGTAGGTGGCAACTGATAGTAAACTGGGCTTGAAACTCATCCATTTCATTAGAAATTGGCATCGCTTTTAACTCTTCAAACCAGTGTAAATCTTACTAAATCATACTTAAATAATTCTAGGAAGGAAAATGGTGAAAATAATGAAATCTTTAGTCCAAGGGAAAGTGGTGACCTGATGATGTTATCACTGGACTGTTAATCCAGAGACCCACATAATGTTCTGGGGAGCCAGATTCAAATCCCACCTCAGCAGATGGTGGAATTTCTATTCAATAAAAATCTGTAATTAAGGGTTTAATGATGACCATGAAACCATTGTTGGTTGTCGGGGGGAAAACTGACCTGGTTCATTAATGTCCTTTAGGGAAGGAAACTGCCGTCCTGACCCGGTCTGGCCTACATGTGACTTCAGACCCGTAGCAATGTGTTGACTCTTAACTGCCTTCTGGGCAATTAGAGATAGCCAATAAACACTGGCCTAGTCAGTGATGCCCACATCCTGTGAATGATTAGTAGAAAAAACATCACCAATATAAGGAATGAGGGAGAATTTTGTTTCAAGAGCCATATCACATTTGGCAAGGGAACTAAAGAGGTAGGACTCTGTAGTGTGGTGGTTCAGCCTTACATGAGGGAACCTGAGTATTCCCACTATAAAGAATGGTCCTATAAAGGGCTGAAAACAATTTGCTTTTACCAGCTTCCTTCTGGCTTTCATCCAGCAGCAATATGCAATGGCTTCTCCACTCAGACTGGAGTTAAAATGGTAGACTTATGTAGAGGAGGAACACATTGACTTTGAGGCAGGAGTCACTGCTGGATGCGCAGGAGAGCAGATTAAATTAACAATTTCTACTGAACATTCGTTTCAAAATCCCTCTGACACCACTCCTCCGATTGCAATGAAGGTTCCTCTGTCTGGAATCCCTGATGACTATCTTCAAAGGACAGCAATCTGGAAATGGACTTAATATGGCATCCAAAGCAATATGTCAGCAGCACCATGCATCAGACAGAAGATACAAGATTCCATGTCACAAGATAGTAATGCAGTAAAAATCCGAAGACGTTTCACAGAATGAGAAAAAAGATTGTCTCCGAACCAAACAAGGAGACATTAGGATAGGTGACAAAAGCTTGGACGAAGAGTTAAATGTTAAGGAGGGTCAAAAAGCAATAAACAATTTAAATGCTCATATTGACTTAGGTCTTCACACAGCAATGCATTACAATATGAATTTGATTATGTGTGGATGCACGGAAAGTGTTTCAGGTTGGGCAAAGGGCTGTCATCAGTGACCTTGTATTGAGGAGCAAAGTTACGGCACTGGCAATCTCTCTCATGCGATTCAGTGGTAATGGGGGAGGGTGGGGGGAACGTCTAGCCATGTTAGCCAATTACTCAATCACCTGTTTGATCCGTGTGTGGGCAGCACATTATCTAGCATTGTGCCTTCTAGCCAGCAATTAATCATAGAAATAACAGTTGTGGGTAGTGAGGACCTTGCCAACCATTGGCAGTGACCACCATATGTTGAATGCGGAAAGCAGGTGGACTTGCTGCAGATGGTTCATAGACCCAAACCTATATGAGCATTTGTCCTTGTTCACTGGCAGATGGTCATGCCAAGTTCTGTCCCTAAATTGCCTGCAATCAATTTCTTCACTGCTACAATCAGAAAATAATTCATTTGAGGCATTTTAAAATTAAATCTCTTTCAAGAAATTTTAGAAACTGATTTCCAAAGGTTTGAGAAGGGGATAAATATTAATGTAAATGCAAGAAAGATAGTAAGAGGTCTGTTGAAAGCTGTACTGCATTTAAGTGATGTCAATATTGAAATAAAAACATTATAATGACAATTTAAGAGCACTTTCAGCCTAGAGGCGCCTAGGCACCCATCCTAAATCTGGGCACCGGGGAACAAAAGAGCAAATGGAGCACAAATATCACAGCAATTTATTAGATACAAATCTAAATATATTTTCAACTGATTTAGTTTTCAGCATGGCTGATGCATAAAATGTATACAAGCTCTTCAGGCGACTGAATGTGGAAAAGCATTGAGCTGCAGCCCTGATAGAAATTGGCACAAGCTCTGCTCTCCCAATTCTGCAGAGCTGCTTCTCAACATGTGCACCTGAAGGATCATTGAAACAGACCCTTATCATGCAAATAAACAGCTACACTTGTAAACAGCATATAAATTGTGTCGTTAATCACCAGCTTACATTTACATCTAAATTTTTATCAGATATGTGTCCTTTTATTGAAAAGCTAAATGTAAAACCCAAGTTTTACTAGGCTGTGCACCAGTGTAGAAATCCATGCAATAGGAGCACAAGTATACCATTCATTTCTTCAAGCCTACTCCACCATTCTACCAGATCATGATTGATCTTCTACTTCAACAGCACCTTTCTCACATTATCTCTATAACCCTAGATATCTTTAATACCTAGAATCCATGTACCTTTGTCTCAAGTATTGTTATGATCCCAGCTGATAAAAAGTTATCATAATCTTACCAGACCAAAGGGCTGCTCGTTCAACTAGCAAAAGATGACTGATCGTGTTTTAACCTGAGGGTCACCATGCCTTAGGTAAAGGGAGACACTGAAAAGGAGCACCCATCATGGTAACTTCAGCTGGTGTGGGAACTGATCCTATGTCATTGGTAGCACTCTGCATTGCCAACAAACCAGCCAGTCAACTGAGCTAACTACCCTGACATAATAATGCTGGACAAATCAAATATCAATGTGAAATGTCGTTTGATAGATTTTGTTTTGATTTTTGTTTTGATCGTGATGGTCAGTCGTTGAACTTAGAGATGCATGGCTGCCAATGTTATTTTAGCTTTCGGCTTTAATTCTGTGAATGTGACTTCGCTTAAAGTGATCAGAACGTTATTGAGTTCAAGCATAATTTCCAAGAAAGTGGTGCCTTAAACTAAATGATTAGATAAATCAATTACTAGTTAATTAATGAAATGACTATAAATTTAAATATTTGCAATGAATATAAAATAAACGAGTAAATAAAGCAGGTAACTGTTGCCTGTGTTTTTCTGTCAAGACAGACAGCAATAGAGAGAATTGTACCTTGTGAATGTCAAGAAAATGGCCGAAAGGAAATGGATAAACTTCATCAGTAAAGTCAGAAATTAGAGTTAAGATAGTTGTGGTACTGGTGTCTTTGTCGGCAAAGGACATTGCTAGGAAAAGAATTTTCTTTTACTGTTTATGTTAAGATCATTCTAAATTGGTGCATACATCTTTGCTTCTTTTGTATAATAAACTTGCATTCTTTTGTTAAAAATTGATCTATCTCGTTTCTTTTGATTTATTCAGTGTCCCAACGTCTAGTGCACACTGGGGTAGTAAATTCCACAGATTCATGATCCTTTAAGAGGGGTAACTCCTCTTTACCTTTGTATTAAATCTGCCACTCCCATGCCTAAAACTATGACCTCTCATTCTAGGTTGCCCTCCAAGGGGAAGTATTGTCTACTTTGACAATTGTCTTTAGCATCTTACATGCGTCAATGAGACCTCCTCTTATTCTTCTAAACTTTAGTGAATACAGGCCTAAAAGGCCCAATCTTCCACATAATTCAAACCTTTCACTTCTGGAAATCATCTAGTGATCCTATTCTGAACTGAACTGCCTCCAATGTAATTATATCCTTCTTCATGGGAACCAAAACTACACACTACCCCAGATGCAGTTTCAACATTGCCATTTACAATTGCATCATCTCCTCCCAGATTTTATCTTCCATTCCTTTGGCAATAAATTCTAAAATTCCTTTTGCCCTTCTAATTACCTGCACACTAACTTTTGTGTGGAGGAAGTGAGGACTGCAGATGCTGGACTTCAGAGACAAAAAGTGTGGTGCTGGAAAAGCGCAGCTGGTCAGGCAGCATCTGAGGAGCAGGAGAGTCAACGTTTCAAGCATAAGCTCTTCGTCAGGCATTCCTGATGAAGGCCTTATGATCAAAAAAACGTCGATTCTCCTGCTCCTCGGATACTGCCTGACCGATCTGTGCTTTTCCAGCACCACGCTTTTTGACATTAACTTTCGTGAATCATTCACAAGGATGCCCAGACAGTTTCACACTGACGTGTTTTGAAATTTCTCTTCAGTTAGATAGTGAGTTGTCGTTTTATTCTTTTGTCCAAAATCTATCACCTCACAATAGCTTTAACCTCAGAGACATGAAGTTGTGGGTTCAAACCCCTCTCTGAAAATGGTCAATGGAATTCATCGCTCTGTATCAAACTGAGAGAACACTGCTGTCTTTCAGAAAATTTTATTTCTTCTCCAAGAAGTTCTCATTTCAAAGCCAAGTACGTTGATTACAAAATGGATACTCAGGGGAAAACTGTTCCTCAAACCCTGAGAGAGAGAGGTTCCATTAAGTCTCCAAACAGCAGGTAATAGTTCACATATAAGACTCATTCCCTGGATTGAGATGCAGTGGAAAGCAGATTTATGATTAAATGAATAGACTGAATTTTAGTTACACAACTGCTGCTAGCAGTAATATAAGATCGCTTCAATGATTATGGAGATTTGATATTACAGAAATATTAAATTCCCCTAAATATTGTAGTCCCGATTAAAGACAATCTGAGGAGTCTGCCTATGATTTCCCTTAAGTGCAATTGCTATGTTTAAGGCTCCTATTGTTATCATCAGAGAAGATTGCATTGTGTCCATTAATGCCTGATGGGAGGAAGATTGGATGTAACGATGGTTAATGGAGGTGCTATTACGAGTAAATCTGTCTTGATAGTTGATAATGAGCTCAGGTGTCAGCTTCCCATCAGAATATATTGACTCCCCAAGGGCAGCTAGAGCATAAAAATTTGAAGTCCCTTCCCTAATACAACCAGGAATATTAGCTTGTAACTTTGCAAACTCTCTTGCATTTTCTTCTGCTCTATTTCCTTGCTCCTCTGGATCAACGTGCTCTGTCTGTTACCATCTCTGTACCAGCAAAAGCAGATAATATTAATGGTGTGTAACCAGGCCAGCCTTGGGCTTGGGCTAAGAATGTATACAGATCTCATGTAAAGTGTTGTGTAGCTTCTGTAACGAGTGTTCTGCCAGCAGAACAGCATGTGGTGTGCCATCTGTACAAAAAGTAAATTCCCGCTTGTCCAAATTTCCACATGTTTGTATTAATAAACTGCTTTAAATTTTATAACAATGCATCTCAACCTGGAAGGGAGATGGTATTGGAAATATGACTTAGTGGAGCTGCCCTGTATTTTTCCTAACTCTTACACCAACTTGCACCCAAATAAATGTTGTTTGATTTTCAGATTAGCTCCATTGATAACCAAATAAATCAAACGTACTATTAATATCAACCAGCTAAACATCTTAATTTTACAAAGAATTTGAAGCCTAGATACAAATGGTCCAAATGGTCAATGAGATGCTCCACAGAGTCTCCCCCAACACCGTCCTAAGTCATTTCACTCGAGCAATTTATCCTGCTGTTCCTATCTCCCTCATATACTTTATTCAACTTCCCAGTTAACAAATCTCCATACTCATCTCAACCACTTCACGTAGTAGTAAAGTTCCAATTCTAGCCCCTCTATGAGAAAGAAGTTTCTCCTGGGTTTATCATTGAATTGGGTCCCGAATGATGTGGGCCATGGTGAAGTCTGTAGCAGAGTCACATGGGAAATTGGCCTGGCCACCTCAATACTGGGAGCAAATAGTCACACCATTTATGCGTCTGCTGAATGGCAGGACAAGTTTCTTACTAGGCAGCAGTAAATTTGCAATTAAGGGGAATTAAAGCTTTTGAAATACGGTATTAATGTCAATACTCACCTCATTAATATTCAACTTATCTTCCCATATTTGCCAAATAAGTAGATGCCAAGAATTCTCAACATGGAATCAGAGCGGGTACCTGGTGAGTTCAGCTCACTGCTAGCTCCAGAGGATCTATGTTTGGACACCAGGCACCAATATCTTAAGGCCTGTTCTGTAGGCATTGGCTACATGCACCCATGTCTACAGACATTACCATCTGACATTTGCCAGCCTTTAAGAACCTTCATGATGAACCTAAAGGACACTTCTGACTTTCAATACTGCATCTTGGGTTGTAAAGGTAACCATCATTGTAATGCTGTGGTAATGACTCTGCTTAGGGGCAAACACCCAGCTCATGGGAAGGACCAGGCTGCATCTCTGGTCTGTTTGCTTGCTGTTGATAGCAAGTGAGGGAAAATAGTGTAGGCAGTAGTGAGAGTGGTATGCATGAGCCTTGGTGGCAGGTGGCTACAGTAGCAGAGGTAAAGTAAGTGTGAGGATTTGGAGAGCAGATGGCAGCATTTATGCTGATGGATTAGCGAAGATTATTTATCTTATATTGTCAATGCCGGGCATTCTTCCAGAAGGCAGAGACTGTTCTACCCTGTTGAAGGGGGGGCTACCTCAGACGAGCCTGGCATGGTTTGGTATAATGGCCTCCAATGTCAGTTCTAGGGTAAGAGGACTGTGTAACACTCCATTCAATAGGACCTCCATGTTCCATTAGCACAAAGAAGGGCTGGTTGCCCACAGTCTGCCACGCCTGGACAAATGTCAGCAACCATTTAAAGCAGCTCCAGTTTTAAAGATGGCACTGCTGCTGGGAATGCTGGATATTCTGGCTGCGAATGGCACATAGGGATAGAATCAGATAAGTTAGGAATAGAATCAGACAAGCTGAAGCTTTAGGAGCGGGGTAGGCTGTTGGTGAGGCAGGCTTGGTACAAAATGGCACAGAAACTTACTGAACCTCAAGGTGAAAATCCTTGCAAAGACTCAACGCAAATAGGCACCTCACTAAAAACCTATAGCTTACAATATGGCAAGCACAAACTGGTTGCATATGGTCAATATCAACAGCCAAACGATAGTTGACCAAATGTGACTTTTTATAGCTTTTAGTTCAGACCTCAGCTCATAAGGCAACCAATGTTTAAAAAAACGCTTTATTTTTCTTATTTCATTTTCAAAATTTCCACCCTACAACTCCAGACCTGAACAGTTCCACCTAAACTAGGAAGGTGACAACCCCTGATAACCATGGACGCTTTCACCTTTCATTTTGTAAAGTTTTGCAACTTCAGAATTTTTTTTGAAAAACGTTTTTTCCAGTGGATCAAGCAATCTGACTCTTTGCAAGTTTACAAGAGGCTGTTGGACGAGTCTAACTCTGATATAAAAAACCCATCATGTAAAAGCTAAGGGGATTAATAGGTAACATATGCATGATTAGTCTCATCTCCTTAACTTTCCTGACGAGTTCAGGGAAGAATTTTCTGAGTCATTTTTTCTCCATATTAACTCTTGGTTTTCCATTTCTGTGATCCTCCTAGGAGACTGCATATCTGCAGGAGATGTGGGGGTGAGGGATTGGGATGATTGGGTGCAGGAATGAGTGGGTGGGGACCAGACATTGGAAGAGGAGGCTAATAGGCTGACTGGTATTTCCGAGGAGCCCTTACTGAAGAAGGGCTTATGCCCGAAACATCGATTCTCCTGCTCCTTGGATGCTGCCTGACCTGCTGCGCTTTTCCAGCAACACATTTTCAGCTTGTGGCTGGTATTTTCACATGCTAATAAGTCCCTTGGGTCGAATCACTGTGAAATGAGTGCTGAGATGGGGGAGGGGAAGCGGGGTGCGTGGGGATCAATCAACACATCTTCGGCTCATATAAATGGTAGTTGTGACCCTTGTGGTACAGTGATAGTATTGCTGCTTCTCAGCCAGGTGGGGTCTGGGTTCAATCCTACCTCTCCAATGGTGTGTCATAACATACCTGAACCAACTGATTAACAGTATCCATATAAATGGATTTGTCTTCTATTCAAACAGCTTTCCCTATGCCTTTCAGAAGGAAACTCTAAGAATAAGAAACATTATTGGTAAATATATATCCCTTAATTTGCTTCTTTCGTTTATTCCTCTTTTTTCCCATAAAATGGAATATACAGTTCCCATAAAACTCAATAAAACAGCAAACTGAAGAGTCAGGTTTGCATCCTGTAGGTAGTCTATTTGCTGAATGAAAAGTAAATGGGCTGCAGAGACCCATCAGTTTCCCAGCCCAGCATGTTTAATCCATTTGCAGAATAATGGCGGATTGTGTCTTTTATGTCTATGTAGTCTCCCAAGTTTCTTTTAAAGTCTACCGATTTTCTATCTTCCATTCTTGCAGGTGTTTGGCTTTTTGGTGTGGTATAGTTCTACAGAAGCATTGGCTACCATAAGACCATAAGACATAGGAGTGGAAGTAAGGCCATTCGGCCCATCGAGTCCACTCTGCCATTCAATCATGGCTGATGGGCATTTCAACTCCACTTACCTGCATTCTCCCCGTAGCCCTTAATTCCTTGTGACATCAAGATTTTATCAATCTCCGCCTTGAAGACATTTAGTGCCCCAGCCTCCACTGCACTCTGCAGCAATGAATTCCACACGCCCAACACTCTCTGGCTGAAGAAATGTCTCCGCATTTCTGTTCTGAATTTACCCCCTCTAATTCTAAGGCTGTGTCCATGGGTCCTAGTCTCCTCGCCTAACGGAAACAAGTTCCAAGCATCCACCCTTTCCAAGTCATGTATTATCTTGTAAGTTTCTATTAGATCTCCCCTTAATCTTCTAAACTCCAATGAATACAATCCCAGGATCCTCAGCTGTTCCTTGTATGTTAGACCTACCATTCCAGGGATCATCCGTGTGAATCTCCGCTGGACACGCTCCAGTGCCAATACATCCTTCCTGAGGTGTGGGGACCAAAACTGGACACAGTACTAAAAATGGGGCCGAACCAGAGCTTTATAAAGTCTCAGTAGCACAACGGTGCTTTTATATTCCAACCCTCTTGAATGGCTACAAATTGCCACTGTCCCTTCCATTATTACACTGACAAAATGTATTATTTTTTAAGAAGTGCTGTTGACCAATTTGACCAGAGAGTCTATTTGTTTTTCTTATCTGGTTCTCAGTAGAGTCTGGATGGTGTACATGCCAACACCAACAATAGTCAGTAAAGTAGCAAGAGGAAACTATGAGCAGATTGCTTTCTCGCTACCCCAGAAATTCCAGAACAAATGTTAATCTATGAAGTGCACGTCAAGGGAATAAGCCTTCAAGGCAAATTATGGGGCAATCCCAGATAATCTGGGAGAGCTGGTCACCCCAACCTGAATCTTTTCTCTTCTCTTCTCGGAAGACTCCCTCTGCTGACACAAATGTGCACAGCAGCCTCAAGTGGACAAAATACGTAGTGTAATTTTCAGTACACTACAGAAATCATTGCCATGTGTATGAAAATTCAGAGGTTCTACTCTAAAAATTGTTACCATACTCAGATATAATCCTTTGTTTTATGAGAACTAGGATGCTGGAGTGAAAAAAAACTGTTTGATGAGTTTAACACTTTTATTAAAATAGTCAGAAGAGCTAAGTTGCCTGTAGTGTTAGGTGAAGGGGTAAATGTAGGAGAATGGATGTGGGTGGGTTGCGCTTCAGCGGGTTGCGCTTCGGTGGGTTGGTGTGGACTTGTTGGGCCGAAGGGCCTGTTTCCACACTGTAAGTAATCTAAAAAGATGCCTATTCAGTTGCTAAGTGTGGCACTATCGTGCAATATTAATACAGGTTTTATGATACCGAGAATGTTGTCTTGTTTTATTTCCTATTTTCCAAGTCCAGTGAGAGTTTAGTTCGACATTTGTGGCTCACTGAGAAACAATAGCTCGAATGTGTCCTTGCTCCAAGGTAACTCAATAACAAATATATTTTCTCAATTTCGAGCAACAACTTCTCAAAGACATGCGGCTATATTGGGACTAGTGTAGTTCAATTAAAATATAAGCCCCAAAGAATAGACCTGATCTATATGTAAGACCTGATATATATGAAAGGATGTAAAATGGAGTCCTGTCACCGTAACTTGACCTAAATAAAACAATTTGAAGCTGCAAAGTGAATATATCCGTAATCATTGGCAGATAAAGTACATTAAATCATTGATTTTCAACCATTCCAAAGAGGTTTGATGTAATCTCTGTCTATATAAAACTTCCCTTGTTTCAGAAATTAAATGAACACTTCAATATCCCCAGCACTAGCAGCTTACATGCACGGACTCTTCCAAATAGACAATAATGTACTGTGGAGGGAAAGTGTCAGCTTTAGATTAGATTACATACAGTGTGGAAACAGGCCCTTCGGCCCAACAAGTCCACACTGACCCGCCGGAGCGTAACCCACCCAGACCCATTTCCCCCTGCACCTAACACTACGGGCAATTTAGCATGACCAATTCACCTGGCCTGCACATCTTTGGACTGTTGGAGGAAACCAGAGCACCCGGAGGAAACCCACGCAGACACGGGGAGAACGTGCAAACTCCACACAGTCAGTCGCCTGAGGCGGGAATTGAACCCAGGTCTCTGGCGCTGTGAGGCAGCAGTGCTAACCACTGTGCCACCGTGCCGCCCTTTGAGTCTGAGGTAATGTATTTAGGGAGGACAAACAAAGTTAGGAATATATAACAAATGGGAGGAGTTTGAGAGGGAAAATGGAAGTGAGAGACCTTGGAGTGAACATCCACAGGCCTCTGAAGGTGGCAAAACAATTCGACAAGATAATAAAGAAAGCAAATGAGACACTTTCTTCTACTGGGAGAAAGTGAGGACTGCAGATGCTGGAGATCAGAGCTGAAAAATGTGTTGCTGGAAAAGCGCAGCAGGCCAGGCAGCATCCAAGGAGCAGGAGAATCGACATTTTGGGCATAAGCCCTGAAGAAGGGCTTATGCCCGAAATGTCGATTCTCCTGCTCCTTGGATTCTGCCTGACCTGCTGCGCTTCTCCAGCAACACTTTCTTCTACTGGACAATGTACAGAAAACGAAAGCATGACTATCATGCTGGAGTTTTGCAAAGCTCAGATTTTGCCATAGCTGGAATTGTGTACATCGTTCTGGTCACCACATTACAGCAAGGACATAATAGCTTTGGAGAGAGTGCAGAGGAGATTTACAAGAATGTTGCCAGGGCTTGAAAATTGAAGCAATGAGGGGGAAGATTGGAGAGGTCTAGGGCTTTTCCTTAGATCTGAGGAGACTCGGGGTATCTCATGAATTAGCTGTTTTGCCACATGTACTCACATGAGTACAGTGAAAAATTTATGAGTCACCACTTATGGTGCCATCTTATTTGAGGTTTGCAACATGATGAGCGGCTGAGATAGAATGGAAAGGGAAGACCTTTTATCCTTAGCAACGAGGTCAGTTACCAGGTGATTGGTAGAAGCATGAGAGGGGACACAAGGAAAAACATTCTTATCCAGAAGGAGATGGGATCTGGAATTGGTTCCCTGGTTTGGTAGTTAAGATAGAAACCATTTCACCAGAACCTGGATCTGCTGTTTCCTGCATGGCCAAAGAACAGAGGCTGGAAGGTGGGATTTGAATGGAGGGCTAGTATCTTTTTTTTGGCTGGCATGATGAACTGAATGGCCTCCTCCTGTGCCCCATCTTTTCCAGCATTGTGTGTTTTTCAGCTCCACTGTCAAATAAGATACAAACGATTGTTGGGCAGGTTTTCACACAATGCAAAGCAGCAAACAGAAGTTTCTTGGAGGCATTGGCACACTATGGAGGAAACTTACCTGAAAGTTAACTGAAACTGATTCATATGAAATTGGCAGGACATGAAAACTTCTATGAATGCTCAAAATGAAATGGAACAAAGTCTGGTTATTGGAGAACATGGGAATGGGAAATGGGCATAGGGAAGGGAGAGAAGAATGAGAACAGGAAGAGGGAGTAGTGGGATGAGAGGGGGAGAGAGAGAACAAAGTATTTTGTCACTAAGTGATTGAATCGCTGAGTTTTGCCACTAATGAACCCAGGGTGCTTTTATACTGTTGATATAGTATTCAGAACACTTCCTGAGAGTTTAGGTCAGTGATATTTTTTAATTTCAATGTTTTTATCTAGTTGCAAAAGGCCTTGATGCAGCAAGTTGTGTTAATATTTATAGGTAAGTAGTTGCGTCATTAAAAGGATTACATTCTTTTGGAAAACAGTCTTTCAGAGTGATTGCCTCCTAGTCAAGCATTCATATCTGCTCTCTCAGAGCTAACAGCCTTTTTGCTTTCAGTTCAGCTTCTGTTCCCCAATAACTGTAGCCAGACTTGTACACAGAATAATAAAGAGTCAACAGACAGGTTGAGTGACTGAATAGGCCCAATGGACCAAATTGCTGATCCTCTTAAATATAACAATCGCGTGGCCAGTTTACTCTTGAAACAGAATCGGAATTGTATGTTCACTCATAGCAAAGAACAGCCCAATTTTTCTTGTTGGTTACATGTTCATGGTGGGACGCCAATACTATGAATGTTCTTTACAGGGAAACATAGGATGAAGAAAAATTCAGTTGATACATCAAGTGTAAGGACCAAGGCAACATTTTAATGTCTGTAATAAAATGGATTACTGCACTACCTGCAAATGAGATGTTCGAGTTTGTATCCAGCAGTAAGAGGAGCTAGTATTTTACCTGAGGAATGGAAGTCCAGTTTCCATGGAACAAGGTGACCTTCCCAATAACTGACACTCCAGAAACCCCTAGGCAGTTGGTCAGTACTGTAAGCACTTAATGAAGTTCTTCAAGGCATTCAACAAGGCAAGAATCAGCCATTTCTTGTACCAACGCACTGTAATAAATATCTTTCCCATCACAAATCCATTAGCAATACACAGCAGGTTCATCACCACCTCCAAGTCCTCACAGTCCCTACTAGAAAATCACCTCAGAAACTCAAGCCACTGTAAAAGTCAGAGGCAAGAATTGAAAGAGTGTAGATAGCAAGGGAAGCCACAGCCATATGAACATTGTCAGCTTTACAGACTAATAGACAAAAAAGATTTGCGACAAAGTGAACGAGTCATGGAATGTTCTCCAAATACGTGCTTTAGTAGGTGTGGTGAGGAGTTATGTGTTCACAACAGCATGAGCTCAACTTGTTGCCAATAAACAGCAAGATGGCAGGATCCATTTAGCAGTGAGCTAAGTCTCAGTGATCTAAAGCTGTGGGATCTTAGCTGAAGATCCTCCACCCCAGCCTCCTCACAGCTTACATTGTTCCATGGGGGGCACTTCGAGTTCTGCTCACTGCTGAAGGATCAGAGTGAAACAGCCCAACCTAGATCTTTGCAAGCAAATCACGTTCAGTAGTTTCAATGATTGCCCACCTCATGGTTAAATTCAATTTTGAAGGATCTGTCAGTACAAAACTGATTGCTAGGGTCAAAGATTGCAGTCAAGAGAAAAGATAGGTACATATAGTCTTTTGGACATTTGAAGGAGATACTAATGACTGGAATCAGTGGCAGTGTTACAGCTGGTAGATGGGATGGAAATGGTACACATCACAATAGTATAATAAACCCCCTATTATTAATGATGATTTTTAATCAGTGAGGAAATCAAAGGTTCTGTGGAAAGGACAGCAAAGTGGAGTTCAGGATTACAAGGTCTGTCATGATCTATTGAAAGCTGACAGACTCAATGCCCTCCTCCTGTTCATCTGTCTTATGGTCTATTTCAACAGTGACCACATGTTCAAAGAAAAATCATTGATTGTAAGTGTTTCTGGATGTTCTGAGTTTGGGAAAAGCACTATATAAATGAACGAGGTGCTGTGGGAGTGAACGCTGATGCTGAAGAAGGCTGGGTCAGTGGTGAGATAAGATGTTTTAAATATTTAAACAGAGCACCCAGGAGTTGGAGCCTGGTAGGTCTCAGTAGACTTCAGAACAGACCCTTCCTGCCCACTGCTAAACGTTGATGTTTACTTGTGCATGACTGTGTAATGAGATTAAAATAACTTAGAATCTGTACAGTGCAGATAGAGGCTATTCAGCCCATTGTGTCTGTACCAACCCTCTGAACAGCATCCACCCAGGCACCCCTCCCACTCCTGTAATCCCACATTTCCCATGGTTTACCTACTGAGCATGAGCACCCTTGGACACTACAGTGCAATTTACCATGACTAATCCACGTAGCCTGCATATCTTTAGACTGTGGGAAAAAAAAACTGAGAGCACCTGGAGGAAATCCACACAGGCACAAAGAGAATATGCAAACTTCACACAGACAGTCACTTGAGGGTGGAATCGAACCCATGTCCCTGGTGCTTTGAAGCAACAGTGCTAACCACCGAGCCAGTGCACTGGGAAAACCTGCCCCACACCCAAGCAGGGGTCCCACTCACTTTTCAGCCCAACCCTATATTCAGCTTCAGAAATAAAAAATTCTGCCCAAATAAAGACTTCAAAATGGCAAAGTAGTTATTATATTTTATAACGTTAAAAGTAAATCCATACCTTAGCATAGCAGCATTATTACACTACATTAATTCAGTTGGTAAAGCTCCAAAATAGACTGCACCTTCCACTTGCCAATTAAATAGTTCTCCCTGAGCCCCCAGTGTGCAGCTACCAGTAGAATTAAAACAGAAATAAGTGGAGACTAAGCAGGTATAGCAGCATCTGCACGGAAAGAGAAACAGAGTTAATATTTCAGTCCAGTGACCCTTATTCAGAATCCAAGACATCGAATCTGCTTTCTCTCCAAGGATGCTGCCAGGCCTGCTGAGTTTCTGCAGCAATTTCTGTCTTTGTTTCTAATTTCCAGCAAACACAGTTCTTTGTTTTTGGGTTGTTTACCATTCGGATTAATCTGCCTTTCTGCCATTCAGAAGATGAAATTCTACTGCCCTCAAGTGGCAGCTCTGTGCCACTGTGTTAATTGGAGACCTTCAAAGTGATTCTGATAACACATAAATTTCTCATTAACCCAGGCAGCCAAAACGAATTTCAAGGGAATGCCCTTATCTATACGCTGCAGATTTCTAGGAAAATGAATTAGTGCTCTTGGGCTTACTCTGAACCAACCCGAGCTTCTTCTAGTTTAGTAAATTGATGCAGTTTACAGTGGATTTTTTTTTGGTTTGCTTTAAGGTATTGTTATGCTGTTGGTTATAAATTGGTGTCACACCTCACAGTATATCAGCATGCTTTGCTTATTATCCAGTGGTGCTTCAGGTCGGTACCAATTTACTGTATGCAAATTGAAGGACAACAGCAAAAATTTCATCAGGTTAGATGCTACTGGCAATAATTATTCATAAATTAATGATGTCAAAGAAAATTTAGCTTATACAGAATGCACATAAAATTATTTTAAATCTAGGTTGTCACAATTTAGAGATAGCATTGCCTATTACAAGCCATACCATAGAAACCTAATAGATTGGAAGCCACACTACAATGTTTCTAATGGATATGCAAACCAACTTACATTAAATTCCTGTGTCCATTATTTTAATGAAGATATTAATTTAGTTATTTTAATTGAGCTAAAGCTGCAAACAAATTAATGGATGGAAGAACCTTGTATATGTGTTCAAGTGTTACTTTAATGATATGGTGCAGCTAATTTAACCCAAATGGCATTTAATAGTTTATGTGTCAATAAATCATACTTACTGCCTGACCTTTATTAATGTAAAAATTTACAAGAGCCAAATTTCTACTAATTTCTATCATTGGTTTAACACTGCAGTAAAACTGTTTGCCAATGGGTTAAAAACATCAAATAAACAAATCAGAAAACAAATCAAATTAATGTTTATAATGCTGTAATTTTCATTAAGTTACTTTTAAAAGCTGACTCATGGGATTTGAGTCCTGCTGGCAAGGCCAGATTTGATGCTCTCCTTTAATTGCCTTTGGTGTGGCGCTAGTGAGTCAGCTCTTTAACTACTGCAATCCATCTGGTTTAGATTAGATTAGATTAGATTACTTACAGTGTGGAAACAGGCCCTTCGGCCCAACAAGTCCACACCGCCCCGCCGAAGCGTAACCCACCCATACCCCTACATTTACATCTACCCCTTACCTAACACTACGGGCAATTTAGCATGGCCAATTCACCTGACCTGCACATCTTTGGACTGTGGGAGGAAACCGGAGCACCCGGAGGAAACCCATGCAGACACGGGGAGAATGTCCAAACTCCACACAGTCAGTCGCCTGAGGCGGGAATTGAACCCAGGTCTCTGGCGCTGTGAGGCAGCAGTGCTAACCGCTGTGCCACCGTGCATTGTCAGGATGTTGAAGGCTTTTCAACCTATCGTAGGGAAAAAACTGGCAATACCAATCCAAGTCAGGATGGTGTCTGGTTGAAGGGGAATGTGTAGGTGGTGGTGTTCCCACATGTGCCAGGTGCCCATGTCCTGCTAGAGAACGTTAGGTTGGAGATGCTATGGAAGGTGGCTTGAAGAGTTGCTGCAGTGCGTCTTGTAGATGGTACATCTGGTGCCACTATATGTAGCTGGTGTAGGGAAGGAACATTTTAGATAGTAGTTGCATATGTAGTGTATGTATTTGGAACCATTAGTCTTTGATCTTGGTTCCAAAAACTAATGGTTTAACATTAATTCTGGGAAAACAGATATTGTGAAAAGCAATGTTTACTGTCAGTCAGAGTATGTCAGCATGCTGACTTCTGTTAACCACATATCCAATTATTCCTGTTTATAATTTGTTATATTAACCAGTCAATATATCACAACATTGAACACAGTGGCCATTGCAATAACCAGCCAGCTCAGTTGGTTTGAGAATGCTGTTACTATCATTAAGGTCATGGATTTGATCTTCGTATGGCCATTTCTTCAAAAATGGAACTTGATGCTACGGGGAACAGTTAACATGAATATTATGGATGCCGTACAGGAAGCTGGACAACCATAACAAGGAACGAGGAGGCAACGGATTTAAATGAGGAATGCAGGAGAAGGTTCTAGTGAAGGTTGGCCTGAATGATATATTTTTATCCTGTGCTTGCAGTCAAAGACCATTTGTAGTCTTCATCTGTGTGAGAAAATGTCTTTTGATTTCTCTCCTGAATTGCCTTGCTCTAGTTTTAAGATTAGGCTTTTGGATTCTCCCAACAGGGGAAATAACTTCTCGGTTTGTATACCAGTGAATACTTATATCATTCTAAACATTAAATTAAATAATCACTCAACCTTTGAAACTGATGGAAATCCATGTGCAGCCAATCCTCCTAACAGTCTATGCTTTTTCGTATTATTCTGGTGATTCCCCCAGAACCAATCCAGTTTTCTCAAAAGACTCAGTGTGTGAAGAATTGAACATTCTGACAATGTTCAGCATTTTACAATGAATTTCATTTGACCCCTAACACAGTAAAGAATTTTTTAAGAATTCAGTTCGAGGTGGCTTAGCCTTCAACTGGGATAGTCCAGAGGAACTGTCACAATACTGTTAGTTAAGCCCCATGGTACTGCATGAGTAACCTAATTTGGCCTTTGAAGTCCTTTGAAGAAAAGAAAAATATGATCAGATTGTTGTGACTATATGCCATGCTTCATCTAGAGCGAATGTAGAGCAATTTGGAACGCAGTTGGCACATTAAAATTTCTTTGCAAAATTGGACAAAGACCTGAGGAATACAAGATTGAAGTTTTACTACTGCAACATAGGTTTAATTTCAATGCAGCATCATATAAAAACTAGAACTAGAGGGCATAGCCTCAAAATAAGGAGAGCTGATTTAGAACTGAGTTAAGGAGGAACCTCTTCTCCCAAAGGGTTGTGAGCCTGTGGCATTCCCTGCCCAGTGAAGCAATTGAGGTTACCTCATTGAATATTTTTAAGGCAAAGATAGATTTTTGAACAGTACAGGAATTAAGGGACACGGTGGGTGGGCAAGTAAATGGGGCTGAGTAGACCAAAAGATTAGCCACAAACTTATTGAATGAAGGAACAGGCTCAAGGGACCAGATGGCCTATTCCTGCTCCTATTTCTTATGTACTTATATGGATGGTTTTCATTATGAATGTGGATATACATTTAATATCTTAAAAGTATAACAAAAACATCACAGCAGGAAGCAAGACTTTGAAAATAAGTGCTCAGACGTCCAAGATTTACAGAATAGGATCCCACGGTGAGGAAACAGGCCATTTGGCCCACCAAATCCACACCAACCCTCCAAAGAACATCCCATGCAATCCCGCCTCCCCCCACTCTCCCTGTAACCCTGCATATCCCATGGCTAATCTGCCTAACCTATATATCCCCTGGACACTATGAGCAATCCACCTAATCTGCACATCTTTGGACTTTGGGAGGAAACCAGAGCACCTGAAGGAAACCCACGCGGACGTAGGGTGAATGTGCAAACTCCACATAGGCAGTCACCCAAGGGTGGAATTAGATCCAGGTCCCCGGCACTGTGAGGCAGCAGTGCCAACCACAGAGCCACCGTGCTGCCTTATTTTAAACATGTCAAACAATTTTAAACATATTAACACAGGGATGTATTATTTCTTATACACATATGTAAAATAGACATATTACATTTCTCTATCAATGGAATCATTCCATTTTGCAACTTGTAATGGACTGACATCCTTCGTGCCAGTATTAACATTCTTGCAAATTACCCCACTGATATCCCCCCCCCCAACTCCCAACTCCCAACTCCCAACTCCCAACTCCAAAAGCCGATGGCATCTTACTGGATGTATTTCCAAAGGCACCAGTAGACTCTGTGTTGCCTCTGCAAAGTGGTCTCAGCCTTGACTTCAATTAAGTTCAAGAGTTCACTAAGACCCATTCTGTCCTCATTTACCATCCACATTTGCAGCACTCCAGTGGAGATGAGGTATGGGGAGGTGCAGGTGATTCCATTGAATAGCAAGCAGGAGCTCCAGAATTGGAGCGGGACTGATTACAGCGACCATGACACTCCTTTCAGCGAACTCAGTCCTTTGGCCACGGGAGACTGGGAATCTGACAACTCACTTGTGCAAAATTCCTGTACGATCTAATTAGCCTCCTGAGAAGTATTCCTGAAACAATAAGCAAAGATTGCATTGACCCATGGGTCAGGTTCGAAAGATACCTGAAAAAAAGAAACCATTGCAGACATTAAATCTACTGCAGGGAAAAGGAATGAAAAGTAAGACATGATCAAATGGCATTTTCTCCCACACAATTTGCAATAATTTGTTCGATTGGTTAGGTGTTACATACAAGTAATTAAGAACGTCTCAGACATTCTATGCTCATGCAACCTAATGCAGTGATATAAAAGATGTGCAAAAGATAAACAGCACTAATCAAACAGTAATATCCTTATAATATTCTGTTGCACAAATCTGCATAATGACAAAACTGTAAAGAACAATTCCAAAAGTTGAAACCATGCTCTGTCTGGGAGACGTCTTCTGTCAAAGGACATTGTACAGACTGATATTCCAGAAAGAAGGGAAATAAAACACCGCGATCACAGGATTAGTGGATAGTGGGCCCAGAAATGTCCGTTCAGAGTTTCAGCTGGCTCAAGGCTCAGACAGCACATGCCTGCTGTGAGGTGAAGAAAGTTTATTGACTTCACACTAACATTTTAGAGACTGAAAAGAGGCCACTATCTCTCCCAGATGCCAACATTCCACTGTTACACAGACACACTGTTAGTGTTTCCAGATCGAGCACCTGTTTAACCATTGCCTCATTCTTGAAAGCACCGCCCTCTTTAGCAAAGCATTGGTGTTGGAGGCTGAGGCACTGTGTGGTCAATGTAACCATTCCATTCAACTGGATGATCTAACACAAGTGATGAACCTTCCCACTACTTCACAACACGTTTTAATTCATCTCTTTCAGGTCCAATATAGACCTGCAACGAAGACGTCCATGCAGCCGAAACCATTCATCGAATCCCTACAGTGTGGAAGCAGGCCATTCAGCCCATCAACTCCACATGGACCTTCTGCAGAGCATCTCCCCCAGACTCACCCCCTACTCTATCCCTGCAACCCTATACTTCCCATAGCCTACCTAGCCTGCACATCCCTGAACACTATGGGCAATTTAGCATGGCCAGTTCACTTAACCTGCACATCTTTGGACTTAACGAGTTTTGAGAAGATTTGTAGCTCAGGTTGAGGTTCAGGATGTAGGTTTGCTCGCTGAGCTGGAAGGTTTGTTTTCAGATGTTTCGTCACCTTACTAGGTAACAGCAACAGTGAGCCTCCGGATGAATCCTGCTTTCTATTTATGTGTTTGGGTTTCCTTGAGTTGGTGATGTCATTTCCTGTGGTCCAATCTTTGGACTGTGGGAGGAAACCTGAGCACCCAGAGGAAGCTTATGCAGACACAGGGAGAATGTGAAAACTTCACACAGACAGTCGCCCAAGGCTGGAATCAAACCCAGGGATTTGGAAATATGAAGGGTAAAATTTGATGCTTTATCTGTGAGTATATATGTTCTGGAACATGGAGACTGCTACCCACTCATTACTGGCACAATTACATCTTTCATTGCCATAAGTATTTAATTATCATTGACTTCAGATGGTCATAGTTGTCTTTAAGTCCATCTGCATTCTACACTGCACTTTTACCAGTTCCACCATATGCTGCATATTTGTTAGCACATGTGAAGCGAGTTGTTGAGGCAATATGTCAAAATAAGGAGCTAGTTTCTGATGGACTGCTTAATGTTAAAAACAACTTCCTGCTTGAACAGGTGAAGATACTTACAGCCTTACACACTCTGTAAAGAGCCTTAACTCAAGTTAAAAATAAATCACTGCCCCTGTAAATCTGTGGAAATTGGCAAGCCCCTTTGGTTTCTGAAGCTGGAAATGGATAATGCTGGGGATTCTGTTCATAGAATCCTGAGAGTGTGGAAGCAGGCCATTCAGTCCATCGAGTCCACACCGACCCTCTGAAGAGCACCCCAAACCTATCCCCATTACTCCATATCTGCCACAGTCCAACCATCTGACCAGTACGTCTTTGGACTCTGGGAGGAAACCGGAGCACCTGGCGGAAACCGATATAGACAAAGAAGAACATGCAAACTCCACACAGACAGTTGCTTAAGGCTGGAATTTTATCCAGGCCCCTGGTGCTGTGAGGCAGAAGTGCTAACCACTGAGCCACCGTGCTGCCCTAAACTGTAACCAGTAAATCTAGGATTGTTTTGAAACTGTAGTGATAAGTTATCAGTTTGGATCATAGTCCTGTGGCTATTCAGTCATTTGGTAATCAAGAGATTACAATTCACTGATGTGACAATATACTTGCAATACTTGTGTTTCTGTATACTGACTGTTGTGTGGATTCTATGCACTATCAGGCAGGTCATTAGATGTTTCTTGAAGCAGCACTGCAAGGACCAATCTCTTTAATCACCCGATAAATTGAACCCTGTTGGCTCACAGACACAATACAAATGTATCTGGTTACGGAGGCAATCAAGCATTTATAACAATTCTAAAAATCTAGGGGAGATTGATATGCAAGCCTGTTGTTCTTTCCTTCTCCTCGTGCTTAAAGATAGACATCAAGGTTCCAAATAAGGGATTGATTAATATAAATAAACGTTGGTTCATTTATGATATATTTGAAAAGTTGTTAGCAGTATTTCGAGGTTGAAGATACCCTGCTCAGACCAAACTGATGCTCACGTTATCAATCACATTATTCATTCATCATTTCCCCTTTAGTGATGTACACAGAAAACAGAACCACGACACACTGCAGGTAGCCTCCAGCACCTTGCTCAAATGGCCATTCTGCTGAGATTAAATTTTCATGCCCAAAAGCAGCAAGCATTCTGGGAAAGTCATGATCCTGAATCACATGCTAGTTTGCTGCTGTATTTCTACCTCCCAGCAATTTTGAGGAGATGCCGAAGCAGAGGTTTCGGCTGCCCAGTGCAAAAATTAGCGAGTTATCAGCTGAGGCACTAAACAAACCACGTTAAAGCTTGTTGTGGGGTGAAGTGAGATTCACACCATAATTCACAAGGAACACACTAGGACAGCACCATATCTACAGAGAGGAGGCAGCTGCACAGTGGGGACATGATCAGAGAAGCTGAGGTTAATCCTGATACTGCATAAACAATGGAAGAAGCAGAGTACCGGAGGACACAGTGGTGACTGCGTAAACAGAAATCCCAGTGATTCAAGTTGAGGCACTTGAATGGCTGCAGGCGAGTTAATCTGCAGGGAGCAAAGAGTGGCCACTAAGTGGGGCACAGGAGAGGACTCCAGGCAGCAGCTTCTGAACAGCTAGTGGTAAGTCAGGACATGGAGTTCAGCTATTCTGAGTTGGTGGCCAGCACAGATGAGGAGCATTTGTATCCTTAATACATGGAACCCTTTAGTGGGCAGAACTTGGAGATGATGCTCCAGGGGCAGAGAGGGCATGGAGATGCTTCCTTTGACTAGCTGGCCTCCTCTTGTAACTATCCACAAACAGGAGAAATCCTCTGGCTTGCCTCCGCCTTTCTGCTAAAAGGGAGTAAGCGATGATCTAATTGATAGAACATGAAAAGAACACAAGGGCATAATCTTAAGCTATGAGCTTGGTCACGTTGAAGAGAAAGAAGTAAGAAGTTCATCAAATAAAGAGTAGAGGAATTCTGGAATACTCTCATCCAAAACACTGATGGTTTGGTCAACTGGATCTTTCCAGGCTCTGATTAATAAACTTTTTTTGTTGGACAGAGATAGGAAAATCTATGCAAAAATTGCTGGTACTGAATTAAGAGAATCCACTTGAGACTAGATAAGTACACAAGGGAGAAAGGAACAGAACATTATTCATTGTGAAGCTAATTTTATAAATTAATGGATATCATAGAATCCCTACAGTGTGGAGGCAGACCATTCAGCCCATCAAGTCAACACTGACCCTCTAAAGAGCATTCCACCCCTCTACCTTATCCCTGTAATCTTGCTGTTCCCATAGTTAATCCACATAGCCTGCACATCCCTGGACGCTATGAGCAATTTAGCGTGGCCAATCCACCTAACCTGCAGATCTTTGGATTGTGGGAGGAAATCCCATGAAGACACAGGGAGAATTTGAGAATTCTAAACAGATAGTTACCCAAAGCTGGAATCAAACCAAGATCCCTAGCCTTGTGAGGCAATATCTCTAATCACTGAGCCACCATGCCACCTCTAATGATTGGGATATGACAGTGTTAATCTGATGGAAGTTGAAACTCGCCCAGTCTGATAAACAACTCAGCCACTGGTGGAGGACAGTGCAGAGGGCAAAAGGGCTTTTGCCCAAAACGTCGATTTCGAAGCTACTTGGATGCTGCCTGAACTGCTGTGCTCTTCCAGCACCACTAATCCAGAATCTGGTTTCCAGCATCTGCAGTCATTGTTTTTACCTCGGCAATAGAAGGCAGTTCAGGCAGACAGCAGTTAGACACTCACACTGTCTACAGTTTGAAATGTATGTGTCCTACCTACCTCTTGTTAGATATAACTAATATCTAAGAGCATATCCTACATATAGTCATAAACTGCATCCTGTTTCTTCTACTGAGGCTTATTTGCAGTTCATCGTTCACCATGGACTAGTGAAAGCCACTAAACTAACATTGGATAGGATTACTGGTACCTATGCCATTCCAACTCAAGTGATTGATATCAAAGTCTTCTCATCTTTATTACAATACAACGTAATTCTCGGTAGCGATCATCCATAACCTACATGAATGACAGAACTTGTTGGAGGGACCAAATGGACTACCACAGTTCTTATTCATGCATTTAATGATGCTTGTCAGGGGAAGAAAAAGAATGTTGAAATCACTTTGGAAACAATTGTCCTAGAAGCAAGAACAGCTGGCTGTCAGGATGCACTGTGAATAAAGATGGCATCTAGTAACAGTTGTGTTTACTGTGTTCTGAATTATGATAATAATTTTCTTCTAATCGGCCAAATTAAACATGCAAGTTAATGGAAAAATAACCCTGGGAAACTCTTTAAAAGGAAAGGCTGTTATAAGTGAATCTCACCACAGTAAGGTCACTCTGTCTCACTGAACAGAACACTCAAAGGCTGTAAAGAAACGCTGTCGTTGTCATTTTCAGTGTTGATTTTATGAGACATTTCCCAGCATGTGCAGTGCTGAGTGTGTACTACAGAGGTGTGACCATCTGTGAAATATATTCCCACTCTCCCAGTCCAGCCTTGCCTTGCCACTTTGCATAATTATCATTAATTATTTCACTTTGCACACAATGTCCACCTGAAGTTAATATGCTGGAAATCACATGGGTTTCAAGCCACAGCGAAAAGAAAGTTTACTTGAAAAGAGCATGTGAAGGCAATACTGAGAATGCAAAAAAGATTCATGAGAATAGTTCCAGGGATGATAATGTCAATTTCCTTTGTAGATTGTAGAAGTTAGGACTGGTTTCTTTGGAGAAGAGAACCCCAAGAGATTTTTAGATCGGAATGTTCAGAATTATGAGGGTTTTGGACAAAGTCGTGTAGTGATTGTAATGAGGTCAGCCAGATGGAACTCATAGAATATGAGTTCCCTGACTGGGGCTGTTAACCTGTTCCAACCAGGGAGCCCTGGCTGACAGATACAAACAGGAGTGTCAAACATTCTGTTCACTCTGACAGCTGGCTCTGAGGGAGCTGGATCAGTGTCAAGGACTTTCCACGTGTAAATAAAAGGTGACTTGGTGACTGGATACTGGCCTCTGTGGACTTAGGTAGGGAAAATCTGTTCTCATTTGTTGAAACATTGAGAATGTCACACCACAGATACTTGGAAAATGGAAGAATACCAGCATGAGACAAACGTTTGCATGAAGCAAGTGGTTAGGACCGAAATGTGTTTCCTGAGAAAGTGTTAGAGTCAGGTTCAATTCAGACGTTCAAGAAGAAATTTGATCATCATCTGAAAAGGGTGAGTATACAATACTACAGGGAGAAGGTAGATGAGTTAGCACCAGGTGAGTTGCCTGGAGCCAATATGAGGCACTGTGGGCTTCATGGCATCCTTCCATGCTGTAAGCATTCTGTGAAATGCACGCATTTGTTCGATATAACCGGGGAGGAGTAAAACTGACCTCACCGAATTATCTTAAACTCCACAAAATCTGAGATTCTAGCAGCAGCGAATAACCAACTGGACAGAGAGTTCCAAATTTGATACAGAAGCTTTGATCTGTCAGGCCTGCAGTAGAGTTGTTACAATTGGCCAAAAGATCCAAATAAAGAGCAAGAGTAGGCCATTCAGCCCCTCAGACCTCCTCTATCATTTACGAAGATTGTGGTTAATCAGATGTGAGAACACAAATCCACATTCCCGCTCCACCTAACCTTTCACTCCCTTGCTTGATAAGAATCTATCCACCTCTGACGTAAAAAATAATCAGGGATTCTGCTACCATCTCCTCTTCAGGAAGGAAGTTCCAAAGGCTCATAACCCTCAGAGAGAAAAATAAAAATCACCTCATCCCTGTTTTAAATAGGTGACCACCGATGAGCTGCAGAGAGCAAACTACAGTAAACGAAGATCCCGTTTTCATTCTGGAAAGAGCTTGCTGGATGAAAGCAGGATTAAGCTGAATCAGTGATGCTCTGTCCACCAAACACTCTCATCCCCTCAGTGAAATAACTGCACACAATCATCTAATCACTGGGCAAAGTGATGGCCTATTGCTATTATCTCTTAGCTATTAATTGAGAGACCAAGGTAATGTCCTAGGATCCTGGGTTCAAATCTTGCCATGGTAGGTGGTGAACTTTAAGTTATGAGTCTAATAGTGAACTGTCATGAAACAGTTAGTTGATTGTCAGAGGAAATAAAACCATTTGGCTCACTCATGTCCTTTATAGAAGGAAATCTGTTGGCTTAGATATGACTCTGAACCCACCTAATAGGGGTGATTCTTAACTGCCCTCTCGGCAATTAGGGATGGACAATAAATGCTGGTCCAGCCAGTGACACCCACATCCTGTGAATGAATGAATAAAAAAATTAGGTTTGCAAGAATTAACTGGAAGAGATGCCTTAATGTGTTGGTGGAACCATGGGAAAGGTGGACAAAACAGCATCAACAGGTTATATTTAGCATGTTTAAAGAGTTCTTTTAAAAGATGAAAATGAGGCAGAGAGATTTAAGAAGGGTGTTCCAGAATTTGGTATCAAGCGAACTGAAGGCACAGTGACCAATGGTGAAGGAGTTTCAAAATAAGATGAATAAGAAGCTGGAATTAGCAGCACATAATATCTCAGAGGGTTGTGGAGATTATATAAAGATTGAGAGGGAAGAGGCCATGGAGGAATTTGAAAACAAAAATGAGAATTTTAAAACCAAAACATTATTTGTTTAAAGAGCCAATGTACGTTAGTGAGCACAGGACTGGGAGGGGAATAGGTTTTTGACACAGGCAGCAGAGTTTTGGAAACCCTCAAGTTTACGGAGGGCAGATTGTGGTAGAACAGTCAGAAATAGTTACGTCAAGCAGTAATAAAAGCATGAAAAGCAACAAAGGAAAGTAAAAAGTTTTTTGTTGCCTCATTTTACCTTTTAAACTTTATCTGCACTCATGGTATTGCATATGGGGAGAACAATTTGAGCTAATTACACCCTTAAGTAAATAAAGGCTCTAGCACCATTTGAATTAGATACTATTATGACTACTGTCCATGTTCCATATCGATGAACATCAGATTTTATTGGCTGTGTGGCAGCAACATCTGTGAAATCTTCACATTGTTAAACTGTTCACTGTAAAGCTACCGTACATTTTTTCCATTTGAAAGGGCACAAATTAAGGGACTGAAACTATTTTAATTTACAACAAAAACAAAACTGTCATGGTAACAAAGAGACTCAGCCCTGAAGTGCTAATTTTTACTTAGGAATGGTTCTGCAGTGATAGCCTTCCAGGTGACCATAATTAAGTAAACATTTCTCATGTCTGGACAATATTGATGAAGAGTAAAGGTATTAACAGTTTCACTGGAAACTGCTCATCAAGATACATGTTTCAGCAGGAGTCAAACAAATAAGAATGTGGAGCAAGAACTGTGGATGATTTTCACATAGACTGGCCCAGGGGCAGTGGTACTAATTGCAGTACTACACTGTTGTCCATGCTGAGATCTACAGTCTCGGTTTAGAATGAAAGCCTGTGTAGCTTTGCACTACATCCAAAATGAATGGAAGTATAATCAAGCTCACTGCAATACATTAAAAACAAAGGAGATATCATATTAAACTAATTGAGAAATGATGCTGTCCAGAGCACTGTCAACCATTACATCTGAATGCAACGAATTGACTATTAGGATTTGCCAACCTTAAAAGTTAAATAAAGACAAATTTCACAAAATGACAAAAACCTCTGCATATAGCATTCTGTAGTTCATCAGTTGTGCAGCTTTTATAATACAAAGAATATTATCTAAAAATTCCATAATTATCCCTATTTTCTCTTTTTTTTTGCATATTCATACTCACGTCTATAATTTTTATGAATAGCAAGCAATTTGAGGAAAGTAATATTTCAAACTAATTTTCAGCTCAACTTCCAACTTTTTGAAGTCAAAGTAAAATACATTTGTTTCATCTGAAAATGTGTATTCTTAAAGAAACAATCTTGATCTTACTTTCCAAAAGTAAGGAAAAGAAATTATGGCATTGTTAATAAATACGTTTGTTCAACTGTGAAATAAAGACTCAACAATTCATAAGAAAATTGTGGTTGTTAATCATTTAAATATAAAACTTAACATAAACAAAACTTTGCAAGTCTGTTTCAAAGTCTGCTAGAAAATCAAAACATCTCTGATCATTCTGGGATAACAAACATACTCCATTTCATAACAGATAAATGTTCAGATGTGAACTGGGAAATTCTGCAGAATGAACAGCAAACTTTGACAACTCCATTCAGCTATCCTGGGGAATATATTCAGTTGTACCTTAGGTTTTTGAAACAGGAGGAAAACTGCAAGCAGAAAATGTATTGAACATATTAAAAGATAATTCAATGTTGATGTGAAATATATTAGATTCAGTGATTAAGAACATTTTTTCAACCTTGCTTTTGAACGATTTGATAGATTTTCTGTCTGGTGTCCAAAATTGCAAGTCTACAGAAGACTGTAGCAGTGGTATTGACAGTACATTGAACATTGAACAGAACGGCACAGGAACGGGCCCTTCGGCCCATGATGTTGTGCCAAACATGACGCTAAATTAAACTAATCCCTTCTGCCGGCTCTTGGTCTATATCCCTCCATTCCTTGCACTTTCATGAATGAGAATTTTTAAACTAAAACATTCCTGTATTTGGTTCGGAGCCAATGTACATTAGTGAGCACAGTATTGGGAGGGGAATAAGTTTTCGGTACCAGCAGCAGAGTTTTGGAAGATCTCAATAAGCTTATCTAGAAGGCCCTGAAATGTCCAATTCATATCTGTTTCCACAACCACCCCTGGCAGCACGTTCCAGACTCCTACCTGTGTAAAAAAAACTTGCCCTTCACATCTCCTTTGAACTTTTTCCCTTGACCTTCAAAACATGTTCCCTAATATTAGACTTTTCAGCTCTGGGTGAAAGATTCAGATCATCATCCCTATCTCAAAATTTTATAGACTCTATCAAGTCTCCTCTCAGCTTCCGCTGATCCAAAGAAAAAATCCTAATTTTTCTAGCTTCTCCTTGTAGCTTACATTTCCCTCACTTCAATTCCTTTGGTTCTCTAACTCTTCAGATTTGACTTGCTGTTGGTTTTCTTTGAACCAATTAATAAAATCATAGCAATGTATGCTAGCAAAAGTATGACTGTAACAGAGGTATGAGGTACAGGAAATGTTATTGAAATTACTTTTAATGTGCAATCATTTTTCTGATATTATCAAATGCTGTAAAACTCAGTTTCTGATATCCAAAAGGTTCACTATATAAATTCAATCCTCTCCCCTTCCCCTATTACAAAGTCTCTAGAATCCTTACAGTGCAGAAACAGGCGAGTCGGCCCATCAAGTTCACACCAACCCTCCAAAGAGCATCCCATCCACATCATCCCTGCAATTCCCATGGCTAATCTACTTATCCTGCACATCTTTGCACTACGGGAGGAAGCCAGAGCACCCAGTTGAAACCCACACAGACACAGGAAGAATGTACAAACTCCACACAGTGCCCAACACTGAAATCAAACCCAGGTCCCTGATGCTATGAGGCTACAATGCTAACCACTGAGCCACTGTGCTGCTCCACCTCTACATAGAACATAGAACAGTACAGCACAGGAATGGGCCCTTCTGCCCATGATGTTATGGCGAACATGACGCCAAATTACACACATCCCTTCTGCCTGCTCTTAGTCCATATCCCTCCATTCCTTGTTTTGTCTTTACTATCTCAAGACAATATACTCCTTTTCACAGCTGCTCCTATTTATGCTGAATCCTGTTATTAACCACAACATCATTTTTCTACTGTTATCATTTTCATGGGAACGACATCCAGAAGCATGCTCGTGCACTCTTTTTAAACGCTAGACATCTGCTGACAGAATCACCAATAAAACTGACCATTTTTATCAGCCCTAACAAGAGACTCAGCAGACTTCTGTGTAGTTTGTTTAGGTTGAAATTTTAATCTGTTATCTTTCACACACAGCCTCACTATCTTTGTAGCCCGGACATACCCATTTAACAAAGTTATTAAAATGTTTATTTGGATTCGCAATGTATAGCATTTTTCACACAGACATAGTAAACAATACATTAAAAACAGATCAAAAATAAATTTCAACTCTTCTCTTTCTCACCCGTTACACTGTAAATTTATATTTGTAAAATAACAGCCGGATTATTATTCCCTTGCAGCTTGCTCAATGCATTCAATTACACTTGATGCAAGTGTTATAAAATTCCAGCATTTAGATTACACACAGGACCATCAGCTTTTGTTAAATGCAATTCTTAACAGGTCATTGAAAAGAATCAGCAGCAAATTTTCTCTCTTTATTTCTCCATTTTCTGCCCAAGTTGACCAATTGTAAACTCACAGCATCCTCCAAAAGGAAAGAACAGCACAAAACACATACAGCAACATTATCTTGAGTCAGTCAGAAAATGTGAGAGAATGACCAGGGAATGTGCTGATATATGAATGTTGCTTCATTTCATACCTTCGAGGAGAAAGTGAGGACTGCAGATGCTGGAGATCAGAGCTGAAAATGTGTTGCTGGAAAAGCGCAGCAGGTCAGGCAGCATCCAAGGAGCAGGAGAATCGACGTTTTGGGAAAAGCCCTGCCTGAAGAAGGGCTCATGCCCAAAATGTCGATTCTCCTGCTCCTTGGATGCTGCCTGACCTGCTGCGCTTTTCCAGCAACACATTTTCAGCTCATTTCATACCTTCCCAACTTCAATCCTTCAATTGCAACATTTGACATTTCTCTCTGCTAGCAATATTATCATGATCTTTACTGTGCCAAATACCCTCAACCTGCTCTTAACAGTTTTCTGACTTTTAATACCCAAACAGTGCATTATTTCATGGGTGGTTGAATTACCAAGACTACTTTGCTTCACATTTGTGTCGTGCTGGAAAAGCACAGCCGGTCAGGCAGCATCCAAGGAGCTGGAGAATGGCCGTTTCGGGCATAAGCCCTTCCTGCTTATGCCCAAAACATAGATTCTCCTGCTCCCTGGATGCTGCCTGACCTGCTGTGCTTTTCCAGCACCACACTCTCGACTCTGATCTCCAGCATCTGCAGTCCTCACTTTCTCCTACTTTGCTCCATTTCTCAACTTTACTCCTGAGTCAAATTGGGATGCAGGGTGGCTCAATGGTTAGCACTACTGCCTCACAGCTTCAGGGACCAGGGTTTGATTCCACCTCCAGGTGACTGTCTGTGAGGAGTTTACATATTCTGTCCATGTTTGCGCAGGTTTCCTCCCACAGTCCAAAGATGTAGAGGTTAGTTGGATTGGCTATGCTAAATTATCACATAATATGTAGGGAAAGGTGGATTAGCCATGGGAAATGCAAGGTTATAGGGATAGAGTCTGGGTGGGACGGTCTCCGGAGAATTGGTTTGGATTTTTTGGGCCAAATAGCCTGTACCAACAGTCAGGATTCTAAACCTCCAAGAGGTATTGACTGTTCCTGAAGTCAGGATTATCTTTTCTCAATAGATTAGCTGTGAAACACTGGCAACTATTAATAAATCGACAAAGTGAACAGATTTACCAATGCTCAATTGCACCGGGAGTTTACACTTGCAATTCCATCACAGCGATGCCTGGGGGAAAAGGCAGACACTTCAGTAGGTAAATATCAGGAAGCCAAATCACCACAGGCCATTGATTGCCTAGTGGCTTTTCACAGATCATCAGGCAACAGAAAAGTACAGGAAGGGATGAACAAAAGTAAAAACAAGCATAAGAAGAAGAAACAGAAAAGAGCCAGCAGATAAACTTGGTAATCCCATTGTTATGCATTGGAATCATATACTGTACAGACCAGACTGGCTGATGACAGTAGGATTCCTTTGCTAAAGTATTTTTAGGACAATCTGACAGTCTCATGATCTCTATTTTGTTCCTGGCAGTGGTTAAACATCACAGGACAGGCAAAATTAGAATAAAAATTCCTTTAAATATAAAATGTATAACATAATATCCCAATACTGCTCAGAGAATGGTATCGCCATTCAGCATTTTGCTAGTGCAGCATTTAAAAGTGATTTGCTTTCATTCCAAGGAGTACATTAAACTAAATTAAATACAAAGTGGCAGATATATAATTGCATACAAATAAAGCACAAAAAAGGCAATTAACTTTTGCTTATATTATAATTGCAGCAATCAGTGCAAAGAGGAAAAAATACAACATATGATCCCCGAAGGATGCCACATCTTGGCAGGTGGAATCATTTAAAATTTACCAGGGGATTTTGTTTACTTCATTTTTTCCAATTATCAACTTTAAATTCTTCTCTCTAATTCTAGACACTCCTGACAATTCCCATAGTTTTAGTTTTAAAAGGATTAAGCATTGAATCTTTGCTTGATTTGAAGATAATTTGATAGATTAATGGGATGACAAAAGTATAACATTGATTTGTAACTATTGCTGTGCAACTAAAACATTTGATTAAATACATTCTTAGGGCCTGGGAGTCTCTGGCAAGTTTGACTTTTAATTGCCAGTACCTGGATATTCTGAAGTATTTTTTGTTAGTAGTGTAGTTGGTTAGGCCACTTCAGACAATGGTTTGGTGTGGGCTGGAGTCAGATAGAAGGGGGGCACGGTGGTTAGCACTGCTGCCTCACAGTGCCGGAGACCCGGGTTCAATTCCCAGGCGACTGACTGTGTGGAGTTTGCTCGTTCTCCCCGTGTCTGCGTGGGTTTCCTCCCACAGTCCAAAGATGTGCAGGTCAGGTGAATTGGCCATGCTAAATTGCCCGTAGTGTTAGGTAAGGGGTAAATGTAGGGGTATGGGTGGGTTGCGCTTCGGCGTGGACTTGTTGGGCCGAAGGGCCTGTTTCCACACTGTAATCTAATTTAAAATCTAAACTAGGAATAGCAGATTTGATTTCCTGAAAAGACATTATGATTTTATTTGCTGTTAAATCTGAATTCAAATGCTTCAACTGACATGGTGGGACCTGATCTCATAACTTGAGATCTTTTAAGACAAAACTTTGTAGTTACAAATCAAAAAATAATTGCCATTAGGAAGTTTGATGCATGAAACAGCATGGGGTTTGGTTTCCCGTTATTTGCTCTGGATATAGTTTATCTGGGAGGAAGTGAGGACTGCAGATGCTGGAGATCAGAGTCGAGAATGTGGTGCTGGAAAAGCACAGCAGGTCAGGCAGCATCCAAGGAGCAGGAGATTCGACGTTTTGGGCATAAGAGCATTGACAGTTGATCCCAGCATTAGTTTCGTTTCCACTGGAGCCCAGTTACAGCACATATGTATTAGGAAGCTGAGTTAGACTACCAACTGACTCAACATTATTTCCTTATTAACATCACAAGAACGGTCATTGTCATTCTCCTTGTGTGGAAGCTTGCTGTGTAAAAATGGCTGCAACATTTCCTACAAGACAACATTGGCTCCACCACATCAACACTTAATTACATTGGGCCATCCTGGGCTCACAAATACACAATATGGATGCAAATTCATATAGAACCATAGAGTCATAGAGATATACAGCATGGAAACAGACCCTTCGGTCCATCTCGTCCATGCCGACCAGATATCCCAACCCAATCTAGTTCCACCTGCCAGTACCCAGCCCATATCTCTCCAAACCCTTCCTATTCATATACCCATCGAAATGCCTTTTAAATGTTGCAATTCTTCTCTCTTAAGATGAAGGGGCTTTGACACTAAGGCAGTAGGGTGAACAGTACATGCAGAACCACATTCTATGATAGGTAAAAACAATGACTGCAGATGCTGGAAACCAGAGTCTAGATTAGAGTGGTGCTGGAAAGGCACAGCAGGTCAGGCAACTTCCAAGGAGCACTAAGATCAACGTTTCGGGCAGAAGGAAGGTAACAAAGAGTACAATGGGTGAATGGGGGTGGGGATGGAGGTGATAGGTCGAAAGGAAGATAGACAGGTAGGACAGGTCATGAGGGTGTGCTGAGCTGGAAGGTTGGAGCTGGGGTGAGGTGGGGGAAGGGGAAATGAGGAAACTGGTGAAATCCACATTGATACCATAGGGTTGAAGTGTTCCGAGGTGGAAGATGAAGCGTTCTTCCTCCAGGCGTCGGGTAGTGAGGGAGCGGCAGTGGAGGAGGTCCAGGACCTCCATGCCCTTGGCAGAGTGGGAGGGGGAGTTGAAATGTTGGGCTACAAGGTGGTGGGGTTGATTGGTGTGGGTGTCCCACACCAAAACGCTCTGCTAGGAGGCGTCCAGTCTCCCCAGTGTAGAGGAGACCGTATTGGGAGCAATGGATACAATAAATGACATTGGTGGATGTGCAGGTGTAACTTTGATAGATGTGGAAGGCTCCTTTGGGGCCTTGGATGGAGGTGAGGGGGGAGGTGTGGGCGCAGGTTTTGCAATTCCTGCGGTGGCAGGGGAGAGTGCAAGGACGGGAGGGTGGGGGGCGTCACGGAGGGAGCAGTCTTTGCGGAAAGCGGAAATGGGTGAGGAGGAAATATATCCCTGGTGGTGGGGTCCGTTTGGAGGTGGCGGAAATGTCTTTGGATAATGTGGTTTATGCAAAGGTTGGTAGGATGGAAGGTGAGCATCAGGGGGTTCTGTCCTTGTTACGGTTGGAAGGGTGGGGTTTGAAGGCAGAGAGGCAGGATGTGGACAAGATGTGTTGGAGGGCATCTTCAACCACGTGAGAAGGAAAATTATGGTCTCTAAAGAAGGGGGCCATCTGGTGTGTTCTGTGGTGGAACTGGTCCTCCTAGGAGCAGATACGGAGAGGCGGAGGAATTGGGAATACGGGATGGCATTTTTGCAGGAGGTAAGGTGGGAAGAGGTGTAATCCAGGTAGTTGTGGGAGTCAGTGGGTTTGTAAAAAAATGTCAGTGTCAAGTCGGTCATCATTAATGGATATGGAGAGGTCCAGGGAGGGGAGGGGGGTGTCAGAGATGGTCCAGGTGAACTTAAGGTCGGGGTGGAATGTGTTGACGAATTGCTGAAAAATGTGTTGCTGGAAGAGCACAGCAAGTCAAGCAGCATCAAAGGAACAGGAGAATTGACATTTCAGGCATAAGCCCTTCTTCAGGAACGAGGAGGGTGTGCCAAGCAGGCTAAGATAAAAGGTAGGGAGGAGGGACTGGGGGGAGGGGCGTTGGGAATATGACAGGTGAAAGGAGGTTAAGGTAAGGGTGACAGGTCGGAGAGGGGGTGGGGGCAGAGAGGTCGGGAAGAAGATTGCAGGTCAAGAAGGCGATGCTGAGTCTGAGGGTTCGGACTGAGAAAATGTGGTGGGGGGCAGAAGAGGGGAAATGAGAAAGCTGGAGAAATCTGCATTCATCCCTTGTGATTGGAGGGTTCCTAGGCGGAGGATGAGGCGCTCTTCCTCCAGGCGTCGTGTTGCCATGGTCTGGCGATGGAGGAGGCCAAGGACCTGCATGTCCTTGGCGGAGTGGGAGGGAGAGTTTAAGTGTTCAGCCACGGGGCGGTTGGGTCGGTTGGTGTGGGTGTCCCAGAGGTGTTCTCTGAAACGTTCCGCAAGTAGGTGGCCTGTCTCCCCAATGTATAGGAGGCCACATTGGGTGCAGCGGATGCAGTAAATGATGTGTGTGGAGGTGTAGGTGAATTTCTGACGGCTATGGAAGAATCCCTTGGGGCCTTGGAGAGAAGTGAGGGGGAAGGTGTGGGCGCAAGTTTTGCATTTCTTGCGGTTGCAGAGGAAGGTGCCAGGAGTGGAGATTGGATTGGTGGGGGGTGTGGATCTGATGGGGGAGTGATCTTTCTGGAACGCTGATAGGGGTGGGGTCTGTTTGGAGGTGGCAGAAATGACGAAGGATGATACAATGTATCTGGAGGTTGGTGGGGTGGTGAGGACCAGTGGGGTTCTGTCCTGGTGGCGATTGGAGGGGCGGGGTTCAAGGGCAGAGGCACGGGAAGTGGAGGAGATGCGGTGGAGAGCATCGCCAACCACGTCTGAGGGGAAATTGTGGTCTTTGAAGGAGGCGGCCATCTGGGTTGTTCGGTATTGGAAAATTGATGAATTGCTCAACCTCCTCACGGGAGCATGAGGTGGCGCCAATGCAGTCATCAATGAGGCAGAGGAAGAGGTGGGGAGTGGTGCCGGTGTAACTACAGAAGATGGACTGTTCTACGTAACCAACAAAGAGACAGGCATAGCTGGGGCCCATACGGGTTCCCATGGCTACCCCTTTGGTCTGGAGGAAGTAGGAGGATTCGAAGGAGAAATTGTTAAGGGTGAGGACCAGTTCAGCCAAACGAATGAGTGTTTCGGTGGAAGGGTACTGTTGGGGGCATCGGGACCTCCATCCCCACTCCCATACACCTATTGTACTCTATGCTACTTTCTCCCCACCCCACCCTCCTCTCATTTACCTCTCTACTCTGCAGGCACCCTGCTTCTATTCCTGAAGGGCTCTTGCCCAAAACATCGATTTTACTGCTTCCTTGGATGCTGCCTGAACTGCTGTGCTTTTCCAGCACCACTCTAATCTAGACCCCACATTCTATGATAGTGCAGAGTATTCATACATATAGCTCTCATGTAGATACTACACAAGATTATGTTCCTATCCTAAATTAGTAGCAATTGTACAAATTGCATAAAAATGTTGTCTCCTGATCCAAAAGGCAAGCAACATTTTGTTCAGATTGCCAAAAGTTTCCATAGGCAAGTATTTCATTGATTGATTACAATGTTATTTATTCATAAAACAAAAAAAAAAGCAGTAGCTGGAAATCAAAAAACAAATTGCTGGGAAAAAAAAAATCAGCAGATCTGGCAAAAAAAAGGGGATATGAGATAGCTTTGGCAAACAGAGTTAAGGAGAATCCAAAGGGTTTTTACAAATACATTAAGGACAAAGTTGTGACTAGGGAGTGAATAGAGCCCCTCAAAGATGAGCAAGGCAGCTTTTGTGTGGAGCCACAGGAGATGGGGGAGGATACCAAATGAGAATTTGCATCAGTGCTTACTGTGGAGAAGGACATGGAAGATATAGAATGTGGGGAAATAGATGACGACATCTTGGAAAAAAAATGTCCATATTACAGAAGAGAAAGTGCTGGATGTCTTGAAATACGTAAAAGGAGATAAATCTCCAGAACCTGATCGGGTGTATCCTAGAACTCTGCGGGAAGCTAGGGAAGTGGTTGCTGGGCCTCTTGCTGAGATATTTGTATCATTGATAATCACGGGTGAGGTGCCAGAACACTAGAGGTTGGCTAAGGTGGTACCATTATTTACCAAAGGTGGTAAGGACAAGCCAAGGAACTATCGACCAGTGAGCCAGACGTCAGTGGTTAGCAAGTTGTTGGAAGGAATCCATAGGGGCAGGAATTACACTTATTTGGAAAGGCAAAGACTGATTAGGGATAGTCAACATGGCATTGTGTATGTGGAATCATGTCCCATGAACTTGAGTTTTTTGAAATAACGGAGGATTGATGAAGGCAGAGTGGTGGACATGACCTACATGGACTTCAGTAAGGCATTTGACAAGGTTCCCCATGGGAGGCTGATTAGCAAGGTTTGATCTTGCTGAATACAGGGAGAACTGCCATTTGTAATCAGAACTGGCACAAAGGTAGAAGACAGAAGGTAGTGGTGGAGGGCGGCTTTTCAGACCAGAGACCTGCGACCAATGGAGCGCTGTAAAGATCGGTGCTGGGTCCACTACTTTTCATTGTTTATATTAATGATTTGGATATGAACATAGGAGGTGTAGTAAGGAAGTTTGCAGATGACACCAAAATTGGAGGTGTAGTGGACAGTGAAGGTTACTTCAGATTACAACAGGATCTTGATCAGATGGGCCAACGGGCTGAGGAATGCAGCAGTCAGTAGTTTTTGCTCAAGAACATCATTTGCCTATGTAGCAATGACTTATCTATTCCCTCTTTGTTACACACCTCAATCCCATGGGAAAAAATGAGGCAGGACATCAAAAAGGTGAGGTGGCTAGTGTGGATGTAGATGTAGCACTAACTGAATGACAAAACAGAGCTTGAGAAACTGACAAGGAATCAACTACATCCCAAAGAGGTTGCATAGCCAACTTCCCCAAATTCACTTGATCCCATGGTTTCTGTTCCATTTTGAAATTAAGATTCCCCAATAAAAAAAACTCTACTGCTGTGCGCTATTGGATTTACCTGGATTGGAGTCACATCCAGTCTTTAGAAATAAAGATCACTATCAATTCAGATTTTGGAACTTGGAGATGTTTAATTAAATCTTTAGGACTATTGTCAGGAATGAGCAGACACAAAATTCCCTAGTATATAAAATAACAAAAGTAGCAAGGGTGAAAACAAACAAGTGGATCTACCATTATGTTTTAATCTCCAGTCAAGGTGAATGATTCGCATTGTATAGTGATTCAAAATGATTCAGATCTTTTAATCCAGTTTGTAAGAAAAAAGTGCTTACTGGCACCATCACATTAAAATTAAGTGTATGCACAAAATATGCAGAACTGGGCTAGGGTTGGGCAGGGAGATGGCAATAAAAGCTAAACCATCTCAGCACAAGCACATACTGGGCTATGCGGTAAGGGGTTAGTTCAAATATTGTTGTGATGGCCTATTTTCCAGTTAGTCTAGTCTATTGTATCATGAGGTTTCAAAAGGTGCAAGGACAATTGTCATTACTAGTTTAAAAAAAAAAGCAAACAGCATTAAACAGCAGCAATGGACTTTAGACACCACCATTCACTTGGGGCAACAATAGGATGAACAACATTTAGGCAAACTTTGCAGCCAGAAATGCCCCAAGATTGGATGGGGGCAGTTGGGTGTACCATTTACTGTTTTGGATGTCAAGCTGCAGTTGAGATATTTCAATGAATCGTTTTAAAAAAAACGAGGAAATTGAGAAACTTCACTACATTCAGAAAGGTTAGGGCTAACTAGGAGTCAGCCTAACTCATGCCTAAAACTCAAGACCGCAAAGACCATGTTGGGAATTGTACACATTTCAGTCTAAAAGGTACTTTTGCAAAGGTTTGGGACATAAAACTAGTATTTCTTTCTGCATTTTGGTAAAGCTTTAACAAGTCATGACCTTGCTATCTGAACTCTGGTATTCGTAAATAGGATTAAAGGATTTAATTTTTAAAAATCAAGTTTATTGTGAAGCCTAACCATAATGTGTTGAGTGTTCTTTATGAAACACTTGCCTTTGAGAAAGATCTCTAAAGGGCACTTTTAGAAGCACATAGAAGATTCAAAACCCAACAGATTTATAGCCACTGACCTTGGGCGAAGGATATCTGGTAAAGTTAGAAATTAAAACTAAAGTCTGTACAAGAAACACAGTATTTACTGCACTGAGCTACATGGCATTAAATTATTCTGCATCGAACCTAATTTGTACTAAAATCACAGGTTTAAAAAACTGCAGTTGTGAACTTATTCCACTAGGTCTCCTACTTGGATAACTGCGATTATGTTCTCAAAACTGCATGTCAGGGCTAGAGCAACATTTAAATCTAGTAAGGTAATAAAATCTCATTTACGAACAGGTTTCCAAAAAACACACAAAAGGTGAGTATCTAGCTTAGTGGTCAAGTAGCTCCATTTATCACTGACTAATACTAACATTAGTCACTTAAATAATCCAAGACAAAAACTAGAGTTTCTGCTGTTTCATACCTCCCAATGAGTGGCTAGTAATGAGATACCATTGACAAACAGCAACGAACAGAGTGAAATAGGTAGTGCACATGAGATTTATTCTCAGTTTCATATATACACACACAAATGAAATACAATCTGATTCCTGAATGGTGCACTAAAACAGTTACAGTAGCAATACTGGCCCCAAGGGCTCATATTTGATATTTTATAACCTAATAAAACCACCTGGACAAGATGGTCCACATTCAACCTTTAGAAATCTGGCCGATCCTTCTTCAGTTGATTGTAGTCCATGTTCACAGAAAAGAACTAAAAAGAGAAAAGAAAACCAAGGGAATTTTTAGATCATAAAGTTCCAGCTTAAGTGTAAACCTTTTCCAGCCAAATATTTGAGTTTCTACTACTGTTAGGACGGGTGCCCAAATTCACTGCTGAAACAACAAGCTAAGTTTAAGACTACATCACTAGATCCAGATTCTGAGCAGAAATAGATTTTCTTCAAACTTTGCACTTTCAAAATAGTTAAAATCTGTGGTGCAAGTTTTCCTATCTATATGCCAGTGAATACAAGACTGGTTAGCATAATTTCTTTTCAATTCAAACTAAAGTAGGTACCACATTGGCAGAAAATTACCTGCAATCTTTCTCAGTTGTGCACTCAGCAATTCTAGCACTTCAGGTATGTCTAACTAGCGATTTGTACATCTGAAACATGTTTAACCTCACTTTCTAGTCCTCTAGATACATAGAGAGTGATCTCACTAAAACACAAGATTGAGATGTCACAGGATAGATAAGTGGCCACTCCAAACTCTTCTACAAGAGTGATATCGTTCAAAAGTAAGATGTTTCAACTAAGAGCAACTAGGAAGAACATCTTCCTGTAGACAGTTACCCATCTTTGAAACTTACTATTCAGAACATAACTTTTTATTCAGAAAAAAACAACCAAGGGTTAAGACAGGCAAGTAGGTGAGGCCAAAGTCTACAACCATGTAGAATGGCAGACTCAAGAGATCAGTGGCCCATCCCTACCTCTTAGGTTGAAGATATTGTTAGTTATCCATCAATACAACTTAGACGGACCACAAAGACTTCAACACATTTTAAACTATTTGGAGTCCATTTATCTCGGAGGTCCAAACTGAATGATTTAACACTGATGCACATTTCAATCTATCATTTTGTCTATTCACTTCATCTTGTTAATACCCCTAATATCATCTACACTGACATTTGTAACTTAAGCCAAATGGTGGAACTGCACATTAATTACTGCCTCAAAGTTGCGCATATATGGCACAGAGAGGGGGCAGTAAAGCTCACTGCAGAACATTAAGGGTTTATGTAAACACACACAAGGTATTTCCCACAAAAATTATTTCTATGTTGCTGTAGTCCAGCTTTATACAAAGGCAGTAAGCTTGGTTTCAGCTCACTGGCAGAATTTTTTCATGACTTATAATGTATGCACAATGTGATCAGGATGAAAGACTAACAAGTGAAGCAGTCTTCCAATGAAAGTCAGTTCTTAGCTTATTACCTTGTACTGTTCATTGGGTGCTATTTTATTCCACGGTTCAGGGTTATTCTTGCGATCCCAGCTGAATGGGCAAAGGGAAAAAACAAACAATAACAAAAACATGCCACATGAATGGATGGTTCAAGAAATAAAGTTTTACTTCAACAAATTACTGATTAAAATGTAAACATTCAATTCTTCAATAGATCTGCTGAAAAACAAACATTTACTGAGAAACCATTAAAATCAAAAGTTATTAAAAGCTTACAAATACTGCAAATAAGTATTCAGAAGTGTACAGAAAAAGTGTATTAACACCATCACAAAACTGAAAAGCCACAAATTATTTTTCAAACATATTGGCAGAAGTTAATTTTCACTGTTGCTGTTATCCCACTTTGGATTCTAAAATCAGGAGTTCAGTGATTCTCACTTACAATCTTATCAATATGAACTAAAATTACACAGACAAATGATATAGATGTAGCATCTTTAAAGAATTCTTCACAGGAAGAATAGTAAAAAGCTATTTAAGGAGATATTACATCAGGTGACTACGTGAAATTTTTGACAAACTTTTTTTAAAAAGGAAATTAATTTGTGGGAGATGGAGATCACTGACTGGCCAGCATTTATTGCACATCCCTAGGTACCCTTGAGAAAGGGTTGGTAAGCTGCCTTCTTGAATCACTGCAATCCACTTGCTGTCACTAAGGAGACAAGAAATCCCAAATCTCAGGTCACAAGTAACTGAAGGTGCATAAACCAAAAGATGGAGCAATTAAAACCAGAGTTGCTGACAATGCCAGTATTAGAGCACCATGCATCAGTGAGTCAGACAGAAGACAGATACATAGGATAAGGCCTTGGAGAAATTTTAAAGCTTCAAAAATCAAGACTTTGCTTGGTCTGACGCCAACATAGGTAGTGAGCATAGGGTAAAAATGAACAAGACTTACAAATGTACACACATGCAAAGGCTTGGATGACAAAAAGTGGGAGAACTGCCAGAAATGCATTGTTACCTCTAACCTGGACTAGAACTGCAAATGAGGGTTTCAGCAGATAAGCTGAAGCAGAAGCAAAGTTAAGCAGTTGGAAATAGGTGGCATTGGTGGCTGTGCAAATAAATAATCAGATGCCCATCAGAGTGTCAAATAAGACACCAAGTTGCAAACAAGCTTGTTTAATCTAAAATTTGTCAGGGAATCTAGAATTCACTGCTGCTATGGTGTATCTGATTTTAATTGTTCTATGATTGTTGCTTACACTGCTACCTAGGCCCCAAGCTCTAGAGTTCACTACCTACACATTCTCACCTTTTCCCTTCCTGGAGGTAGATCCCCAATTCATGACATACAACTTAAGTCACAAAATCTTAGTTACCACAGCATTAGGTTACCACAGTTACCTACAGTTTAGTTAAGTCCTATCATGTTACATCTGTGACTAAATTAGTCATGTGACAGTGAAAGTATAGCTAACAAATAAACACATTAAGTGTACTTATTTCAATGTACAAGCTGTACTATGTTACAACACAATTACCACCCACCTAACATCAGGGTTACGAAGAGCAAGCCGCAGGAGATACATGCTTGCTCCCAAACTTCCAACTCCAATGAAGGTAAACAATGGAATTAGCTACAAAGAAAAAAAAAGTGAATTATACACAGCAATACATTAACAGAACCATGAAACAGTTAGGAAAACAAATAAGCTGCTCAAACTCACTATAAAGCTAGTCAGGAATACCTGCAGAAGTTCAGTAAGAGACATTTCTATATATGGGAGTAGCTTGCATGCAACAACATGATTGCTGCATTCTTTCACTCAATTCAGCAAAAGTAAACATTTAACTCAATTTTAACTAAACAATGCTCAAGTATTTACACTTCCAATCTAGTGGAATAATAACCTCCAGTAGTCATCACAAGGTCACTGAAGGCAAACTCAATGTTTTCTTGCTTTAGTACCTTTAAAAAAGAAAAAGGCTTAGTAACCCGATGCAAGGTATGCCAAAAAATGCTCTTTTACTCATGAGTTTTCTATATTTTGATATTTCCAAAAAAATTGCTGCAATTTATTCAACTCCTCAGCAGACAACAATTTGGACTAAAATTAACTTGCTCCATACAACTAAAGAAAGAAGAAATGTTAATATTCCATATAAAGACTCAAAACATCAATAGGCAAATGCATGGCAAACTACAAGGACATGAAGAAATCCTGTTTCCTTCAAGGTCAACCTGTCATCACCATATTTGCTACACATTCACAAAGTGCAGAAGCAAACAGAGTATGCAAAATCTGTGGGATGGTCTTCTCCCCACTCCACTTGCAAATGGAAGTCAATTAAATCTAACAGGGTACCTTTGTTCAAGTTATAGTTTACCCATGTGCACTCAAATCTGTATACATTTCCACAACTGATCAAGGGCCACAAGAAATCTTAACTTTATGATTTAAAGTATTTTTATTGCTTTGGTCTACATTTGTTTCAGATGTTTTGTAAAAATACAGCTCAACAGATTCCAGGTGACTGAGCAAACCAATAATATAGAAGTCAACATATTTGAGGGGTCAGAGTTCAGTTATGGTAAACATTGCCAAACTAATATCAGCAATCTCAAGGCCAATAAATATTTGAACTTCAACTCAATTACTTATACTACTGATTAATGCTAAATAAAATGAAAATTGCACTAATAGCATTTAGAACTCATGCCAAGTGACAGAAAACAGGCAATCATGAACAGGATGCAGCAGCACGCACCAAATGCTGGTTCTGCAGGACTATGAAACTGCAGAATAGTTCCAAAGTTACAAATAAATGGGTTGCGTTGTGGGTACAAAAAGCCCTTAGCCTTCACAAGTTTTTAACTGCTAAACTTCTAATTTCCTTGGTGAGCTAAGCAAAAACAAACACAACCCGAGAAGTTTTTTTAAAAAACAGCCCTTTCAGATATAAAGCCACGTACAAAAGCAAAGTGTAAAACTCAGTGGCAAAAATATGAAATCTCTGCAGACTCCTATTAGGCGACTATCAAAACCTGGCAATACAGTTTGAGTTGATGAAAACGCGCCTATTTAATGGTCAAATTGTCACTAAAACGGAGTTAAATCAGGGCGGACAAGTTAAACTTAAGACACACTTATTATTGATATGATTATTAAAACAAAATTTAAAAAATGCACGAGAAACTGCAGCTAGGAAGGCAGGCGACTGCGGCCTAAGGGATATAGAAGCCGCCCCCTGCACATGGCCCGGTCGAATGCGGAGATGGAAGGTCGGGCGGGAGGAGACCGCGATTCTCGGCTGCATCCCCCACCCGCACGCCTTGTACTCACACTCGGGTGGCTTTTGGCCTGTTTGATCATTAATCCCAGCATAATGACAGCAGACGTGTTCCCTCCCTATCTCACTGCACCGCACCCACCCTCCAACTGAAGCGCTCCTGCCGCGTCCGCTCAAAGTCACCTCAGGGGCCTTCGCTTCGGGCAGGCCACGCATGCTCCTGAATACAGGGATGGGGAACCGTCACACGACCCTGCAACACTCACATTTCTTCAAACTACTTAAAACATCCTGACGCTGTCAAGAGTAATAATACAATTCGACTTTGGCCTTAAGCGTTTGCGGACAGAACATCCGGCGTTCGGTCCCGGCACCTAAATCCTGAGAAAGCCCCCTGCCTTCCCCCCAAAACAGAAGCTGTCATGTGAGCTGAGTGTTTGGAACATGTGAATGCCTACAATGTCCCAGTGTAGCATTGAGAGTATGGGGACATTGGATTCCACACCTAAAATTTACAGTTGGCCATTTAGCTATTACAGAAGGATGACAATAAAGAAAACTACACCATGTTCTTCGCAGCCTGCAACACATTATCAATGAGGATGAGCACCTCGCCAAGACCTTACCCACACCTCCACTTCTCACCTTTAAAGAACCGCCAAACCTCAAACAGACCATTGTTCACAGCAAATTGCCTGGTTTTCAGGACAATACCATACAACCTTGTCACGGTAGATGCTGCAAGATGTGTCCGAATGTCGACATGGATACCACCATTACGCGTGGGGACACCTCCCACCGTGTACGTGGCAGGTACTCATGCGACTCCGCCAACGTTGTCTATCTTATATGCTGCAGGCAAGGATGCCCTGAGGCATGATACATTGGCGAGACCGAGCAGAGGCTACAGCAACTGATGACAGACACCGTACAAACAATCAACAGACAGGAGTGTTCCCTAAAATAGGAGAACACATTTGACCTTGGACCTTTGGGTGACCTTCCTCCAAGGCAGACTTCGGGACAGGCAACAACAAAATGTGGCCAAGCAGAGGCTGATAGCCAAGCTCGGTACACCTGGGGACGACCTCAGCTGGGACCTTAGGTTCATGTCACACTACAGGTGACCCCATTGCACTGTGCACACACACAGACACTCCTACACATACACACTCCTACAGACACACACTTTCCTACAGACCCATACACTCATACAAATCCCCTCTCATAAGCTCACACATACATTCCCACACTCACACATGCACCCTCCCACAGACTTATACCCCTTTACACTCTCACACACACATACACACACTCTCTCACAGACATTCATAACCACCCCTCCCACCACTCCCCCTGGCCCCCACACACACCCACATGCACAGATACACATATGACTTTGTGAGGTGAATTAGTACTTGCAGAATTACATTTTACTTTCTTCAAAATTGCATGAATCCATGTAAGATTTTGTAAATCCGTTTTTTAGATTAGAATCAGTCTGAACATTGTGGCACAGACAGCCTAACACATGACAGTTCACACCTTCAATGCATTAACTGGGCCGACATGACACCAATTGTTAAAGTTCACTTGAGTATGTAACTTTTAAGAAAGTTTTGCAATTTACATATGAAAGAACTGAAACCAACGTGGTCATTTTAAAAGATCAGAGACTTAACTTTGGGTGGCACGGTGGCACAGTGGTTAGCACTGCTGCCTCACAGCACCAGAGACCTGGGTTCAATTTCTGCCTCAGGCAACTGACTGTGTGGAGTTTGCATGTTCTCCCCGTGTCTGCGTGGGTTTCCTCCGGGTGCTCCAGTTTCCTCCCACAGTCCAAAGATGTGCAGATTAGGTGAATTGGCCATGCTAAATTGCCCGTAGTGTTAGGTAAGGGGTAAATGTATGGGTGGATTGCGCTTCAGTGGGTCGGTGTGGACTTGTTGGGCCGAAGGGCCTGTTTCCACACTGTAATGTAATCTAATCTAAAAAAAAACAATCTAGGTCTTTTTCAGTATATAATTTCAGTTACATCACACTGTAAACCTTTGCTATAAATTCTGTGTCTTACAATCTTATATTCCACAACCACCTGATGAAGGGGCAGTGCTCCTAAAGCCAGTGCTTCCAAATAAACGTTTTGGACTATAACCTGGTGTTGTGTGATTTTGTACCCCCCAGTCCAACACCGGCATCTCCAAATCAGGACAATAAAGAAAGACTTGTATTTATGTAGTCGAGAGTGTGTTGCTGGAAAAGCACAGCATGTCAGGCAGCATTTGAGGAGCAGGAGAATCAACATTTTGAGCAAAAGCCCTTCATCAGGAATGATGGCTGTGAGCCAAGGGGGTGAGAGATAAATAGGAGGGGGTGTGGGGCTGGGGGGAGGTAGCTGAGAGTGCGTTTGGTAGATGGAAGTTGAGGTAATAGTGATAGGTCAGAGGGGAGGGTGGAGCGGATAGGTGGGAAGGAACATGGATAGGTTGGACAGGTCATGAGGGCAGTGCCAAACTGGAAGGTTGGAACTGGGATAAGGTTGGCGAGGCAAAATGAGGAAACTGGTGAAATCCACATTGATGCCATAGGGTTGGAGGGTCCTGAGGTGGAAGATGATGCATTCTTCCTTCAGGAGTTGGGTGGTTAGGGAGTGGCAATGGAGGAGGCCCAGGACCTGCATGTCCTTGGCGGAGTTGGGGGGAGGGCAGGGAAACTGAAGTATTCGGCCACGGGGTGGTGGGGTTGGTTGGTGCGGGTGTCCTGGAGATGTTTTCTGAAGTGCTCTGAGAGTAGGCATCCTACCTCCGCAATGTTGAGGAGACCGCATTGGGAGCAACAGTTACAGTAAAAGACGTGTGGAGGTGCAGGTAAAACTCTGATGGATGTGGAAGGCTCCTCTGCGGGGGCAGTGTTGACGCAGGTTTTGCAATTACTGCGGTAGCAGGGGAAGATACTAGGAGGGAAGGGTGGGTTGGTGGGGAGCATGGACCTGACAAGGAAGTTGCTGAAGGAATGGATTTTACAGAAAGTGGTTAAGGATGGGGAGGGAAATATATTTCTGGTGGTGGAGTCCGTTTGTAGGTGGCAGAAATGGCGGAGGATGATGCGATTTATGCGAAGGTTGGTGGGGTGGAAGGTGAGGACCGGGGAGATTCTATCCTTGTTGCAGTTGGGGGGGTGGAGTTCAATGGCAGAGGTGCAGGAAGTGGATGAGATGCATTGGAGGGTATCATCAACCACGTGGGAGGGGGAATTGAGGTCTTTAAAGATGGAGGCCATCTGGTGTGTTCTGTGGTAGAACTGGTCCTCCTGGGAGACAATGCGGCAAAGGCAGAGAAATTGGGAATAAGGGATAGCATTTTTGCAGAAGACAGAGTGGGGGGAAGTGTAGTCCAGGTAGCTGTGGGAGTTGGTGGGTTTGTAGAAGATGTCAGTGTTGAGTCAGTCAACATTGATGGAGATGGAAAGGTCCAGGAAGGGGAGGGACGTGTCTGAGATGGACCAGATGAACTTAAGATCAGGGTGAAGTTGATGAACTGTTCAATCTCTTCGTAGGAGCACAAAGTGGCATTGTTGCAGTCATCAATGTAGTGGAAGAGAAGGTGGGGAATGGTGCCAGTGTAACTACAGCATATGGACTGTTCCACATGGCTGACAAAGAGACAGGTGCCAGTGCCCAAGGCTACCCCTTTCGTCTGGAGGAAGTGGGAAGATTCAAAGGAGAAATTATTGAGGGCAAGGACCAGTTCAGCCAAATGGATGGCTGTGGAAGGATACTGGTGGGGACATCAGGAAAGGAAGAAATGGAGGGCTTGGAGGCCCTCGTCATGTTGGATGGAGGTGTATAGGGACTGGATGCCCATGGTGAAGATGAGGCATTGGGGGCCAGGGAAATGAAAGTTATGGAGGAGGTGGAGGGGGTGGTTGGTGTCCCGAACATATGTGGGCAGTTCCTGGACTCGGGGGATAGGACAGTATCGAGGTAGGTGGAGATGAGTTTGTGGGACAGGAGCAGACTGAGAGCATGGGTCGACTGGACTAGTCAGGCTTGTGTATCTTTGGTAGATTAAAGAATCGGGGGGTGCGGGGTTCCCAAACTATGAGGTTGGAAGCTGTAGGTAGGAGATGTCCTGAGATGAGGTTGTGGATGATATGGGAGACGATGGTTTGGTGATGGGAGGTGAGGTCGTGGTCGAGGGAGCAGAAGGAGGAGGTGTCTTTGAGTTGGCGCCTGGCTTCAGTGGTGTAGAGGTCAATGCACCAAACTACCACTGCAACCCCCTTGTCTGATGGCTTGATGGCGAGGTTGGGATTGGAGCAGAGGGAGTGGAGGGCTGCATGTTGCGAGGGTGAGAGGTTGGAGTGGGTGAGGGAGGTGGACAGGTTGAGGCGGGGTCAATGTCCTAGTGGCAGTTGGAAATAAGGAGATCGAGGGCGGGTAACAGATTGACACAGGGTGTCCAGGTGGATGGGGTGTGTTGGAGTTGGGAGAAGGGGTCTTCGGAAGGTGGGCGAGAGTCTTGGTAGAAAAAGTAAGCACAGAGGTGGAGGCTGCAGAAGATGTTTTTGATGTCACACCACACATTGAATTTGTTGATCCGGGAGCGGATCCACCCCACCAAAGTCCGTATACTTCGCATCATCCTCCACTATTTCCACCACCTGCAAATGGACTCCATCACCAGAGATATATTTCCCTCCCCACCCCTATCCACTTCCCGTAAAAACCATTCCCTCCGTAACTCCCTTGTCAGGTCCAGGTTCCCCACCAACCCACCCTCCCCTACTGCTGCCTCACAGCGCCAGGGACTTGGGTTTGATTCCAGCCTTGGACAACTATCTGTGTGAAGTTTGCATATTTTCCCCGTCTGTCTGGGTTTCCTCTCGGTGCTCCGGTTTCCTCCGACAGTCCAAAGATGTACAGGTTAGATGGATTGGCTATGCTAAATTTCCCAATAGTATGTAGGCACATGGGTTAACTATGATAAATGCATGGTTACAGGGATAGGGTAGGGAGGTGGGATGCTCTTCAGAGAGTCAGTGTAGACTGATTGGGTCGAATGGCCTCCATCTGCACTGTAAGGATTCGACGATTCAGAAGTATCAAATGCCAAAATAATAATTTGCTTTGATGTAATCTAGGCTTTTCTGAAGAGAACATGGCATTGAAAGGTTCTCATTTAGCATTGTTGCCTTTGTTTTTCCACACATGCCATGGAGGATACTTTATTGTAGATTTCTTAATTAACCTTTACACTGCAGCTCGAAGTTCTGTAAGACTAGTGCTGCTCTATGGCATTGTAGTCTTCAGGTCAGCAGTTGTCATTCTCTTCTTTTGAGGCTATAAGGATGATTTTAAAAAGGATCCCAATGATGATATACTGTACTGCACCTCGAGAAGTAAATCTGTGCTTTGCTCACAAAGTGTGATGATACACATCCCGTCTTTTTTTGGCATGGTTTTATGTTGGCACAAAGTGCATCATGCTCTTCCTTCTCTCCTATGAAATCACATTCTTTTCATCATTCTAGGTTGAATGAGGCATTTTGAATTGATGGATGCAATGATGTGTGCAATGATGAGAATGATGCTGGTAGGTAGCATTCAATGAGTGCATTGAATTCAACAACAAGGAGGTTATGTTGGAACTGTGTGTAATGATAGTTAGGCAGCTAGAGTACAGTGTGCAGTTGTGGTTCCCCACGTTAGAGTAAGGCTGTGATTGCACTAGGGAGGGTGCAGAGAGGATTCACCAGGATGTTGCCTGGGCTGAATTGATCAGAGATTAGACAGGCTGGGATTGTGTTCCTAAAATGAGAGAAGACTATAGTCATGATCAGATTTAAATATACAAAATTCTGAGGGGCATAAACAGGGAAGATAGAGATAAATTTCTCCACTTAGTAAAGGGTTCAATAATGAGGGCTCACTGTTTTAAGACAAATAACAAGTGGTTGAGAGGACATTTGAAGAAAACTGTTTTCAGTCAGAGGGTGGCGGGAATCTGGAAATCCCTGCTTGAAAGGATAATAGAGAGGGAAGCCTTAAGACATTCAATGACTATGTAAATGAACACTGGAGACCCCATAACATGCAAGGTTACAGCCAAATGTTGACAAATAGGCTTGGACTAGGTGAACGTTTGGACAAAATGGGCTAAAAGGCCTCTTTCTGTGCTGTAAAAATTCTGTGAATCCATGACATGAAAATGCTTTTGAATGACTGACATTGATATTAAGCAATGAGTCTGGAAGGAAAACATCACATAACATGAGGGAACCACCTTAAGATTACAATTCAGGTCCAATAAGACCTTTATTGACAGGCACACTTGCTGAAAATGAATTGACCATAGGTAATATTTAACGAATGGAGATGACCATTAGAATTGTCTCTGATTGGATGAAGAGTATTCTATACAATAGTATAAACTGTGAATCATATTAGTTGCCAAGTCCGTGGAAATGAAAGGACTTTCCCTTGGACTGAGCTGTGGGTGAGCAGTGCAAATTTCTAAATATTGGAACTAAGGCCATCAGAATAGGTCCCTACACTGAAGTCTAGATCTTCAGTATCAACACAAATACCTGACTACCCCTATGGATACGACTATTATTTACAACAATAGGCATTTTTGAGGTCTAGATATTGTTGTAACATAGGACAGCAATCAATTTGTGCACAGGAGGCTCCCACAAGCAGCATTACAATCACCTAGGAGAGCATAGAGGGCCTCCATTTAATAGGTTACCTGCAGGATGTCACCTCTGACAATGCAGCACCCCCTCAATACTGAACTGGAATGTGAACCTGGAGTTTCGTGCTCAAACCACTGCAATGGGATGTGAAACCATAAACCTCTGATTCAGTTGCCAATTGAGACAGGGCTGACACAATTGTGTATTATGAATGTTTAAGAAACAAAATCCCCTAGTTTTGTAGTTTGGATATAAAGTAGGTCAGAGAACCAGCATATCAATGCTAAAATAATACCTAGAGGTATTTGTCTATAAAACACGTGACATCCCGTAGTTTATGAGTTTGTTTTGTTTTTATGAGCAGCAGATTGCTACATAAAGAAACTAATTGGTCCTCATTATAAAATCATATAGTGTGGATTATTACTAGTGAGATTCATGTGCAAGCTCAAAACAAACTTTAAAAGTCTTTAAACAAAAACAAACTACAAAGTGGAAATTCCAGAAAATTCAGTTAGCACCCTATATATAAAACCCATTTAAAGGAACGAACGTATGTAATAACACTTTGCATTTATATAGCACCTTCAATGAAATATAAACATTCCATGAAACAGATTATTGATTCTTTTTCCTGAACTACCGAAGGTGATTTTAGGAAAGGTGACCAAAGGTTTAGTTAAAGAAGAACATTGTACGGGCTGTCTTAAGAAAGGAGTAATCAAGAGGCAGGGAGTTTTCAGGAGGTGATTTCAGGAGGCAATTCCAGAGCTGAGGCAGCTGATGAAGCAGTCACTGAAAGTAGTGATGAAAAGTGGGGAAGTGGAACAAAGGTGAGATGGTGATAGATTCAATGATGGAGAGACTTAAGAATGAAAAGCAGAATGTCAAAATTTAAGTAAGTAATCTGATACCAATGCAGACTGGTGAGACAGAGGTGACGGGTAATTTAAAGTATGCTAGCAGAACTTTGGCGAGTTCACATTTATGGGAGAGTGCAAGGCTGGAGGACAGGTAGCATAAAATTAGAACAGTAAAATCTTGAGGTAACAATGACATGATTGGAGGGTTTCAGCAGTATTTGAATTCATGTGGCATCAGGGTGCAGGTTAAATGATGCTATGGAAGTAGAAGTAAAATTTGTAAGGAAATCCATTTCTAAGATCCTATGAGAACATGATATTTATGGAGCGTTGCATTTGCTGGTGGTAACCTTCAATTTTATCCTGTGTCACAGTGTCATAGACAAAAATCAAACAACATCAGGTTATAGTCCAACACGTTTATTTGAAAGTACAAACTTTCAGAGCCAGCTCTACACTTGAGGAAGGAGCCTGGATTTATTTGATTTTTGACCTTGTCCACCCCAGTCCAACTTTGGCACTTCCACATCCACTTCCACTGGCTCAGTAGAGGGGTACTCTGTGAAAGGCTTAGAAGAAACATGTGGGAAATATTAATTTAGTGCAGATTAAAGCAGTATCTGCTTTGTACAACTGAGCAAGGTTAAAGCTCAGGGAAAGTTCAGGGACGTGTGTGAAATTAGCTGTTGGCAAAAATCTGGAGTTGTGCTGGTGAATAGTTCTGGACGGTGGATTTTGGAGTCAAGGAAAGTAGAGATTCAGGAAAGGATTATGATCCACTGGAACAGGAGCAGCTGTTGAGGCAGGCCCTGACAGAAGAGGCTCAATGTTAGCACTACTGCCTCACAACACCAGAAAATGGGTTCGATTCCAGCCTTGGACGACTATCTATGTGGAGTTCGCACATTCTCCCTGTGTCTGCATGGCTTTCCACTGGGTGCTCTGCTTCCTTCCACAATCCAATCATGTGCACATTAGGTGAATTGGCCATGCTAAATTGCCCGTAGTGTTCAGGGACGTGTAGGTAGGTGCATTAGTCAGGGGTAAATATAGGGTAGGGGAATGGGTCTGGGTGGGTTACTCTTTGTAGAGACGGTATGGACTTGTTGGGTCAAATGGCCTGTTTCCCCACTGTAAGGATTCTCTGTGATTGAGAAGCCATCTCAGAAGAGCTCGTTAGTAGAGTTTCAAGGTCAGAGCAGCAAAAGTGAAGAAGGGAAAAAAAAATTTCCTTTTGTTCCTATGTGTGGAAGAAATGGTAAAATTTTCTCTCATTTGAGAATGTCACTAAAAACATTAAGTAGCCAAAGGACTCATGAAATTTTCTCCAAAAGGTCCTAACCAATAAAGCAATGGAAGAGTATTTTAATCTTTCAGAATAATAATTTTCACATTCTGAGACAATCCAAACAAGGTATCTAACATCTTTGAGCTTGTCTCTGAAACTTATCAATTGAGATTTAGGACACTTAAACCCAGACATATATTGCTAGGGAGAAAATTTTTACAGGATGGTTTCGTTCATTGTTGTTTGAGCAAACCTTTGAAAATGTGAGGGAAATTATGATTACAAAAAAATTCAGGAATAGCATGCTGATAACAATTATATTTGATTTGCGTGAATATCAGATACCTGAATCTGGATTCAAAGATCTGCAAATCAAGTTGTAGTACTCCCTTGTTCTTTAATTTTCTCACTGTGTCTCTGTCCTTATCCTTTCTCTCCGAATAGGTTAACTCATACTATATTATAAGTCTTGTAGCTGCAATTTTCCATCCACTACCTTTTATCAGCAACAACTCTGCATGTGTGTTCTGAATTTGCAGTTTTATATCTTTTTATAATAAGAAACCTTCCTGATTTTCTTAATTCTGTCTCTACACCTTGCATGCAGGATGGGGCTCTGAGGCCAATTTTAAGTTTCCCATTGTCATGTTGAATGTGGTCACGTAGAAAAAAATTGAACCTTGGACCTTCTTGTTACAATGACTTTGTAGCACACTATACGATGAATCCTTTGTCAAATCAATGTAACGTGCCTTTTCATTCCTAAAACTGATATTGAACCGATTACAAATAGATCAAAATAAAGTCTTCTCTCTTGTTAGTTGCAACAGTCCTAAGTGAACTAAGTTCAATTAAATTCCAAGCAGACATAAGCCCACAGTCCAAAGCAGTCCACAATGTGGAATTTAGTTGCAGCTTCAGACAGGCTATGTCAATTACGAGGGAAGTGTAAATATCACACTAATAAAGTTGGGAATTTTGTGATGTGATTAGCATATTTTTTTCAGTTTATGTGTAAAAAGAACTTCAGAATATAAGTGAATCAGAAGCAATTGATACAAACACAGCAGAATATTTTCTGACCATCACAATAACCCTTTAGTTAGATAAGCACAGTTTTATTAAACATTTTAAAGGTTTACTTGCCAAATGTTCTTCCCTCCTCTTGTCTGCCAGTTGCTTTCTTGCACAGATCTATGAGGGCAGCCATTCCTTCCCATTTTGTTCTTTCCTGATAGCTAACTGTTATCATCATTGATAACTCAACATTGAATGAACAAGTGGCAACATCTGATAAACTGAAATCCAATCCTGCCGATCTCAAAGACATTAAACACTCATAAAGCATAAAGTGGAACTGGATTGGAATGCAATAACAAACAAACCCAGCATCAAAGATTTATTTTGTGCATAGTATAGACAGCAGGACATTTATTACCCATGAAGAAATCAATAATCTTTACTGCTCTGTTGATCAATGGAACATTACTAGTTCTCCTTGGGACCTCTAAGAAAATCACAGTTTCCATGCACATTACAGGAGTAAATATGACAAATTCGTATTTCATGGATCCTCTTAAGATCCTTTACTTAAATCTCCCTTAATCCAGTGTAAAATGGTTTCCTTTGCAGATTCAAATCAAGATATATATAACCAAATGCAAATATCTTTTCAGAACAAAATCAAAATACAATTAAACTCTCTTCAGAATTAGATGATCTTTTTGCCTTGTTCGAGAGTGATTTTGGAGTCAACTCTTATTGAGTCAAAGAGTCATAGGGATATGCAGCACAGAAACTGACCCTTCGGTCCAACTTGTCCATGCCGACCAGATATCCTAACCTAATCTAGTCGCATTTGCCAGCACTTGGCACATATCCCTCTAAATTCTTTCTATTCATATACCAGATGCCTTTTAAATGCTGTAATTGTACAAGCCTCTCCCACTTCCTCTGACAGCTCATTCCACACATGCACCATCCTTTATATGAAAACGTTGCTCCTTCGGTCCCTTTTACATCTTTCCCCTCTCACCCTGAACCTATGCCCTCTAGTTCTGGATTCTCTGATTCCAGGGAAAAGACCTTGGGCTGTGTATCCTATCCATGCCCCTCATGATTTTATAAACCTCTATAAGGTCACCCCTCAGCCTCCGACACTCCAGGGAAAACAGCCCCAGCCTATTCAGCGTCTCCCTATAGTTCAAATCCTCCAACCCCGGCAACATGCTTGGATATCCTTTTTGAACCCTTTCAAGTTTCACAACATCCTTCCGATAGGAAGAAGACCAGAATTGCACGCAATATCCCAAAAGTGACCAACCAGTGTCCTGTACAGCCACAACTTGACCTCCCAACTCCTATACTCAATGCTCTGACCAATAAAGGAAAGCATACCAAATGCCTTGTTCACTATCCTATCTACCTGCGACTCTACTTTCAAGCAACCATGAACCTGCACTCCAAGGTCTAGAGAATTCAGCAACACTCTCGAGAATGTTACCATTAAGTGCATAAGTCCTGCTCTGATTTGCTTTTTCCAAAATGCAACAGCTCACATTTATCTAAATTAAACTCCATCTGTCACTCCTCACCCCATTGACCCATCTGATCAAGATCCCATTGTAATCTGAGGTAACCTTCTTCGCTGTACACTTATCTCCAAATTTGGTGTCATCAGCAAATTTACTAACTATACCTCCGATGTTAACGTCCAAATCATTTATACAAATTAGCCTTGGTTTAGAAAATAGGAAATTATTCTGGAAGATTCAATCCTGATTACTGGTAAGGAAGAATTACTATAAACAGCAGTGGACACAGCACTGATCCTTGTGGCACTCCACTGGTCACAGGACTCCAGTCTGAAAAGCAACCCTCCACCACCAGCCTCTGTCTTCTACCTTCGAACTAGTTCTGTATCTAAAGTCCTCACCTTAGACACAGAATCATATTTCTGCAGTTGTGGATAATAATTGGGAGAAGAAATTGTCTGACTTTGTTTTCTTCCTACTTTCTGAGAACAATATTTAATATCCCTATTATTTCTCTCTAGTTGATATCAAGTTTTGATTTGACATATTTCAGTTTAATGCTAACTGTTGCACTCTGCATGTAATACCATCTTTACCATGAAAACTACATAGTATCATCAGTAACAATATTAATAGTGAGTTTATCACAAAACCGATAAGAAGGACCTTGGGCTGTGTATCCGATCCATGCCCCTCATGATTTTATAAACCTCTATAAGGTCACCCCTCAGCCTCCGACACTCCAGGGAAAACAGCCCCAGGCTATTCAGTGTCTCCCTATAGTTCAAATCTTCCAACCCCGGCAACAAGCTTGTATATCCTTTCTGAACCCTTATGGAGTAGCAGAAAAGAGTTCCAACATTGCCTGAAATGGAGTAGGGTAAACAATTGATTTGATTCCAGATATTCAGATGGCTACAGTTAGAATTTCAAGCTGCTGTATAATGGTAATGTGCCAAAAGGAAATCACACACTGTCTGATGAAGAACAGGACAAAATTGGACAAATGGTCACCTTGTGGCAGGTCAGTGGTTAACACTGTTACTTCACAGTGCCAGGGACCTGTGTTCAATTCCATCTTGGGCTGTGTGGAGTTTGCATGTTCTTCCCATGTCTGTGTGGGTTTCCTCCCACAGTCCAAAGATGGGCAGGTTAGGTGGATTGGCCATGGGAAATGTAGGGTGCCAAGGAGAGGGTAGGGGGATGGGCCTGTGTGGGATACTCTTCAGACGGTCGGTATGGGATGAATGGCCTGCATCTACACCACACGGATTCCATGATCTCGTACATGTACATTCACCCCAAGAGTAACACAGAAAAACTGCTGGGAGAGCAGGAGCACCAAAAGTGAATTACTATAAACATGGGAAAGAAGTAACTTAATACAAGCCAGTTTACAGGAAAGGTTGAATTTTCATTCAAAGAGGAGTGTGCTTGTCACATCAATCCTTTTTTCCCCCATCCTTTGCTGAAGTGAGCTCTGACATACCTCAAGCTGTGCGACTTTTGTTGAAAATGAAGTGCAATGTTATTAATTCCTGTTTGATTAGCAATCCATGCTACAACCTGTGGCATCTATTGGTTGGCCCAGTCCCCTATGAAGACTTTAATGATGCCAAATTGCTTCTCCAGTGTTAAAGGATGTGCCACCAGTGTGACATCAAATCATAGCTCCAGTCCTAAACAAATTTTGTGATTCAAATTACAACACTTAGCTAAACCTGGTGGCATTTGAGAGAGCTATTACTTGTGCTTCCATGGGAAATTAATACTATAAATACTACAAAAGAGTCCAAATATCCTTTTAATTGACAGTATTATTATGCAAATACGTGCCATGAAAGCAAATCTTGTTCAATCAACTAAATCAGAATTCTCCACTAAAAAGCACAAATATTGATTAATATCACTTTAATGAAAATCTATTAAATGGAAGATGAATTTGACAATACTATATTTTTTAATGATTTTTTTTAGATACTTTTGCCTTTTTTATGTTCAATCTTGGTTTTATTATTTATGTTGTTTTTAAGGGCTGGCAAATCAGTATTGAAAGAATCATGTATAGATGCCTGATAATGAAACACTTTCACTGCAGATCTGTGCAAAACTCATTGTGTTTGCTGCATTCTGCCTCAATATAATCAGAAAGGGTCGTGAAAAAGAAAACAAAAGTGATAAAAATGCACATCAAGTCAGCACATGAAAGAGAAGGCAGGTTAATATTTTGATTGAACCCTTCATCAAAATTCAATTAAATATCTGATGGTGGGTGACACCTAAATTGCTTCTTTCAGTTTTGTGCACTGATTGAACTGCAACACATTCTCATTATTTTTTGTTATAGCTTTTTGTTCAGGTTTACTGCTTATAAAGCCTCACTTGTTAACTTAGCAACTAAATATCTTATAAAATATAGATTAGCAAATTCCCAAATTCAACCCTGTGATGGATTTGTTGATCACAAATTGGTCATGTTCTAAAATTAGCCTTGGTTTAGAAAATGGGAAATTATTCTGGAAGATTCAATCCTGATTACTGGAAAGGAAGATGGGGTGATGATAGCATGTGTCTGGATTATGATTCAGCCTGCAGCTGGCTAGTTGTCATGGCTAGATATTGGCTGGCCTTGCACTACTAACCAATGTGTCCTGCACCTCTGGCTGCATTTTGTTCAGTGCACACAGTGTTACAGCAGGTGAAGATACAAAAGGATGTGTGCCCTGCATGGCCCCACAAGAACTGAATTGGTGTTATATGAGGACAGCAGTATGTACCATCTACAAGAGACACTGTAGAAATTCAACAAAGATACTTAAGACAGCACCTTCCAAATCCATGACCACTCTCATGTAGAAGGACTGAGCAGCAGATATATGGGAACATCAATTTCCCTTCACTCATCATTCTGACTTGGAAATGGTTCATTTAGTATCTTTGGGTCAAAACCCTGGAATTCTATCCCCTAATGGCATTATGGATCTACCTACAGCAGAAAGTGGTTTAAGAAGGCGGCTCACCGTACTCTTCTCACTAGGGATGGGCAATAAATACTGCCCAGCCACAAGTCACCCATGTATCTCACTCGTGAATTAGAAGAACCTAACATCACACAGGTGGCTGATGGTACTGGTGGAAGATCATCAATCCAAACATCCACTCTGTTTCTCCTTCCACAGATGCTGTCTTCCTTGGATGCTAGGCCTGAGTCCTGAGAGCCAGGGGCAGCTGATGGATGAGTGATGGGGCTATAACGCATCGCACTGCTGATGGCACAGTGGGTAGCAGATGTTAAATGAAAGTGAATTCAATGGCCTTTATCACATGAATGAAGACAAGTGCAATGCCTGGGATTCAGATCCATTCTCTGGAATTTGCCCTCTACTGTTGCTTGCTCCCATTCCCTTCTGAAGGTGGTCCTTGAGGGCTTCCTTGCTCACAGGGAATCATGGCATCTGTCCTCATGCACACTACCACAATTCCTCCCTCTGGCAACACCCATCATACTGGAATCCCCTTTTTGCCTCAATGTTAAATTTCCTGCTTTAATTACCTCAATTATTTTCAATGCAGCTTGTCTTTAAAAGGGACAGCCTGTCTTTAAAGAGTGCAGGCAATAGTTTGCAAACAATGCTGTTGCTGACTATAGAGCAGCATAAAGCATTTAGGAAGAAGGCAGCAGTGTGGTATCTACATGGCAAGATGCCACAATCATGTCAATGGGTAGGTCTACCATGCATACGTGTTTTTCACTTTGATCTACATGAGCATGTGTTGGTCACAAGTTACTACCCATGCCCCAAAATCAGGGCAACTGAATTTCTAACCCTCACTCTGTGTTGAGGGTGATGAAAGACCATGCAGCTACATCCCTCAGGACAAGAAGAGAAAGAATTCAATTCTGGTCTCCCTGCTACAGAAATCGAGTTGTGAATAGGTTGGGGGCTATTTTCCGTGAAGCTTTGGAGGCTGAGGGGCGACCTTATAGAGGTCTATAAAATCATGAGGGGTATGGATAGGTTAATAGACAAGGTCTTTTTCCGAGAGTGGGAGAGTCCAAATCTAGAGGACATAGGTTTAAGCCGAGAGCGAAAAGATTTAAAAGGGATCTAAGGGGCAATTTTTTTTCATGCAGAGGGTGGTGAGTGTATGGAATGGGCTGCCAGAGAAAGTGGTGGAGGCTAGTATAATTACAACGTTTAAAAAGCATCTGGATGGGTATATGAAGATGAAGGGATTAGATGGATATGGGCCAAATGCTGGCAAATGAGACCTGATTAGTTTAGGCTATCTGGTCAACATAGGACCAAAGGGGCTGTTTCCATTCTGTGCAACTCTATGACTTGATTACATCTTTGGCCTATCCATCACGTGTGTACTCTTCTGTGTTTTCCTTTTCTCACTACCATTACTTTTGGCTTAATGTGCATCCTGTGACACCTCCAATTTAACTGAATTTCTAACTACTCTCAAGCAAAAAAGGGAATGAGCAACTTACTCCTGAACATTGTTATCTGATATCTGTTTGAAGGGGCATGACAGCAACAGATTATAGTCCCCCTACAATTTACTTCCAATATCTACATCAAGTTTGGCCAAGAAAGGCGGGGAGTCAAACAGCAATTTGAATTCTATCAATGTACCAGAAAGACTTATGAACATTTGTATTATCAGTTTATACAAAAAAACTATAAAATGAGAAAACCTAGACTAATCAATTCAAAACAAATGTTCACATTTCACCGAGAACAAAGTTTGCTACTTTGAAGATTTTTATTCAAAACGCAAATTCTGTTTACAAATTAATTAAATGTGAATGATGGTGTGTCTTTTTATAATGATCTGGTGTGGAATTATTAGCAGTGGAGAAATGAATGAACTTCATGCATAACTTGCATGAAATCAGCCTTAAAAAGGAATGGAGGAAGTTGCTAATCCAAAGGGAGATGATATTCCCATCTGTTGGGTTTAGAAGCCAATGTGCAAACAGATGGAACAGCAAGTCGTACATCTGTCTGAATGTGCTTTAATGTGCAAAGTTTGATCTTCTGAGAATTTCAGTGTTGGACTTAAAAAGGGATTATTATATTAATTAAAATACTTTGTGGACCAAAGAAGAAACAATTCCGTTAGCAAGAAATGTAGACTGTATGAGAAGAACATATTAATTAAATTATTCTTAGAATTCAAAATTGGCTTTCAAACAACTTTGGGATAGTCTTTAAGCCTTATCATTGAAAGCATATTAAGTTCCTCATTTAATGTAACATTTACTGCAGAGCAGGCTAAATAAAATGACTTTTGTTTCTAGATTAAACTGAAGAGGAGTATAAAACAGAGGAGTTACACAAAATACTTATTTGTATAAAATGAAAATAGTTGTTTCAACAACGTTTGCTCTGCAATACTTTGAAGATTTTAATTCAAAACAAATTCTGTTTACAGATTAATTATTTGTGAATGGTGATGTGTCTTTTTTTAATAATCTAGTTTGGAAATATTAGCAATGGAGAAAGGAATGATATTCATACATTTGCCCCTCTGTTCAAACAAAGACAAATTAATGGGTTTATACCTTTTCATGATTGAGCTATCTGCAACAAAATATTAAACTAACTCGTTCAATGCTGCATTTCACAAAGCTAATGGTGTTTTGAAGAAAATATTCAACAAACCAAAATAACATTTTCAAATTCAATGGCAAAAACTTCCAGCAAGCTGGCAGCAGAGTTGGATGCTCCGACTGGAGCTCCTCTACTCCACCTGTTCTTTTTGTTTCATTTCTATGTTTTTTCACGCTTTTTAGCAGTCCAGGAGCAGCATGTCTATGGGGAAACCCGTGCACCGGAGCGGTGTGTGGGGAAACATGTGTACCGGAGTGGTGTGTGGGGAAACATGTGTACCGGAGTGGTGTGTGGATAAACCCGTGTACCGGAGCGGTGTGTGGGGAAACCTGTGTACCGGAGTGGTGTGTGGGGAAACATGTGTACCGGAGTGGTGTGTGGGGAAACATGTGTACCGGAGCGGTGTGTGGGGAAACATGTGTACCGGAGCGGTGTGTGGGGAAACATGTGTACCGGAGTGGTGTGTGGATAAACCCGTGTACCGGAGCGGTGTGTGGGGAAACCTGTGTACCGGAGTGGTGTGTGGGGAAACATGTGTACCGGAGCGGTGTGTGGGGAAACATGTGTACCGGAGCAGTGTGTGGGGAAACCCGAGTACCGGAGTGGTGTCTGGGGAGACCTGTGTACCGGATGGTGTGTGGGGAAACATGTGTACCGGAGTGGTGTGTGGGGAAACATGTGTACCGGAGTGGTGTGTGGGGAAACCCGTGTACCAGAGTGGTGTGTGGGGAAACCCGTGTACCGGAGTGGTGTGTGGGGAAACATGTGTACCGGAGCGGTGTGTGGGGAAACATGTGTACCGGAGTGGTGTGTGGGGAAACCCGTGTACCGGAGTGGTGTGTGGGGAAACATGTGTACCGGAGCGGTGTGTGGGGAAACCCGTGTACCGGAGCGGTGTGTGGGGAAACATGTGTACCGGAGTGGTGTGTGGGGAAACATGTGTACCGGAGCGGTGTGTGGGGAAACCCGAGTACCGGAGCAGTGTCTGGGGAAACCCGTGTACCGGAGTGGTGTGTGGGGAAACCCGTGCACCAGAGTGGTGTGTGGGGAAACATGTGTACCGGAGTGGTGTGTGGGGAAACCCGTGTACGAGAGCTGTGTCTGGGGAAACCCGTGTACCGGAGCGATGTGTGGGGAAACATGTGTACCGGAGCGGTGTGTGGGGAAACCCGTGTACCGGAGCGGTGTGTGGGGAAACCCGTGTGCCGGAGCGGTGTGTGGGGAAACATGTGTACCGGAGCGGTGTGTGGGGAAACATGTGTACCGGAGTGGTGTGTGGGGAAACATGTGTACCGGAGCAGTGTGTGGGGAAACCAGTGTGCCGGAGCAGTGTCTGGGGAAACCCGTGCACCGGAGTGGTGTCTGGGGAAACCCGTGTTCCGGAGCGGTGTCTGGGGAAACCCGTGTTCCGGAGCGGTGTGTGGGGAAACCCGTGTACCGAGTGGTGTGTGGGGAAACCCCGTGTGCCAGAGTGGTGTGTGGGGAAACCAGAGTATTGGAGCAGTGTGAGGGCACACGGAGTACCGGAGCGGTGTGTGGGGAAACCCGTGTACCAGACCAGTGTGTGTGGAAACCCGTGTACCGGAGTGGCATGTGAGGAAACCCGCGTACTGGAGCGGTGTATGGGGAAACCGGAGTACCGGAGCAGTGTGTGGGGAAACCAGAGTAACGGAGCGTTGTGTGAGAAACCCGTGTACCAGAGCGGTGTGTAGGGGAGACCGTGATCCGAGCGGTGTGTGGGTGAGCCCGAGTACCGGAGCGGTGTATGGGAAACCCGTGTACTGGAACAGTGTGTGGCGAAACCGGAGTACCGGAGCGGGGTGAGGGGAAACCAGAGTAACGGAGCAGTACGTGGGAAACCCGTGTACCATCGCAGTACATAGGGGAACCCGTGTACCAGAGCGGTTCGTAGGGGAGCCCATGTACCGGAGCAGTGTGTGGGAAACATGAGTCCCGGGACTGTGCAATTTATTTTGTTGCAGCTGAGTACTGGTGAGGAGCGAACTGAAGATTGGAGGATAGTTTGTAGAATTCCTACAGTATGGAAACAGCCCTTCAGCCCAACAAGTCCACAACGACCTTCCAAAGAGTTACCCACCTAGACCCGTTCCCCTGCCTTACTACTTTACATTTCCCCTGACTAATGCATCTAACTTACACATCCCTGAACAAGATGAGCAACTTACCATGGCCAATTCACCTAACCTGCACATATTTGGAGTGTGGGAGGAAACCAGAGCACCCGGACGAAACCCACGCAGACACGGGGAGAATGTGCAAACTTCACACAGACAGTTGCCCAAGGCTGGAATTGAACCCGGGTCCCTGGCGCTGTGAGGCAGCAGTCCTAACCACTGAGCCAACAGTCATTAGACTTGTGTCTGGTGGTGGTGGTCAGATCATGTGCTGAGTTGCTGCTATCTGAAATTCTTTACCAGACTGTATTGTAAGTTCTTTAACTCTCTTACAACTACCTTGTTTCTACCTTATTTTTTAGTCACTGGAAGTAATGCTACTACTTTTCCTTTTAATCCTCTTTTGTACCCAAGATTTGTACCTAGGTACTTGTACCTAAATAAAAGCAGCCATTTTAAGAACTTTTCACTGTACTCCTGTACTTCTGTATTGGATGTTACAATAAAGGATGTTCTATTCTATCTTAGTCCATTCTAAAAGCTGCGTTCTTCATGAGAAAAGAAGTAGGTTAACATTATAATGAGATCATTCTTCAGAACAATTTCCTGACATCCCTTGCAAAGCCCTTAAATATGATTTCATAAGTGATTTCCTTCAAAATAGTTGACATTTCTGAATAAGTATGACAGAAGAATACTACCAGGGTCACTCAGCACCTGACCTCATGACAGCCTTGGTTCAAATATGGACAGAAGAGCTGAGTTCCATAGTGAGATGAGAGTGATAGCCTTTGAGATCAAGGGCACATTTGACCAACAGTGGCATCAAGATGCTCTAATAAAACTGGAATCAATGGGTTACGGGGGAAAAAGCTCTCCACTGATTAAGTCATACCTCGCACATAGGAAAATGGTTGTGCTTGTTCAAGATCAGAGTCTAGATTAGAGTGGTGCTGGAAAAGCACAGCAGCTCAGGCAGCATCCAAGGAGCAGGAAAATCAACGTTTCGGGCAAAAGCCCTTCATCAGGAATAGAAGAAGGGTGCCTGCAGAGTGGAGAGATAAATGAGAGGAGGGTGGGGTGGGGTGGGGAGGAAGTAGCATAGAGTACAATAGGTGAGTGGGGTAGAGATGGAGGTGATAGGTCAGAGAGGAAGGTGAGGGAAGGTCCCGACGTCCCCAACAGTACCCTTCCACTGACACTCTCATTCATTTGGCTGAACTGGTCCTCACCCTTAACAATTTCTCCTTCGAATCCTCCCACTTCCTCCAGACCAAAGGAATCCATATGGGCCCCAGCTATGCCTGTCTCTTTGTTGGCTAGGTAGAACAGTCCACCTTCTGTAGTTACAACGGCACCACTCCCCAGCTCTTCCTCTGCTACATCGATGACTGCATCGGCGCCACCTCATGCTCCCGCGAGGAGGTTGAGCAATTCATCAACTTCACCAACACGTTCCACTCCGACCTTAAATTCACCTGGCCCAGCTCTGACACCCCCCCCTCCCCTTCCTGGACCTCTCCATCTCTATTAATGACGACCAACTTGACACTGACATTTTTTACAAACCCAACAACTCCCACAGCTACCTGGATTACACCTCTTCCCACCCTACCTCCTGCAAAAGTGCCATCCCGTATTCCCAATTCCTCCCCCTCCGCCGTATCTGCTCCCAGGAGGACCAGTTCCACCACAGAACACACCAGATGGCCTCCTTCTTTAGAAACCGCAATTTCCCTTCTCACGTGTTTGAAGATGCCCTCCAATGCATCGTCCACATCCCGCCCCACTGCCTTCAAACCCCACACCTCCAACTGTAACCCCCCCCGATGCTCACCTTCCACCCTACCAACCTTCGCATAAACCACATCATCCAAAGATATTTCCACCACCTCCAAACAGACCCCAGCACCACAGATATATTTCCCTCCCCACCCCTTTCTGCTTTCCGCAAAGACCATTCCCTCTGTGACCACCTCATCAGGTTCACACCCCCCAACAACCCACCCTCCCATCCTGGCACCTTCCCCTGCCACCGTAGGAATTGCAAAACCTGCGCCCACACCTCCTCCCTCACCTCCATCCAAGGCCCCAAAGGAGCTTTCCACATCCATCAAAGTTACACCTGCACATCCACTAATTCATTTATTGTATCCATTGCTCCCAATGTGGTCTCCTCTACACTGGGGAGACTGGACGCCTCCTAGCAGAGCGTTTTGGTGTGGGACACCCACACCAATCAACCCCACCACCCTGTAGCCCAATATTTCAACTCCCCCTCCCACTCTGCCAAGGACATGGAGGTCCTGGACCTCCTCCACTGCCGCTCCCTCACCACCCAACGCCTGGAGGAAGAATGCCTCATCTTCCGCCTCGGAACACTTCAACCCCATGGCATCAATGTCTATTTCATCAGTTTCCTCATTTCCCCTTCCCCCACCTCACCCAGCTCCAACTTTCCAGCTCCGCACCACCCTCATGACTGTCTTACCCGCCTATCTTCCTTTCCACTTATCACCTCCATCCCCACCCCCATTTACCCATTGTACTCTTTGCTACCTTCCCTCACCCTCCTCTCTGACCTATCACCTCCATCCCCACCCCCTCTCATTTATCTCTCCACTCTGCAGGCACCCTGCCTCTATTCCTGATGAAGGGCTTTTGCCCGAAATGTCGATTTTCCTGCTCCTCAGATGCCACCTGACCAGCTGTGCTTTTCCAGCACCACACTAACCTAGACTCTAGTTTCCAGCATCTGCAGTCCTTGTTTTACCTTGTTCAAGATCAGTCATTTCAGCTCCAGGACATCTCTGCAGGATCTCCTCAGGGATACAATTTGCCGCACACAACTGCCAGGCAACAACCAAGTTCAATAAGAGAAAATCTAACCATTGCTCCTTGGCATTCAATGATGCTACCTGAATCTTTGACTATCAACATATTAGGGGTTAATGGTAAAGGTAAGGTCACCATATTCCAGAGGACCATAGAGCTGCTCTCTCACTAGATGGACGACTGGTCGAGAGTTTAACCTGAGGGTCACCATGGCTCAGGTCAGGTGATCCGCTGGTTAAACTGACCACCAAACATCTCTCTGGAGGTTATCATTGACCAGAAACTGAACTGGACTAGACATATAAATACTGTGCCTACGAGAGCAGATCAGAGGCTTGAAATCCTGCAGCAAGTAACTCACCTCCTGATTCCTCAAAGTCTGTCCATCATCTACAAGGCACAAGTCAAGAATATGATGGAATATTCCCCACCTGCCTGATGAATGCAATTCCAACAACATTTAGGAAGCTTGACATCCAGGACAAAGCAGCCAATTGATTGGCACCACATTCACTCTCTCCACACCGATGATCATTAGCAGCAGTGTGTACCTCCTGCAAGGAACACTGTGCAGTAATTCACCAAAGATCCTTGGACAGCACCTTTCAAACCCATGACCACTATCATCTAGAAGAACAGGGGCAGCAGATATGGGAATACCACCATCTGCAAGTTTCCTTCCAAACTATGCACTGTCTGACTTGAAAAATATCACGTTTTTGTGTCACTGGGTCAAAATTCTGGAAGTACCCCCCCCCCCACCCCCAATTGCATTGTGGGTCTACCTCCAATACATGGACTGCAGCAGTTGAAGAAGGTAGCTCACTACCACCTTCTCCAGGGCAACTAGGGAGAGGCAATAAATACTGGGCCCAGCAAGTGATATCCAGTCCAACAAGTGAATAAAAAATATGAATATGAACGTTAACAAATGATGTTGTCCCCTTCAGTTGTCAGTTCAGAAGCAAAGTCTTCATTTTGCCTCATCTTGTTACAGAGTAGCATTTCTGTTTAGTGTTCTGATTCATAACTATTACTAGGCATATACATGGAATATACCAATGAATGGCTTTCCATTTCAACAATCTTCATTTTTACAAAGTAGAGTTATATCTATACTGTCAAGGGAAATAAGGAAAGAAGTTGACAGGAATAAGGGAGAAAATATTTTCTGCGGGTGAATGTCAAGAAACAATTGCCATAACTACGAAGACAACTACTTTCTCCTTTGCTCTCACCTTGTTATCACCTGCATGTAACTTTGATTGAAGATAAATTGCTTTTGGCAAGTTAATCCAACTGACGACTGATAACTGTGGGCTGGCAGTCTCCAGCCTTACATCAATAAACTACCTAACATGGCAATGTAAAGACAATGGCTTTTGTTCAATAAATGCCTAATGACATTCCCCCTCCCTCAAGTTATTAAAAGCGACACTTTCCATTAGTGGTTGTGTTAAGAACTTAAATGGAAGCTGTCAAGAGGAATCTGAGGCACAGATGGGCTAGGGGAGATGTCAAGGAAGTGATATGTAGTCAGTTCAGAATAATCAGGATCACAGACAATAATAACTATTCAAGCCTAATTGAAAAAGCTGTACCGACTTCAAGAGACTTCTCATTTGGGGTGCCTAAATTTTTCCTGCATCTATCTGTTCATTACACGTAAAAGTAATTACACACATGGACCAAATTTAAATTGACTATTTCATTTGACTAATTTGGCAGGAATTCAAGATTATCCAAAGCAGACCTTTTCAATGTAACTTTAATCTTCTACAAGAAACAGCTTTAAATTTGAATTTTCTGGTGTTGTTGATGTCGGTAGCATTTCTACACTGAATCATCTGAATGCAGTGAAGTTGCAGGCAAAGTATAAAAGTAAAGCAAAACACCACGCAGCTGGATTTTGCCACAGTTGCTTTTGCACAGCGGTGCAACACCAATACACTACCAATCCCAGAATAACTTGTGCTGTAAATTATGTCACAATGTTTCCACTAGGACAGTGACATTGGTATTGTAGCCTTGTAACCAAGGAATTTTACATTCCATGAAGAGCAAGTATAAAGACTATTTTTTTTAAACAGTACGTTTGTTGCACTCAACAGAGAGGTAGGAATTCAAGACTTCCTGAAAGAGTTTAGTCTTGAGGATGCCATTAACAGAACTGGCTCAAAGGTAGAAGACAGAGGGTGGTGGTGGAGGGTTGTTTTTCAGACTGGAGACCTGTGACCGGCGGAGTGCCACAAGGATCAGTGCAGGCCCCTCTACGTTTTTGTCATTTACATAAATGATTTGGATGCGAATATGAGAGGTACAGTTAGTAAGTTTGCAGATGACACCAAAATTGGAGGTGTAGTGGACAGTGAAGAAGGTTACCTCAGATTACAACAGGATCTTGACCAGATGGGCTGAAAGGTTGCAGGTGGAGTTTAATTCAGATAAATGCGAGGTGCTGCATTTTGGGAAAGCAAATCTTAGCAGGACTTATACACTTAATGGTAAGGTCCGAGGGAATGTTGCTGAACAGAGACCTTGGAGTGCAGGTAGATAGGATAGTGAAGAAGGAGTTTGGTATGCTTTCTTTTATTGGTCAGAGTATTGAGTACAGGAGTTGGGAGGTCATGTTATGGTTGTACAGGAGATTGGTTAGGCCACGGTTGGAATACTATGTGCAATTCTGGTCTCCTTCCTATCGGAAAGATGTTGTGAAACTTGAAAGGGTTCAGAAAAGATTTACAAGGATGTTGCCATGATTGGAGGATTTGAGCTATAGGGAGAGGCTGAACAGGCTAGGCTTTTTTTTCTCTGGAGCGTCGGAGGCTGAGGGGTGACCTTATAGAGGTTTATAAAATTAAGAAAGGCATGGAGAGAATAAATAGACAAAGTCTTTTCCCTGGGGTCGGGGAGTCCAGAACTAGAGGGCATAGGTTTAGGGTGAGAGGGGAAAGATATAAAAGAGACCTCAGGGGCAACATTTTCACACAGATGGTGGTGTATGGAATGAGCTGCCAGAGGAAGTGATGGAGGCTAGTACAATTACAACATTTAAAAGGCAATAGGATGTGTATATCAATAGGAAGGGTTTGGCGGGATATGGGCAGGGTGCTGGCAGGTAGGACGAGATTGGGTTGGGATAGCATGGACGGGTTGAACTGAAGGGTCTGTTTTCTTGCTGTACATTGCTATGACTCTATGACTCTACGCAGTTGCTAATGCTTGGAACGATGTTGATAAAGCAACATTAACAAATGCTTTGCACAGACTCTGGCCTACAACGATGTTTTTTTGTAAATGAACCTGCAGGTGAAGAGTTTGAAGGATTTCATGTCGCTGAAGAGAAAAAGATGATAGCAAGCCTTGCTACTTACACACAGAATTTATCGGACGAAAGTGTAAATAAATTACATGAAGCTGACATTAAAGAAACGCTGAACATTGACAATGATGTGCCTGAAGTGCATTCCTTGAGAACATTGCTGAAATGGTTTTAAATACGGCACAGGCAAATTGCATACACCTTTAAGAAATCTTGGATGTTTGCTTTTCCCAATCACTGCCAATTTCACCTTGTGTGTGCCTGCAGCATTGACACACCCAAGAATAGTTGATCTGTCCATAGTTTCCTGAAAACCTGTTGGTGCTCTCTCATTAGCCGTTGCTAATGTTTTTCTCAGGACATAGCGCCAGTAGAGAGCTGTTTCATCAGCATTGTAAATTTGTTCAGGACTAAGGCTTTCGTCAGGCATCAGCTTGGCAAATTCACCAACATAATTTTCAGCTGCTTCATGGTCAGCAGAAGCCTTTTCACCACAGATTTTCAAGTACTTCACAACATTACGCTTCTTGAATTTCTGCAGCCAACCTTCTGAATATTGACATTCGCCTTTAATATTCAGTTCTTTATGATATTTTCTAGCTTGTTTCATGACCATCAAACCAGTCAGTGGCATACCTTCACTTCTTCGTTGTCGAATCCACTCCATCAACACACAGTTAAGATCTTCATTTTTTGCCCTATGCAGTGTTTTCCTATTTTTCATTAGTTGATGGTCATCACTGTCACCATAAAACTTCAGTAACTTGTCTTTCTGTTTCTTCAAATCATAGACAGTGGTAGTTCTGACACCATATTCTTCAGTAAGATGCCGCACAGCCACACCACAATCAAGTTTTTTGCAATAACCCTACTTTCTGCATTATTGATAATGTCTGATGCTTCCTTTTCTTAATATTATTGTTAGCCATAGATGTACCTGCACCTCTTTTTGACATTTTCACTCTAAAATTAAACAATTTAGCACAGTGGGCAGCATGGTGACACAGTGGTTAGCACTGCTGCCTCACAGTGCCAGAGACCTGGGTTCAATTCCCGCCTCGGGCAACTGTCTGTGTGGAGTTTGCACATTCTCCCCGTGTCTGCGTGGGTTTCCTCCTGGTGCTTCAGTTTCCTCCCGCAGTCCAAAGATGTGCAGGTTAGGTGGATGGGTAAATGTAGGGGAATGGGTCTGGGTGGACTGCTGTTCGGAGGGTCGGTGTGGACTTGTTGGGTGTGAACCGAAGGGCCTGTTTCCACACTGTAAGTAATCTAATCGAATACAATACACAACTGACACCTTTGAGTGCTGGGCCATGCTGCCACGTGGGTTGAGTGGGTGCGGCCTTTGCCCGCCAAGAAAACCCCGTGATGTTACACAGACATGACTGACGCTGCACATTCCATGAAAACCTTCGACTTTCTGAGCTTTTTGGATGCAGTGCCTGGACCTCTCCTTCTAATGCTATTTTGATTTCGCCCATTCCTGCTTTCCATACTTCACCCTCACCTTTGATGGATTGCAGTGCCCTTAATGCTTTACACTTAAATAATTCAACTGGAAACACTGGTACTTTACTGGTAGTGGTTAATAGATGACAAAAGAATAGCACGGGTGATTTGGTGATGGGGAAAAAAATTAGTTGTATGTGACATAACTCCACAGAGGTTGGTAGCCTATCACCAAATCAACATTTATTTACACATCAGTTCTTGACACTGATCCAGCTCCCTCAGAGCCAACTCACAGAGTGAACAGGAATCGGACACTCCTGTTACATTATTTTCTTTTATTTCCTTTTTTTCTTTTTCTTTTTTTCTTTTCTACACTAATACCTGACAGCAGTAGTGCTTATTTTTCCCCATCACCCATGTTGTGTGTATGCAGGTGTCAGACACAGTGAAGAACAACAAGTGCACAAATCTTTATTTATATTTCACCACCAGGAAGAGACGAAATAACCGAGTGGACAGTGACAAGCAGGGCCCTTCTCAGAGGGCAATGCTGCGTGACACTCCTGTTATTCAGGGCTCCCTGATTGGACCAGATTAACAGCCCCAGTCAGGGAACTCATATTCTGTAGGTCCACCTGGCTGACCTCGTCACAATCATTACAGTGTATAACAGTGCTTCCAGATATTAAAAAGGAAAAAAAAATTAAAAAGGGGAACAGCAGGTTCTTGTGATATTGTGGCTGTGTCCACAGAAAATATTAAAATGGGAAAATAAATGATGCTGGGGTCTGAAAACAGCAGTAATTGGCTGTTGTGGAACTGTGGTCGTATCTCTATCGCTGGGCCAGATTTCAAGTTTCATCTGCTCCAGAGGTGTGTACTAACATCTCTGAGCTGTTGATTAAAAATGTTAGAAAATATTTTTAAAAACTGTGATCATGACCTGAGTTCAATTCCCATTTGCCCCAGCTCTATATGACTGAACAGATTGGTTAAAGATATCTGAAACAGAGTAGTTAATAAAATCAATCCACAAAGTGAGATGCCTTTGCTTTGTCTCACCTTGGACTGGGTTGCATTCGGATTGACACAACAGATATAGGTTATCCAATCCAAAGACTAGAGATGTGACAAAACTCCTGCACAAAAGCAACCAATTAGTATTCTGTGTTTCAAGTCAGTATTCTAAAAAAAAGTGTATAACTGCTTCCTGAGGTGCTTAGCAAGTATGGAAATTGCTTAGTCTGCTACTGAACCATATAAACAGAACCAAATACATACAATTAAGGTGCTTTTTACATGGTCCCAAAAATGTTACAGGAAAGGCTAGAATTCAATGGCCATTGCTGATTGACATTGAGGAACTAGATTCTGGATTAGTGGTGCTGGAAGAGCACAGCAGTTAAGGCAGCATCCAAGTAGCTTCGAAATCGACGTTTCGGGCAAAAGCCCTTCATCAGGAATAAAAGCAGTGAGCCTGAAGTGTGGAGAGATAAGCTAGAGGAAGGTGGGGGTGGGGAGAAAGTAGCATAGAGTCCAGTGGGTGAGTGGGGGAGGGGATGAAGGTGATAGGTCAAGGAGGGGAGGGTGGAGTGGATAGGTGGACAAGAAGATAAGCAGGTAGGACAAGTCTGGACAAGTAAAAGGGACAGTTACTGAGCTGGAAGTTTAGAACTAGGGTGAGGTGGGGGAAGGGGAAATGGGGAAACTGTTGAAGTCCACATTGATGCCCTGGGGTTGAAGTGTTCCGAGGCGGAAGATGAGGCGTTCTTCCTCCAGGCGTCTGGTGGTGAGGGAGCAGCGGTGAAGGAGGCCCAGGACCTCCATGTCCTCGGCAGAGTGGGAGGGGGAGTTAAAATGTTGGGCTACAAGGTGGTGGGGTTGATTGGTGCGGGTGTCCCGGAGATGTTCCCTAAAGCGCTCTGCTAGGAGGCGCCCAGTCTCCCCAGTGTAGAGGAGACCGCATTGGGAGCAACGGATACAATAAATGATATTAGTGGATGTGCAAGTAAAACTTTGATGGATGTGGAAGGCTCCTTTAGGGCCTTGGATAGAGGTGAGGGAGGAGGTGTAGGCGCAGGTTTTACAGTTCCTGCGGTAGCAGGGGAAGGTGCCAGGATTGGAGGGTGGGTTGTTTGGGGGCGTGGACCTGACCAGGTAGTGGTGGAGGGAACGGTCTTTGCGGAAGGTGGAAAGGGGTGGGGAGGGAAATATATCCCTGGTAGTGGGGTCTGTTTAGAGGTGGCGGAAATGTTGGCGGATGATTTGGTTTATGCGAAGGTTGGTAGGGTGGAAGGTGAGCACCAGGGGCGTTCTGTCCTTGTTATGGTTGGAGGGGTGGGGTCTGAGGACAGAGGTGTGGGATGTGGACGAGATGCGTTGGAGGGCATCTTTAACCACGTGGGAAGGGAAATTGCGGTCTCTAAAGAAGGAGGCCATCTGGTGTGTTCTGTGATGGAACTGGTCCTCCTGGGAGCAGATCCGGCGGAGACGGAGGAATTGGGAATACGGGATGGCGTTTTTACAAGAGGTAGGGTGGGAAGAGGTGTAATCCAGGTAGCTGTGGGAGTTGTTGGGTTTGTAAAAAATGTCAGTGTCAAGTTGGTCGTCATTAATAGAGATGGAGAGGTCCAGGAAGGGGAGGGGGGGGTGTCAGAGCTGGGCCAGGTGAATTTAAGGTCGGAGTGGAACGTGTTGGTGAAGTTGATGAATTGCTCAACCTCCTCGCGGGAGCATGAGGTGGCGCCGATGCAGTCATCGATGTAGCAGAGGAAGAGCTGGGGAGTGGTGCCGTTGTAACTACAGAAGGTGGACTGTTCTACCTAGCCAACAAAGAGACAGGCATAGCTGGGGCCCATACGTGTGCCCATGGCTACCCCTTTGGTCTGGAGGAAGTGGGAGGATTCAAAGGAGAAATTGTTAAGGGTGAGGACCAGTTCGGCCAAACGAATGAGGGTGTCGGTGGAAGGGTACTGTTGGGGACGTCTGGAGAGGAAAAAACGGAGGGCTTGGAGGCCCTGGTCATGGCAGATGGAGGTGTAGAGGGATTGGATATCCATGGTGAAGATGAGGCGTTGGAGGCCAGGGAAATGGAAGTCTTGGAGGAGGTGGAGGGCGTGGGTGGTGTCTCGAACGTATGTGGGGAGTTCCTGGACTAGGGGGGATAGGACAGTGTCGAGGTAGGTAGAGATGAGTTCAGTGGGGCAGGATCATGCTGAGACAATGGGTCGGCCAGGGTGGTCAGGCTTGTGGATCTTGGGAAGGAGGTAGAACTGGGCAGTGCGGGGTTCCCAGACTATGAGGTTGGAAGCTGTGGGTGGGAGATCTCCTGAGGTGATGAAGTTCTATATGGTCTGGGAGATGATGGTTTTGTGATGGGGGGTGGGGTCATGGTCGAGGGGGCGGTAGGAAGAGGTGTCCTCGAGTTGACGTTTGGCTTCAGCGGTGTAGAGGCCAGTGCGCCAGACTACCACTGCGCCCCCTTTATCCGCTGGCTTGATGGTGAGGCTGGGATTGGAGCAGAGGGATTGGAGGGCTGTGCGTTGTGAGGGTGAGAGATTGGAGTGGGGGAGGGAGGTAGACAGGTTGAGGCGGTTAATATCCCGGTGGCAGTTGGAAATGAAGAGGTCGAGGGCAGGTAATAGGCCAGCGCGGTGTGTCCAGGTGGATGCAGTGTGTTGGAGATGGGCGAAGGGGTCCTTGGAAGGTGGGCGGGAGTCCTGATTGTGAAAGTAAGCTTGGAGGCGGAGGCGACGGAAGAATTGTTCGACATCACGGCGTGTATTAAATTCATTGATACGTGGACGGAGGGGGATGAAGGTGAGTCCTTTGCTGAGGACTGATCGTTCGTCCTCAGTGAGGGGGAGGTCTGGGGGGATGGTGAAAACTCGGCAGGGCTGGGAGCTGGGATCTGGTGTGGGTGTAGAGCTGGGAGTGGGGGCGGAACCTGTAACTGGAGTGGGTGTGATGGTGGGGGGAATGGGGGTGGAGTCATGAGCAGGGGTAGTGTTCCCTTTGGGGTTCTGGGGGGTGGGGATAGTGACAGTGGGGTCTGTGTGGGGCATGTCAGCAGAATGCAGGTGAGTGGCGCTGGTGGGGGCGGAAGTGGTGGTGACCACGGCAGTAGGGGTGGCGGAAGTCACTGAGCATGTGGCATCAGCGATGATGTGAAGGGCAGAAGTGATGTCAGGTGTGATGCATGAGGAATTGTGAGGGGTGGAAGTGGTTGTGGGAGCGGCCATGATTGGGGCGGAAGTGACATCATCAATCAGCATGGGGGTAGTAGCTGCATCAGCCGCATGGCTAATGGTGGAATAGGTTCCGAGGCCAGGGGAATCTTCTGGAATGTTTGAGGAGCGCTGGGTGGATAAAAGTTTGTTGTACTTACAGTTTTTGATGTTTGAGATGGAATTGAAATACTGTTTGTTGAGAGTATGAATTCTCCTGAGGATGTAGTACAGAGTGGGTCCTTTGCAATTCTGAGAGAGTGTGGCCCTCAGCTGAGGCAGGGCTGACTGTAGAGAGGTTAGGTGACGGCGCATTGCTGCAAGCGTGGAGCGGAGGATCTTGAAGGAGAACTGTTGCTGGTATTTTTGAATCTGTAGTCTGTACTGTTTGTCCTGTTCGGGTCTGAACTCTGCTGGTTTAAAGGTGGTCTAGAGCCCGTGTGGGATGAGTTGGTTACGGAGGCAGGCACTGAGGAAGCGAATGTGGCTGTGGTAGCGAGTTTGTTTCACGACATGGTTGAAGAGCTTCAGGGTAGTGGAAATGACCTGGGAGTTGCAGTGGGAGAGGGACTCCCTGAGATTCTTGTAGAGAGAGGAGGAAAACTTCTTCAAGGCAGGCATCCTTGCAAGAGGATTCGCAGTAGGGCTAAAATCAACTAGGTAAAAACAATAACTGCAGATGCTGGAAACCAGATTCTAGATTAGTGGTGCTGGAAGAGCACAGCAGTTCAGGCAGCATCCAAGTAGCTTCAAAATCGACGTTTCGGGCAAAAGCCCTTCATCAGGAATAAAGGCAGTGAGCCTGAAGTGTGAAGAGATAAGCTAGAGGAGGGTGGGGGTGGGGATTGTATTATAGACCCCCTAATAGTCAGACAGAAATCGTGAAACAGATTTGTAAGGAGATTTCAGTTATCTGTAAAAATAATAGGGTGGTTATGGTAGGGGATTTTAACTTTCCAAACATAGGCTGGGACTGCCATAGTTTAGATGGAGAGGAATTTGTTAAGTGTGTACAAGAAAATTTTCTGATTCAATATGTGGATATACCTACAAGAGATGGTGCAAAACTTGACCTACTCTTGGGAAATAAGGCAGGGCAGGTGACTGAAGTATCAGTGGGGAAGCACTTTGGGGCCAGCGACCATAATGCTATTAGTTTTAGAATAGTGATGGTAAAGGATAGACCAGATATAAAAGTTGACGTTCTAAATTGGAGGAAGGTTAATTTTGACAGTATTAGGCAAGAACTTTCAAAAGCTGATTGGGGGCAGATGTTTGCAGGTAAAGGGACGGCTGGAAAATGGGAAGCCTTCAGAAACGAGATAATGAGAGTCCAGAGACAGTATATTCCTGTTAGGGTGAAAGGAAAGGCTGGTAGATATAGGGAATGCTGGATGACTAAAGAAATTGAGGGTTTGGTTACGAAAAAGAAGGAAGCATATGTCAGATATGGTCGGGGATTTTAACTTTCCAAACATAGACTGGGACTGCCATAGTGTTAAAGGTTTAGATGGAGAGGAATTTGTTAACACAAAATAGATCGAATGAATCTTTAGAAGAGTATAAAGGCAGCAGGAGTATACTTAAGAGGGAAATCAGGAGGGCAAAAAGGGGACATGAGATAGCTTTGGCAAATAGGGTTAAGGAGAATCCAAAAGGTTTTTACAAATACATTAAGGACAAACGGGTAACTAGGGAGAGAATAGGGCCCCTCAAAGATCAGCAAGGCAGCCTTTGTGTGGAGCCACAGAAAATGGGAGAGATACTAAATGAATATTTTGCATCAGTATTTACTGTGGAAAAAGACATGGAAGATATAAAATGTTGGGAAAAAGATGGTGACATCTTGAAAAATGTCCCTATTACAGAGGAGGAAGTGCTGGATGTCTTGAAACACAAAGAAGTGTATAAATCCCCAGGACCTGATCAGGTGTACCCTAGAACTCTGTGGGAAGCTAGGGAAGTAATTGCTGGGCCTCTTGCTGAGATATTTGTAGTCACAAAAAAGATGCTGGAAGACTGGAGGTTGGCTAACGTGGTGCCAGTGTTTAAGAAGGGTGGTAGGGACAAGCCAGGGAACTATAGACCAATGAGCCTGACGTCGGTGGTGGGCAAGTTGTTGGAGGGAATCCTGAGGGACAGGATTTACATGTATTTGGAAAGGAAAGGACTGATTAGGGATAGCTTTTTGAAGAAGTAACAAAAAGGACTGATGAGGGCAGAGCAGTGGACATGATCTATATGGACTTCATTAAGGCATTCAACAAGGTTCCCCACGGGAGACTGGTTAGCAAGGTTAGATCTCATGGAATACAGGGAGAACCAACTTGGATACAGAACTGGCTCAAAGGTAGAAGACAGAGGGTGGTGGTAGAGGGTTGTTTTTCACACTGGAGGCCTGTGACCAGTGGATGCCACAAGGATTGGTGTTGGGTCCACTATTTTTCATCATTTATATAAATGATTTGGATGTGAGCATAAGAGATATAGTTAGTAAGTTTGCAGATGACATCAAAATTGGAGATGTAGTGGAGAATGAAGTAGGTTACCTCAGATTACAACTGGATCTTGATCAGATGGGCCAATGGGTTGAGAAGTGGCAGACGGAGTTTAATTTAGATAAATTCAAGGTGCTGCATTTTGGGTTGGACCGAAGGGTCTGTTTCCATACTGTACATCCCTATGACTCTATGTCTCTTAGTCCCAAATGGCAGATTGGTACAAAATCTAAAGTCACATGGGATTCGGGGTGGGCTGGCTAGATGGATATAAGCAGAACAGACTGGTGGCACAGTGGTTAGCACTGCTGCCTTACAGCACCAGGGACCCGGGTTCAATTCCTGCCCCGGGCAACTGTCTGCATGGAGTTTGCACATCTCCCCATGTCTGCATGGCTTTCCTCTAAATGCTCTGGTTTCCTCCCACAGTCCAAATATGACCAGGTTAGGTGAATTGGCCATGCTAAATTGCCCGTAGTGTTAGGGGCATTAGTCGGGGGTGAATGTAGGGGAACGGGTCTGGGTGGGTTGCTCTTCGGAGGGTCGGTGTGGACTTTCTGGGCTGAAGGACCTGTTTCCACACTGTAGGGAATCTAACCTAATCTAAAAATTGGCTTGGTCAGAGAAGACAGAGGGTAGCAGTGGAAGTTTTTCAGAATGGAGACCAATAACTAGTAGTGTTCCACAGGGACCAGTCTTAGGTCCTTTGTTGTTTGTGGTATATATAAATGGTCTGGGGGAAAATGTGGGTGGTCTGAACAGAACGCTTGCAGATGACACAAATATTGAGGGAGTTGCTATAGTGCCAATTATGAAAGGATACAACAGGCATCGATAGATTGGTGACTTGGGCACAGGTATTGGCAGATGAAGTTTAATCCAGCCAAATGTGAGGTGTTGCATTTTGGAGGATCATATTTAGGTGTGAATTATATTGTAAATGGCAGACGCCTTAGGAATATTAACATACAGATAGATCTGGGAGTGCAGACCCACAATTCCCTAAAAGTGGCAACACAGGTGGCCAAGGTAACTAAGAAGACATATGGCATGCTTACCTTCATCGAACAGAGCATGGAGTATAAGAGTTGGCAATCATGCTGCAGCTATGTAAAATCCTTGTTATCCTTCATTGGAGTATTGTGTGCAGTTTCGGTTGCCATACCACCAGAAGGACTTGGAAGCTTTGGAGATAGTGCAGAGAATGTTCAGCAGGATGTAGCCTGGTCTCAAGGATATTGCCTATGAGGAAAGGTTAAAAAAACTAGGATTGTTTTCACTGGAAAGATGGTGGCTGACAGAAGACCTGATAGAGGTCTACAAACTTATGAAAGGCATAGATAGGGTGGATAGTTGGAAGGTTTTTGCCAGGGTTGAAATTACAAGGGGCCACAGGTTCAAAGTGAGAAAGGTAAGTTTAAGGGAGCTGTGCGAGGGAAGTTTTTCATGTAGACAGTGGTAGGAGCCTGGAGCACTCTGCCAGATGAGGTGATGGAAGCAGGCACATTGGCGATATTTAAGAGGCATCTGGAATGGTTACATGAACAGGGAGGGAAAAGAGGGATATGGACCAACAAAGGGCAGGTAGTTTTTTTGTTCAGTTTAGTTAGGACATGATGATCGGCACAGGCTAGGAGGGCTGAAGGGCCTCTTCCTGTGCTGTACTTCTCTTTTGTTCTTTTCGAGGATGGGAGGCAATAATAGTACTGAGGTGATAAAGTGGGGCACCAGAAAATTGTGGAGGAGTTGAATCAGTAGATTCCTCAGTTGAGGACCCTAATAGCATTCCAACAATACTAAACGATTAAGGAGCTAAAGGAGGGGGTGGTGGTGGGAGAAAATGAACAAAGTTATAATGACTAGATAAAAGGTATTAGGGAAACTAATGGGGCTAAACGATAATAACTTTCATGGACCTAGTATTTTAAAGGAAATAATTGCTGATGGTGGATGGACCTGTAGTAATCTTCTAAGAATCCCTTGATTCGGGAAATGTTCCAGAGGATTGGAAAACTGCCATTGCTTTTACTCAAAAAAAAATTGAGAAAGACAAAAAATGTAACTATAGACCAGTTAACATTTGCTGTTGGGAAAATGCAGAGTCAGCTTGGATTCATGAAGTACAATTCTTGGATTAGGTAATGAGCAGGGTCAAATAAATAGGAACAAGTAAACATAATACAGCAAGCTTTCTATTAACTGGCACCTATGGGACCCAGGAGTTTGCCAACTGAAACAATACTCCAGATAATTAGGAGGTACATATAACCACAGTAAACCCTGATGAAGTGAAGCTTTGTGACATCAACATTTCACAAAAAGTCTATGTAAAAACATCAACACTCCTAAAATGGGTGCAAGAACACACAGTAATAGAAATGCATTGCAAGGGGATTTACACATCACTTTTATACTTTATTTACAGCATAAATACTTGGAGATCATGGTATATTGCAGTATTTGAGGTACATAATTTTGGCCCATTTATCAAGAGTGCTGGTTGATAAGTGCTGATTAAAATAAAGTTTGTTGTATAGTTGGGTTTGCAAAAGGTGCTCGATAAGATATCAGACATAAGTCTACTTAACAAGATACGAGTACATGATAGTGGATGTACATTAGCATGGGTGGATTGGCTAACCAATAGAAAACAGTGAGTTGGGATAGTGGAATGACAACCTGTAACTCCCAGAATGTCACAGCATCAGTGGTAGGGCCACAATTATTTACAATGTGTATTCATGATACATAATCCCTATTGCAAGTTGGTGAAACAAAAAAATAGCTGGGAAAGCAAATAACAAGTATGGCACAAGGAATCTGCAGAGTGATATAGACAGGTTAATTGAGTGGGCAAACACTGAGAGTTAGACTATAATATGGGAAAATGCAATGTTGTGTGCTATTATTGACGTGACATTGGCAGACAGAATGAAAGAGCTGAGTATTATTTAATTGAGGAAAGACTGAACAAACTTGTGTAAGAGCTCATCGGAAGGAAGTGTCAAATTTTTGACCCAGGGACAATGAAGGAACAGTGACATAATTCCCTGCCAAGCACAAGCCTGACTCTCAATTATATTGCCATTCCTTCACCATTGCTCGTTGAAAAACCTAGAAATCCTGAATATCAGTGTTCCCAAAGCACATGGACTGCAGTGGCTCAAGAAGGTAACTTCTTCTCAAGGGCAATTACAGATATGTAATAGAAGGTGGCCTTGCCAAAATTACAGTCAAATACAGAATATGGCAAATGCTGAAAATCAGAAATAAAATGGAAAATGCTGTAACTGCTCAACAGCTCTGGTATTATCTGGTGTAGAGAAAGGAACGAGTTCACATATCAGGTTAATGACCTTTCACCAGAACTGAGAAATGTTAGAAAAGCACTTGCTTTTACAGGGTTAAAATGGGCAAGAGGTAAAACAAAAGGAGTAAGGGTTGTGATAGGTTGGAAAACAGAAGACATTAAATGACAAAATAGATAAAGGGAGTGATTATGGGATGAGTAATAAAACAAAAGATAGCCTAGATGAGATGTTAATGGCAGAAGAAAGAACAGCTACTGCTGAAAGCAAAACCAACGTTCAGATTGACACGAGAGAAAAAGGAGACAAATAACGGAGGGAAGAAGATTGTAATTTGAAATTGTTGAGTGGAAAGATTGTAAAGTGCCTCAATAAATGGCAAGATGCTGTTCTTCATATTTGTGTAGAGCTTCAGTAGAACACTGCAGCAGGCCGAGGACAGAGATGTCAGTGTGAGAGCTAGTAAGAGACTGAATTAAAATGAGTAGCCATTGGAAGCTTGGGGTCATGTTTGCAACTGAGCATAGCAGTCATCCATCCTGCATTTAGCATTCCCAATGTACAGGAAACCGGATGTGAACAGTGAAGTACATTAACTTGAAACAAATACGTGTGAATCACTACTTCATCTGAGAGTGTGTATATGACCTTGGTGGTAAGGGAGGAGGAGGTAAAAGGCAGATGTTCAATTTCTTCCACTTGTGTGGGAAGTGCAGCTAAACAGGATGATGGTTCTGACTTTGTAGAGGAACAGATCAGAGTGTTATGGTGAGAACCATCCCTTCAAATACAGGAAAAAGAGGGGACGGGAACAAAGGTGTGTTTGGTGATGGTATCTAGGTGGAAGTGACAAAAATCCACTGAAAACAGCAAGTTTGATGGGATAAAAGGTGAAGTCAAGAGGAACCCTCTCATTGTTTTGGAATACAGGGGAATAGATGAGAGCAGAATTTCAGGAAATGGGTGGAATGAGTCCTATCAACCATTCTTTTTTGGGGGGGGGTAGTTCCTTGGTTGAGGACAAAGGAGGACATATCAGAGGTTCTGGAATGGAAGACTGTAGTACCAGACAGATGGAACAGACTTGGAGAATTGAATGGAATCTTTACAGGGTGCAGGGTGTGAGGAAGTGTAGTTGAGTTTATTAATGTAGCAGAATTTATTATGAGGTATCAACTCAGCATGGATTCAATATCTGAAGGTGGCATTGTTTGGAAAAGAGGTGTCTAATTCAGATCCTAGGGAATAAGCTAGAAATTATGAATTTGAAATTACTGGTTGCAAGCAGGATTAGACTGGCTGTAGGTCTCAGCTAATTCCACCCTTCTTTCAAGAACTGATAACATTCCATTTGCCTTCGTAATTACTTGCTGCACTTGTATACTAACCTTTTATGATTAGTCTGTTTGGACACCCCCATCCTCTGTACTTCAGAGTTTGACAATCCCCCTCCATTTAAACAACAAACTGCTTTTCTATTCTTCCTGTCCAAGTGGACGAGTGCACAATTTCCCATGTTATACTCCATCTGCCAAACTCATGCCAATTCACTTAACCCATCTTTACTGCTTTGCAGACTCTGCATATCCTCTTCACAACTTCCCACCTAACTCTGGGTCATTGGTTGATTGGTGGTTAAAAAGGAAACTGAACACCCACCCAAACCTGTGACACAATTTCTAGTTTAGAAGTGGGGTGATTGGAAGAAGCCTTCTGTGCAGCAAAAACACATCAGTTGGAGTGAATGGACTGTTTCTGTGATATGTGTTTTATCTCTCTTGATAAGCTGAACCAGGGCAGTTTGGTTAAAAGATTTAAAGTCAAGTGCACAATCCACAGATTGATCTGCTCCGTATTCAGGAAATACATGTGTAAATAATGTGCAGCAAAAATGTACTTTTATGTTTCGTGATTCAGGCAACAAGCATTCACATCAAAAGTATATTCAGCAAAGAATGAATATTTCAATGGTGACACTTAATTTTACATCACAGATTTCATTTGAGAAGTCACTGCCCTAATAATCTAACTTGAACAGAAAAATTTGATATAAAATTGCACAAATGTTCCCTATTCCCCTTCCTGTCAGCTTTTAGCACTGCCAAACAAGTACAGAGCAGCACATTAACCGGATTAATTGACATTCAAAGAACTTTGAATGAAATATATCAAAGCTGAAGTCTTAAAAAATCGGCTTGGTGAGAAATGATAAGGTCACTCCATGCAGCAGAATACTAAGTAGCTGAAAAGGCAGACCTAGCTGGATGGAAGTATTCATGATCTCATACAAATGAAATACCTTTCTATCTAGAGTAACTCCAGGCAAAATAAAATTAACATCTATTTAGTTTTACACTGTCCTTTTCTGATGCCATTGACTTTTGCTGGAGTTCACAGAATTATAGAATCCCTTCAGTTCAGAAAGAGACCATTCAGCCCATTGAGTCTGCACCGACCCTTTGAAGAGCACCCCACCCAGACCTAAACCCCATCTTATCCCCATAACACTGCATTTATCATGGCTAACCAATTTAGCCTGTACATCCCTGGACATTACAGGCAATTTAGCACGGTCAATCCAGCTAATCTGCACATCTTTGGACTGCTGGAGGAAACTGGACTACCCGGTGGAAACCCACGCAGACACAGGGAGAATATGTAAACTCCAAACAGACAATCACCCAAGTCTGAAATCAAACCCGGGTCACTGGCACTGTGAGGCAGCAGTACTAACTATGGCCCACTGCCACTGATGGCCAACAAACCCTCACTGCCCTTAGTCTGACCTCCACTTTGTTTGGTGACTGCTCTCCTGATCCATTTGTCATTTTTGGAATGCCTTGCTCCCTACTGTGCTTCCCTACTCCACTCTCCCGTTCACCTCTATGCTCAATGATTTTTTTCACCGCTTCAGCAGCCCATTCACATGCCACTGACTTTTCCTGTAGTTCTGCTTTGGAAACACTAGTGTGCTTCAGCCACCTTAGCCAATGGCTAACTTGTACATAGAAGGATCCACTGATTACAGCCAACAACTGCAACAATGAACGCATTGAAATCTGACTTTGCGCTGATCAAAAAATAAACATGAATATTTCAAGAAGCCGTGGCAAGGTCCAGGAACCAGAACTATGGGCTGAATCTTAATTGATTTGGCTCAGTCCAGGTTTTGTTGGGTTTTATGCGAGTTTTCCTGCCGTCATCACTGACCAAACTTGCAGCATCATTTAATCACCAAACTTGCCTCTGCAACGTGGTGCACATCCAATTGCCAGCCCATCTTACCATGCACCATTCCCACAACAACTCGCTATTCAGTAATATTCACCAAAACATCAGCTTTCCTTACACTGCAACATTTTTAAAAGCCGCCTTGTGTAGCCGGAGACATGCTGGCATTCCAACAATGCCTTGCGCAGTCAAGATTTAGACTGGACATGTTGGAGAAGGGATCAGAGGGCCATGTTTGGTTAAAAGTCACCAACTGGGTGAGTACAATCTCAACAGTGCTGAGGAACAGCCAGCAATGCAGGAAGAAAGGCAATGACCTTCTCCACTATGCCAGAGTAAGTGCCACTCTCTTCTCTCTGCCACTTCACACTTACTCTATCCTAACGACTGCACCCATCTCCTTCCAAGGCTCATGCTCTGCCACTCTCACATCTTTTCACAGTCACTCTCCCACCCTCCAGTTTTCTACACCATTCACCCTGCATGTCCTCTGTGCTGCCGCCTTAGTCCTTTGGAATGCTTTACTACTTCTCCCTAACATGTACCACCACTAACAGCCATGCCATCCACTGTCATTTCACTCATTCCTCCCCTTTATCTCAAGATAACCCATGACACAGCAGAGAGAGCCCATACGAGTGGTGTCCGACATGCACGTCCTCAACCCCTATGAGGATATAATCCTGATCTTTGCAGCAGGATCGCTCCTGAGGATATGATGAAACATTTGTGTCCCAAAAACCAAGTCAGCACCACTCTCTACTCCAGTTAACACTCTCGTTGACCCCACTGACCGTCTCAATAATTGCACACCACTTCTCAGTGGCTGCAACACCTCTCTTTTGTCTTGCAGATTCCACTAACCTCCCCACGAACTCTGTGGAGAAATGCCTAATTCCCTCAGAAGCACCCTCCTTGACCTCCACGGACAAGAGTACAGAGGCCTCAGTGGAAACACTGGCAAGGCTGCTTCCTGCATTCCCCAACCCCACTAGCTCAGATACTAAACCCTGGGGGAGATCCTGAGACATTGAGATTGTGAGACCATAATCTGGCAAGCATCCCACTACAGCACATCATCTTCTGGGCGAGGAAGAAACACCTCAAGCTACCGGTACTCAGAGGACTACCAGAGATCAGGCACCAGCTCAGCCAGAGGCTGGAGAAGATCCTGTGATGTCAGCAATCCGGGTTTTTGTCCACAAACACAGGGAGAAACAGCAGCGAAAGACAGCTATGTCGGATAGAATGGCCCTCAACACCAGAAGCTGCAGCAATGCAGCAAATCCTGCAACCATCTGTCTGCCTCCATGGCATTTATGTTCCAGATTTTAATGCTCTTGTGGTTGTGAATCTCTCTGTGCAGGTGTTATGCACACTTTCACAACAGCTGGCAGCACTTCATGGCCAGTCAAGGCTCAATGGATGAAGGTCAGTGCTGAGTCTACCGTACCATCTGGAAGCTGGGGCAAAAGTGTATACTCATGGCATTGAGTCACACTGACACTTTAGCGCTCCTTGTTCAATATCCTGAATGTGTAGTTCCTTCTGTGCGCAAAAGTGTTGCTGTCAAACAGTTGACTAGCAGTGACTGTGCTAGAGAGATGCAGCATACAGAGAGAGAGTCAATGCTGTCTGATGGCCAGGGAGCAGGCATCTTATCTTGTGTGCCTGTATTCTGAACATTGCATGAGCTTTAACCAATGTTCTTTCCCTCTAAATTTCCATTGCCTGGCAGTTGCTGCAGGCTTCTCCCTCACGGGTTGAACCACTTAACTTGCCCATACTAAGTCGACTTGCAACCATTTTCTTCCCCACTGGGGATTTTTCATTCCCAGCACAATGGAAGGTGACAGTGAACACTTCTCTGCTAGTGGCTTCCAGTGTCAGCCTGAATGAGCCCCAAACATTCACATTCTCTTCTTAATCACCCACAGACTCCACATTACCTCAGATCCCTATCCAGTCCATTTCATTTTGTTACACCTGCCTATCTTTCTCACCGAGGCTCTGGCAAGAGGTGAGCATGCCTCATGTGGTCATTAACTGTCAACTACCATGACTACCTTTGAAGCCAAGTTTTACCTGATTATGGTTGGCAGCCTCCTCCCACATCATATCCTTCCAAGCTATGCTTTACTGCGTCTCCACTTTACCCTCCCTGAAAATCTTTCTGCCTCCGCCCTGCACAATTGTGTTGTTCCCCTCTCCAGAGCCTGCAGTCCTCAGTCCTGAACACCAAACTGCCAAGGCCCAGTTCCAAAGCAAAGGCCACCTTAGCTATCTGTATCCCCAACTCAGCTCCTCATTAGTTTCTATGGACAGATCTAACAGAGTGACCACAGATCCCCATGACCAACCAGCTCTCGGCAAGACATGCCCAGACCCCTCATTGATGCCAAAACACTTCCCGTTGAGTCAGGACATGGATGAACTTTCTGTAAGACCTTTCCCTATTCCTATTTCTTATGTTAGGGAGCTTTAGTGCTTCTCATTTAGGACTACAACTCACTTTGCTGAAGCTGGGACTCAGTTACTTGAATTAAATCTGGTTTTATTATTTTTGCAATTATAAAATATCACAAAATTGTATGAAAACTTCCAACAGAAGCTACTTAAGAGTAGTATGGAATGAGCTGCCAGAGGAAGTGGTGGTGGCTAGTACAATTGCAACATTTAAAAGGCATCTGGATGGGTTTATGAACAGGAAGGGTTTAGAGGAATATGGGCCAAATGCTGGCAAATGAGACCTGATTAGTTTAGGCGAACTGGTCAACGTAGGACCAAAGGGTCTGTTTCCATTTTGTGCAGCTCTATGACTCAATTACATCTTTGGCCTATACATCACGTGTGTACTCTTCTGTGTTTTCCTTTTCTCAATCACTGGCAAAGGGACTAGATTCGATTGTGATATCTGGTTGGAATGGATGAGTTGGACCGAAGTCTGTTATACTGATAACATTCTGTTAAATCAGTGGTATTTACTTGGTGTTTCTATTGTAGCAAAATTATCAAAGTAGCTTTGATTTCAATATCATTTATCCCTATATCTTTCCGTTCTTGTTGTCTTTCTTTGATTTATAAATTATAATACTCATCTCATGATAAATGCAAGAACATAAGAACCAGGAGCAAGGAGTAGACCATCTGGCCCTTCGAGCCTGCTCCGCCATTCAATAAGATCATGGCTGATCTTTTTGTGAAGGTTAGTGCTGAGTCTACTGTACCATCCATTTACCCACCTGCTCATCATAATCCTTAATTCCTTCATTGTTCAAAAATAAATCTCAGCTTTAAAAACTTGTACTGAAATAACGTCAATTACTTCACAGGGCAGGGAATTCCACAGATTTACAACCCTCTGGGTGAAGAAGTTCCTTCTCAATTCAGTCCTAAATCTGCTTCCCCTAATTTTGAGGCTCTGCCCTCTTGTCCTAGCTTCGCCTGCCTGTGTAGAAACATCCTCTCTACATGTATCTTATCTATTCCCTTCAGAACTTGATATGTTTCTGGAAGATTCCCCCTCATTCTTCTAAATTCCAATGAGTATAATCCCAGTTTACTTACTATCTCCTCATAAGCCAACTCCCTCAACTCTGGAATCAACCTAGTGAACCTCCTCTGCACCCCCTCTAGTGCCAGTACATCCTTTCTCAAGTAAGGAAACCAAACTGCATGCACTATTCCAGGTGTGGCCTCACCAGCACACTAAACAGCTGCAAGACAACATCTCTGCTTTTAATCTCAATCCCTTTAGCAATGAAGAACAAAATTGAATTTGCATTTCTAATTACCTGTTGTACCTGCAGACCAACCCTCTGTGAATCATGCACAAGGACACCCAGGTCCCTTTGCATCGCAGCACAATACATTTTAACATTCAAGTAACAGTCCTTTTTACTGTTACTCCTACCAAAATGGAAGACTTCACATTTATTAACATTGTATCCCATCTGCTAGACCGTTGCCCACTCAAACTATTTATGTTCCTCTGCAAAGTTTCACAGGGCTCTGCCATGCCACTTATCTTAGTGACATCTGCAAACTTTGACACACTACACGTGATCCCCAACTCCAAATTATCTGTGAAAATGCAAATAATTGCAGTCCCAATACTGATCCTTGAGGCGCGTCACTAGTTACTGATTGCCAAACAGAATAGCACTCATTTATCCTGGCAGCACAGTGGCTCAATGGTTAGCACTGCTGCCTCACACCACCAGGGAGCTGGGTTTGATTCCAGCCTCAGGCAACTATCTGTGTGGAGTTTGCACATTTTTCCCATGTCTGCATGGGATTCCTCCCACAGTCCAAAGCTGTACAGGTTAGGTGAGTTGACCATGCTAAATTGCCTATATGTTCAGGGATGTGTAGGTTAAATGCATTAGTCAGGGGTAAAAGTGGAGTGGGTCGCTCTTCGGAGGGTCGGTATGGACTTGTTGGACTGAAGAGTCTGTTTCCACACTGTAGGGATTGTATGAGTCCCCGATCTTTGCTTCCTGTTAGTCAACCAATCCTTCTTCCATGCTAATACTTAACCTGTAATGTCATGCATCTTTATCCTGTGCAGCACCTTGTCAAAGGCCTTTTGGAAATCTAGGCACATCGCATCTACTGGGACCCTGTTGTTCACCATACTCGTAATGTCTTCATAGAATTCCAAAAGATCAGTTAAGCTTGACCTGCCCTTCATGACCCCATGCTGCATCAGCCCAAAGGAATAATTTATATCTAGATGTCTTGCTATTTCTTCCTACAGAAGTTAAGCTAACCAGTCTATAATTCCCCATGTTTTGTCAGCCTGCTTTTTTAAAACAGTGTAATCACATTTGCTGTTTTCCAATCTTCCAGAACTGCCCCAGACAAAATAAGTTAAATATTTCATTTGGAGCTTGGTGATAGTGAGATATTCAACAGGAATAGATTCAATAATATTTGCAAACAGTGGGCAAATATCACTTAGTCAAAATGTCACTTAATTGAGCCTTAAGAGTGGTATCACTTCATTAATTGTCATATGATCAAATGTCATATGCTCAAATCTCCAGGAATACACAAACCGCAGTGAAAAATCCTAATGTTAATAAGTAATGAGGAAGAAACAAAAAGGCAGCACAGCAGAGGTATAATACCCTTTTTATGAGAAATTTGTATACATATGGTCAAACGAGAGAAGAAAACAAGTTGTACCTGGACTACCTAAAACAAGGAATAATATCTGCAGGGACGAACGAATCAAGCTGCATCGTTGACACAAAAGATGACTAAACACTGGAGAGAAGGAGTAAGCAGACAGGAGAAGAAGGGCTGATGCCCAAAACGTCGATTCTCCTGCTCCTTGGATGCTGCCTGACCTGCTGCGCTTTTCCAGCAACACATTTTCAGCTCTGATCTCCAGCATCTGCAGTCCTCACTTTCTCCATCATGTGGAATAAACCAGATTGGCACCTGTGCTAGTGGCATCCTCTGGAAAAAGTGGCGATGGATCATCCACTTGGCCCTTTTGACTGAAGATTATTGCAAATACTTCAATCTTTTCTTTTAAGGTCGAGTAGGGGATATGCCAGGCCATAAGATTTCAGATTGTGTCGAAGTGCAGTTCAGCTGTTGCAGATGATCCATAGACTCTCAGCATGCCTTCATGAAGAACAAATTTACCACAATTCTTTTGAGGAGGTAGCAAATAGGGCAGATAAAGGGAAAACAGTGAATGTAATATATTTGGATTTTCAGTAGGCATTTGATAAGCATTAAGCTACTTAAATGTCCGTGGATTTGGAGCTAATGTATTAGCATGGATAGAGGATTGGTCACTAATAAAAGAGAGTTGGGATCAGGTAGGCACTTTCAGGATGGTAACCTGCAACTATTGGAATGCCACAGGGGTCAATGCTGGGCCACAATTATGTAGAATGAATATCCATGATTTAGGTGAGTAAACATATTATAGCCAAGTTCGTATGACACAAAAATAGGTGGTAGGGCAAAGGGTGAGGATGACAAAGAGTCTGCAGAGGGATATAGACAAGTTACGTGAGTGGGCAAAAACTTGACAGAATATAATTTGGAAAAATAAAAGCAGCTGAATATTATTTAAATGGAGAAAGACTGCAGAAAGCTACATTTGGGAGCCTTCGCCCATGAATCACAAAAAGCTAGCATCCAAATTCAGTGGGTAATAGGCAAGGCAAATGGAATATTGGTCTTTATTTCAAAGGGAATGGAGTATAAACATAAGGAGGTTTTGCTAAAACTATAGAGTGAGACCAAGCTGGTATATTGTCAACAATTTTGGGCCCTTTACCTAAGGGATGATATACTGGCATTGGACACACACGGTTCACTAAGTTCATCCTAGGTATTGAGGGAACTGTCTTGAGTGAGGTTAAGCAAGTCGGGCCTGTATTCAATGGAATTTCGAAGAATGAGAGTCAACTTTATTCAATCATACAAGATTCTGAAGGGTGTTGACTTGGGAAATGCTGGGATGTTGATCCCTTTCTGGGAGAGGCTATATCAGATGACATAATTTCAAAATAAAGGGTATCAAATTTAAGACAGAGGAGGAATTTCTTTTCTCAAGAAGGCAGTGAATTTGTGGAATTCTTTATCAGAGGGTTATTGAGACTGGGTTGTTAAGTGCATTCAAGGCTGAGATAGACCAACTTTTAATAAGTATGAGAATCAGTGTTTATAGGGAAAAGGCAGGAAAAGTGGAATTGAAGATTATCAGACAGCCACAGTCTCATTGAATGGCAGAGTAGACTCTGTCCTGAATGACTCACTTCTACTCCTACACATATCACACCAGATTCGTGCTCTCAGTCAAGGGAACATTGTTACAAATATAGGACCTTACAAGTTTTGTTTCAAGATGCTTCCCTTAGCTGAAGGGGAAATAATATTCTGCTCCTGGGGATGGAGGCAAAATGGAACCATTGCCTGCAAAAAGGCATACGCAATCTAGTTGCCATGAAAAGAAACACAACTGAAACTTACTGAAAATCAACTAAGTGTTCATGACTTGACACAGAAAAGGACAGCATTTTTTTGGACATAGAGATACCAAAACAAAGAAAGATGCTATTGAGAAGAGTAGAGTGTCTGAGCCTGCACTCAGCAGAAAGCTCATTCTCAGTTTAAAAAGACAAAACAAAAGAAATGGGACTTTGAGATTAAGGGACAAGGAGTTGAAAAGGTGGAACTTACTAGTGGAGATACCTTAATTTGAGTAGAGTGGAGGTGATTTATTTAGCAGGAAGAGGTGAGACTGCTAGAAAATTGGGTGTCATGCATCTATACAGCAAGACATATCCTGCTTGCATTAGTTGAAAGTACTTTCATTTAGTTTTATCTAAGTTGTCTATTAAGTAATGTTTGGTCTATACTGATTTTAAGTTTGATACAATAAAACCCTTAAAACCTGAAATCTTGCCTCAGTTTATTCCAATTAGTCACTAAGGAAATTATATTTTTGAAAGAAATATGTGCCCATTGATATCATAACATGTTAGGGTCTCTTTGTGCTTTAATGTTTCGCCCACATACTTTCACCATTCAATTGTTAAAGTTTTAACATGAAATGACTCCTGATAATCACTGATCAGCTTGCTGAGAGGTCAATGTCTGTTGTTATGAAGATGTGGACGTACTGTACCGCTAAGAGAATTAAAAGTAACAGAACTACCCGACAGAACCAAGTATTCTGAAAAAAAAAATTGTAACATTTGCGTGAACAACTCAATTTGGTAGTTGCCTGGAGACAAAAACAAATTCAAATTCAACCAATTTTAAATTATACCCAAAATACCAACCTCCAATCAAGTTTGAAATTAGTATATTGACAATCTTAAAAGCTAATGGAACAATCCAATGCTTTGGGGGGGTATAAAACCAGGGAAAATCAAACAGATGAGAGGAGAGCTGCCAGGCTACCAGCACGTAGAGACTGCTCGACAAATAGCCCTCTTAAAAGCTACCTTTATTGATCAGTAACCTGTGAAGCAGAGTCCCCAAGGCGACGAAACGACGACAGGAAATCAGAGAAAAACCGAAAGCTGCTTGGTTTTGAGATAAGTTTTGTTTCGTAAATCTAACTGGGATTTTTAATCAGACCTGTATTGTACAGGGGAAAGTAAAAGATAGGTTAGAGGAAGGAGTTGTACATAGTTGTTACTTAATTATTCTCTGTTATGCTTTAAGAAATAAAGTTGTTAATTTTTACTTTAACTAGTTCCTGGCCTCTGGAATTTTCACAGATTACTGCACAGGATAAACCTTTTCTGTGTTGCTGGTTTAAATTAAGCAGGAGGGTTTACCCTGTGTCGTAACACTGTTACGCCACTGTCCATTGGCATCTATAAATTCTCAAGAATTCAATGTCTGAGCCAATACTGAAGCACTAAGTAAACTTAAGTTTGGACTTATATCTGGAATTGCTTACTAAAAAGCCAGTCCGTAAAATCACATGGTACAGATGGAAGCAATTGAACAGTCATGCCTGTACCAACGTTTCAACAGAAATACCTGATTATCCCCACTCATATTTTCTTCCCATACCATTGAAAATATTGCCTTTTCATAACCAATTTCACATCTTTTCAGGCAGTGTATTCTAAGTAACAAAGCATGAAAAAAAAACTTAACTCACTTTTTCCTCTTTCACCAATTATTCTCTCTAAATCTGTTTCTTTTGGTTATAGACCTGCATGAAAGTAGGAAGTATCTCACCATCTACTCATATCAAGAGCCTTCATAATTTTGGACAGCACTTTTAGACTTCTCTTTAACTTTCTCTGCCACAAGGAGAACAAGCTTCTCTAGTCTTTCGACACAATAATCAATAATTCATCATGTGACCTTCATTGTATCAAATATCATCCCAATGTTTGCTCATCTCTACTAAACAACCGCTTAAACCTGGAACCAATTTTAAATTCTTCACCTTATGTTCAAATCCATTCAATGGCCTTGCACACTCTATGTAATCTTCTCCAGACCCACAACCATCTGAGATATATGCATGCACTCCTGTAATTGCCTTCGTTTACACCTCAATTTCAATTGGTACACCATTGTGTTGTGAGCTGCCAAGACCGCATCTCCTGGAATTCCCTCAAATTTTTCAATATCCTTTCATCCTTTAAGATGTCCCATAAAATCAATCTCTTTTAACAAGTTTTTTGGTTACCCTAATACCTCTTTATGTACCTCCGTGATAAGGTGAATTGGCAAGGTCTTTTTCCCAAGGTGAGGAAATCAAAAACTAGAGGTCATCAGTTTAAGGCGGGAGGGGAAATATTTAAAAGGGATTAATGGGGGCAACTTTTTCACACAGATGGTGGTGCATAAAGAGAACAAGCTGCCAGAGGGAGTGGTAGAGATGGGTACAATTACAAGATTTACAAGACATTTCAACAACTACATTGATAGGAGAGGTTTAGAGGGATATGGACAAACACAGGCAAATAAGACTAGTTTAATTTAGGAAACAAATTGGACGAGTTGGGTTGAAGAGCCTGTTGCTGTAATGTATGGCTATGATTTTATTACATCCTTCCTAAATCAGAGCCCAAGCTTGACAATATTCCAACTGAGGCCGAACTAACACTTGTGAAGGTTTACCATAACATCCTTACTTTTGTGCTCAATGCCTCTATTTATAAAGCCGAATGTCTCTATGTATGCTTTCTTAACTTTAAACGGATAATCAACTATAAAACAGTAGTTTTAAATATCATACTGATTTGGCATATTAGGAGGACAAGGTTGCCACATAAAGTCCCCTTTTTACATAACGCCTGCCATGAAATAGGTGACATCACATTAAAAGGTGCGATAGTAGCAACTTAATAAGTAGGTATTTACACATAAATGAAATATAATGGTGTAAATTAAAACTGTAGTATTTTCACATTTCGAGTCACTATTTCTACCTACACATTAGAATATGCACAATGTACTTAGGGACTGGTTAAGTGCTTGAGAAAATCTCAAAGTAAAAGTCTTGCAAGATACATTTTCCAAATGCTTTTGGCTTCATTTCCAGCTTCAGTTTTCGGCTGAAACCAGAAGTTAAAATTATTTTTTATCAAAGTTGTGAAGTTTCAATTATTTACATCCTAATTTTGCAGCATGTTGTAAGATGTTGTAACTTGTTTTGTTATTATAAAGTTCTTAGTTCAGAAGATCAGACGTAGTAAAGTAGTTTTTCGTTGTAAACCTAAGTGCTCTGAATCTGAAGGGTCTAAAGCCACCTGGAATACAAAGGATAAAGAGCCAGATGCTGCACATATACAAGTTGACGGCAGGGAACTAGTCAGAATCAACACACTGCAATGATATTAGACAGTAATGATCATCACACTAAATAGCAGTGTGACAAGGTTGTATAATTCAACATAACATCATGAGCTCCTGATGCGTACAATGGTACTGGGACCATAGACCTGTTATGATCAAATGCTGAGTGACACCCTTGTACAGCACACTAAAAGACATTCTGTACAAGAAGCCAATTATCAAAAACTGTTTTTATTTGTTGAACTTTGAGACCCAAAAATATGAAATAACGTTGTACATTATTTATTCCCGAAAAATGTTAAAAATCAATAACTGGTTTAAATACATGAGAACAAAAATGATCAATGCAGTCTTATCCAGAGCTCCACACACCTCCTTAACACAAAACAAAAGTGCTTTCGTGTTATTTTCAGGATTCAAAACAGTTAACATTAATCTTTGCTTTTCAACTCCTCTATGGATGTAGAAAACTAAGTTGCTGATGCAAGTCTTGACAAGAACTGCTGTAAGGCAAATAATGTTGCTAGGGTCAGAAATTGCACCTTGACCTCATTTGTTTCTTCTGCCAAAATCTACGCTATTCCTGAGATTATGAAATGCCTGTTAACCCAGACCAAGATAAGCTGTTTTTATGAAGCGTTTCATAAACAGTGCACACTTTATTTATTTGTGGCTCCAGCAAGTGGAACTGAAGAGTGAGGGATAGAAATGCATCTTCAACTTAGGCAATTTGAGTTCTGTTGCCTATCTAAAGTTTAGTACAAGTATACCTATAATTAGGTATGACCACTCACTGATTATATCATAAAGTTCTCGCATCTAGCTCCAAAATGTTATAAAATCATTTTTTTTCAGACGGCATTTAACAATTTCCCATAAACTGCAAATGTCACGTCTGCCATCTCATTTTACAACCACTTCCAATTGGAGAAATCAACCCAATGATCTACAGATGTAGATACGGCTATTTTGCCCTCAACCATACAAATAAGGCAAACCAAACAAAACCAAAACTTAGTTTACACTATTGATATGATTAACCTACAAGATATTTCATGATAAAACCTCATCATTACTGTACTTTATTTACACTTAATGCTGATATTGAAACAATTCATTGATCAAACTAGTCCACAGTGCTGTTAATTCTCCGTAGAAGCAGATGTCCTAACAGTCCTTCTATCTAGTGCCTATGCATATTGCAATTTTCCCCTTTCTTTCAATAACCAATAATCTTAAACATTGGAATTAGTAGTTGAAACAAAGACCATGCCAGTGGTACAATCCAGTCTCAAAAATATTTCTTCCTCCTCATCCAAACTCTCACATTTAATCTTTGATCTATATTCTCATTTTCTTTGAATACACAACCAATGAAAATTGTGTTTCAACTGACAATGCCCCAATCATACATAATTGTAAACAGCTCAATCAAATCAATACTTTTAGTCCTCTGTTTCAACCAGAACTATTCAATTAGTTAGTTATCTTCACTGAAAGGCATAGTCACCTAAAAGGACCATATAAATGTACAAACTATTGTATACTAAAGATATGGTTTAAAGCTTTTATTTCGAAAATCCTTGCAACTTGCAAAAGTCATTCCATGATCTATGTGGGACAATGGGCAAAGAACAGATGGTTCTCTGACATGGGTGTCTAAATGTAATGCAATGAAATCAGATTGCAGTGGGCTCAGTTCTTAACATGTGCTTTTTCTTCATCCCTCTAAAGTAGCTATTAAAATCACAGTACATTTATATGTAAATACGAACAGTTGAATTAGAAGGATTAGTAGACTATTCAGCCCTTATAGCCTCAAAGCTCCACCATTCAGTAAGATCATGGCTGATTCAAATGGCACCAAACTGCGCTTAATTTCACACAGACTACAGTAACTTTGGGCAGTAGCAAACAGGAATAGATAACAATCCTCACTTCAAATTGCAGAAGCTGGAGTTGAGAATAATCTCTACAGTTACAGTTAATGATTTAAAAAAATATATTAGCTCTTAATTGTTACCTCAATACATTTTGGGTGTGTTTTTTAAACAATTCAAGAACTTGAGTTTTAAAAGTAGAACACTCAGGTCAAGTTGATGACTCCCAAGAGTTACTGGCTTCTCTCTCTACATGCTGCCAGACTGGCCAAGTATTCTTAGCTTTTATTTCAGACTTCAAGCATCTGCATTTTCTTGCTTTTGTGAGGCTTGTGAAGAATTGAAGTAAACACCTTGAGATGTTTCAAACAAGGTCATGCAGATGAACAATTAGATAATGCAACTTTAAGCTATGATTATATAATATCTGTATCCAAATCATACAGAGCCATTGATACACTACAGACAAAAACATGAGGAAGCTGGTTTCTGGAATTTTAAAGACAATTCAAAATGTACAGAGAAAATGCTGCAACGTAATTAAGCAAAATGATAGCAAAGGCATTACACACGCAAACAATACAAGAAAATTAATAGGGATAATTTTACATTTAAGAAATTCAGGATTTTTATTTAACAATCCATGCTACATGTCAAGAACCAAAATCAGTTCTAGAATTTTATTGCAACAGAAACTGCTGGAGAAGTTCAGGTCTAGTAGCATCCGGCAGAAGAAAGCAGCGTTAATGTTAAGTCCGGTGACTCAATTCTGAAGAGTCACTGAACTTGAAACGCTAACTGTACTTTCTTCCCATAGATGCGGCCAGACGTGCTGAGTTTCGCCAGCAATTTCAGTTTTTGTTTCAGATCTCCAGCATCTGCAGTTCTTAGTTTAAATCTAGAATTTTACTGATAGCACTTACTTGTTAAGTCTGATACGAGACATTGCTTTAACATGTCCACAATAATAAGTTAAGTATTGCACAAAGTGTTGGTGTAAAATCTTAAAGTACTCACATGGACACATAAATCTGGGAACTTTTTAAAAAAAGTGAACTATTCCAACAGTTAATTAAGATAACTGCCGAAGGAAAGAATTTAAAAATAAATGAATAAAGCTCAGGCAACATCACCAATTATCAAAATCTTCTGGTTGAATAACAGGCTCAGTTTTTAGTGATGGTTTTCTTAGTTGCTTTCCCATATTTGGCATCTAAACCAAGTCCTAATGAGAGAAAAAATAGAAAATGAAAATATTATTAATGAGATCTATGAAAATCCAACATCTTAGCTTCCTGGATGTTTACTAAAATGCAGTTAAGCTAGATTCTCTGAATCGCAAATCAATTTGGCAGCCAATGAGAAGAATCCATTTTTACTCATGGATTCTGAGGATTGAATGAATAAGAGATTTTAGGAATTTTCAAACAGACAAGTTAAAGGATCACTCATATAAAGATAAGTGATTAAAGGTTTAGCAGTGTGATTAAGCATCATTCGTTTTACATAAACAAACTACAATTGTGGCTGGAAAAAGAATTCAATGGTGAATCCATTGGCCCAGCTTGAAGAGCGAGGAGCTCAGTTACCACTATGGCATTTGGTGGAATTTAAATTCAATTTAAAAATCTGAAATTGAATGCTAGCCTTAAAGTCTAAAATCTAATTGTGACCATGATATAACCTTTGATTGTCATAAAACCCATCAGGTTCAACAATGTTCTTTCGGGAAGGAACTCTGCCATCCGTACTAGGCCCGGACTCCAGAGTCTCAGTAACGTGGCTGAGTCTTACCTATCTTCAAAAATGGCCTAACACACCAACTGCTTTAAGGGCAAATTAGGGATAAGCAACAAATGCTGGCTTCGTCAGTGACACCCACAATCCAAGAAAAGAATACAAAGTTTGTGAGAAGATTTGTAGCTCGGGTGCTCATTGTTGTGGTTCTGTTCGCCGAGCTGGGATCACTATAAATGCCGAAGGAAACATCACAGAAGCGCTTCACAGGAGGCTCCCAAGCACTGAGGATGTCACCTAGACAGTGGACGAAACGTCTGCAACACCAATTCCCAGCTCGGCAAACAAAACCACAACAGTATACAGCAAAGACAAACAGATGCTCTAACAACTTTAGGACACAGAACAACTGACTGCCTCAATCACCGGCGAACTTTCTTAAAATAGAAATGGCATTAAAATGGCACTAACATCTAAAATATCTTCAAGATATTCACTCGAACTACAAAGATGATCTCCCTCTGAAGCTGGGAAATGGATGAGGGGAGTTAGGGCAAGCTTTCGTTCAGTACTTACCGATTTTTATAAAGAGGCTCAACAAAATAATAAATTCATATTGGGCTGGTTGTTGATTCAAATGTCTGAATTACCACGCAGAGAACTGTCTTAATTAATTTGATATTAACTTTCTTTTTTCAGGCTTATCGAGTTACAACAGACCCTTCACGCCAATTCATTCATGTCAAGTTTCCTAAACTAAATCAGTCCCATTTGACACATGAAAAGCTTATATCTCTTACCTAGAAATACAAAGGCAGTGCCTAGCCACTGCAAAGAGCTAATCGGATTACCAAAAATAAGTACCGAACCAAGGATAGTAAAGAATTTTCTGGTTGTAGTGATGATTGAACACGTCAAAGGTCCAAAATAAACAACTGTCATAAAGATGAAACTCTGGAAAAGAAATTAAAATCTTTAATTTGACTTTATCCCATAGTACACATATATTCCACAATGGTTTTTTGTTGATGCCAATATTAGATTAAACAGATAATTCTCTTTTAAGATTTTGAAGAAGAGAAGTCTTTCTACCCACAGCTCATTGTCAACTTTATACAATTCCTGGGCATCTTTACATTACTTTATAACAATTAGTTGAATTTATATTTTGCATCTGTGTGTTAAGAAAGGGACATCACAGTCTGCCATTTTTAATTTCATTTGAGAGTTTGGGGCTGTGGTGCCAAATGATCTGGGGGTCTGTTTTGATCACATGCATTTTTAATAAGGTTTCACAATCGTGAAGAGTTGGGACAGTTAACAGCTCAATGCAATTAAAATAAAAGCACATTTTTACCTAGTCTATGGATGGGGGTTCCCTACAGTGGAGGCAAGGTAGCCAGACAGTTGAGTTTTATAGAATCATAGAATCTCTACTATATGGAAGCAGGACATTCAGTCCACACCAACCCTCCAAACAGCATGCCTAGACCTACCCCCAACCCTATCCCTGCATTGCTCATGGCTAATCCACCTAACCTGGACATCACCAGATACTCAGAATAATATACTATGCTAAATCCACCTAACCTGCACATCTTTGGATTGTGAAAGAAACCCACACAGACATGGGGAGAACATGCAATCTCCACATAGACAGTCACCTGAGGACAGAATCATACCCAGGTCCCTGATACTGTGAGGCAGCATTATTAATCACTGAGCCACCCATGCCACCCTATTTGAAAGAACAAGTAAAAGAGAGTCTGGTTTGCAGTAGGCTTCTGGTGTCTTGGGGAGAGAGAGGGAGAAATCTGCTAAAAGGGAATTGATTATAGCTATCTCAACAAGAGTCTGAGCAGGAAGCTTTGAAGCTGATGATGACTCTTCACTGAGGTTTGACTGCTCATAAAGATATTATTTGGATAAAAGTGGTAGCATGAAGCTGAATCTTTTTCTGATGCATTCCAACCTTTCTCATTCCTCATATTGATTATTTTTATTTATGTTTTTTCTTGTTTAATAAACACTTTAAAAAATTTATGTTAGAAATACACTGGCAGACTCGTGAATGTGTTCAATATCTGACCTCCACAGTTTTTTTTTAAAAATCGGATCTAATTTTGGATCTCAGTTTCACTCTGGGATCTCATCAATACAGCAGGAGCATTAGCTGAGATTATATCAGTGCCTACAAAAAGCTGTTTCACAATTGCCCTATCTTCCCTTGCTTGTCTTTCCACCCAACTTCTAAATTCTAAGCACAGTCAAGTCAATATAGCCCAAAGTCAACTTCAAACTTCGTCCTATTAGATAGTCACATTCGTTCACTAATTCATTGGGATAACCATTTTAACATTTTTATTTATTTTAACATGATTTTCATCATCTTTCCAGATTTGAAGCTTTAATACTGACTTCCCAATTGATTTCACAGTTCTGAATCCACAAGGGGTTAAAGCTTTGGGTATGAAATACATACACAGAGCAAGATAATGGGATTGCTACAAATCGCAAACCCAGAGAAAACTCAGTTTGAACAAGTCAAATTATTACATAGCATCTGAATGTTAAAACAAATTATAGTTTATATTTCCCAAAATGGATCCAAAATATAAACTACATCAGAAGACTGGCTACTACTTCCTAAACCTTTGCATTACCATATCTATATACATTTAAATAAATGCCAAATTTTTATCACAACTATTTTATCAAGAGGACATTATACAAAAAAATCTTGTGCATGTTATTAAGTATCCAGTTGATGTTGTGTGAGCCTTAAATGCTCCATTGGAATATAAATGATACTGACCTGGCCTAGGGCACTAGTTAAACTAAACAGAAGTATCTTGTGGAGAATACTGGGGTGGCGTTCAGCAAAATACAGAAATTCCCATAATTCTCCAGTACATAGGACTCCTAAAAGAAAAAGAGCTGTTAATAGAATAAGAACTCATTTGACATTTAAAATAGTATATGAAAAGTAATAGGTAAAACAATGACACTTAGGTATCCAATTTACACAATGTATCCAAATATATTTTTGACAGCAAGTAAGGGAAATTAGAAATAATTGCATTTGCTAGACAAATGGAAGGGAACAGAAAATTTCACTGTCTTTCACATTTAATTTCTTTCCAAAAAATAACTCTGGATATGAATCTATAGTGGCAAAACAGGCATTCAAAGATTTTTCGAAAAATCTTTGAATTTGCCTCAAATTTTAAATCTAATCTGAACCAATTCTTCAGAACAGTTAACATCAAAGCAATAGACATTTTGTTCCAAAAAATGAAAAAAGAAATTGCAAGTAAGTGTGTTTTCATTGCCTAGCCATTCTTTATATTTTGCAGTCTGAATATCTAGATCCCTTGGCAATGAGCATGTTCAAATAATGTACATTTGAAGATTCTTTCCTGTTTTCTTGATATGCTAAGCAACTTTCATTACCTCAAGCATGTTTCAAATAGCAAAGTGATCTGAATTTTATTATATGTTCAAGAGCAAAGTGGCAAAACCAGAGCTCAGAATAGTTTGAGCAGAAAATAACGTTAACGCCATCCAAAAGAAACAGATTTAGAACTGATGATGGAAGGATGGGAGGAAGTATTTTTCCATTCATTTTGTATAAAACAAAAAAAGCTGTGTTCCAGAAATATCATGCTAAACTATCTTCCATGGAGTAAAATACCCAGAAAATCTAGCACTAACCTTTATATGTAGAGTAATTAACTATCAAAGTTAAAGGTAATCATCCCACGTTGAACAACAAAAAAAAAATTCAGGCATTATGAAGGAAAACTATTCTATAGGGTTGGGAAAATGCCAAATATACTGGCATCGATTCTGAGAAAATGACAAGCTCTTTGGGGAACTTGCTGACAGATGCCACTGGATTTCATATGGGAAATAGAACATTTTCTGTGAACTATACTGCAGCTACTCAGTTATTTTAAATTCACTCAGATAAAAAGATGTCACATTTAAATAAAAGATATTTTATCTTCAAAGCATTTACTGGTAGGGACCACTTCCTTTCCAATATAAGAAATGCATTCACTGGCTTACAAATGTGATGTAGCCTCAGTTTAATTAAATCTGTTTATCACATATATATCAAATTAGTCCATAACAAAGAAAAACAGCCACAAGAACAAGTTCTACATTTCACATGCTAGTGACTTTAAAAATATCTTCCCCAACTCCTCCAAAAGAACAAATTTTATTATTTTTAAAATGAAAATCAAAACAGCAACATACACTGCTGTGTGATTTGAGCTGGTCAGAGTTTTGATTCCAAAATGAAATGGGTCAGGTCCAGACATCAATAGCGCCCCCTACCCACAACCACATCCTCCTTCCAAACCATTACTCGCCCCTCTCAAGCATGAACCTTTAATTCAGTAAAATCTTGAGCATGTCAAATGATGTAGAATTGCTGCTCTAGATGAATTGATAACAAATGATGAACGTTTAAATAAATATTAAGCATTCCATAATTGCTTCCAAACCATAACAAAAATCTACAGAAAAATGGGACTGTGTTACAGAGAAATGCCAAAGCCTGCAGTATCTCTGCCAGTGCATTACTGACTTTTTCCCTTTCATGTTTCAAACGTCACAAATATTACAAATGTTTACATTAACTACTAATAATTGGTGTGCTCAAAACCCCAAAATTGTATTAATATAGCAACTTTTACAACCTGAGAACATTGCAAAGAGCACTGCAGCCAATTAGTTATTCTGAGGCACAGTCACCATTATAATGTAGGAAACATGGCAACTAATTTGTGTCCAGGAAGAGTTCAAAAACTGCTCCAAGATAAATGACCAGATTTTATTTTTTAAAAAGATGTTGATTGAGGGATAAATATTGGCCAGAACACTGGGAGCACACATTTTTCCTTGAATGGTGCCATGAGATCTTTTATCTGAGAGGATACCACAGCCTTAGTTTAACGTCACACCCAGAAGACAGCAGCTCCAATAGTACATCACTCTGACTACTGTGCTGGCCAACCTGCCTAGATTTCATGCTCAAGTCCCTGCAGCAGGATGTAAAGCAGGATGTAATGCCTTAGGATTGAGAATGCTAACTTCATGACATATTTCTACTGACCAAGTCAATGTCAAGCATATTACTTGTCTTTGCAAGAATTCCATTTGCGTTCAAATTTCAAGTTCTGTTATAAAACTACAAAAATGTAATTGTCTTTACTTGAGCACCCTCTTGTGGATTAGAGGAGACTGTGTTAACAAAACTAACAAAACTATCATAATGCTGAACTCGAGATGTAACTTATGCAAACTTTACTACCAAATATCATTAACTTAGCAAAATGTTTTATATCCTGACAAGACTATAATACAATTCATAAACAAACAAAACTATACAAGTTTCAGTAACTTAAAATTCTGACAATTACAGCTTTGAATCATTATACAGTGTGTGTTATGATTTATTAAAAGGAGAAATAGGCACCAATTTACATCTTCAGACCCAAAATGTATATTTCCAAAAGCTTTTCAGTAAGCAAAGATTTGAATTTTGAACTGAATTATAGATGCCAGCACATTGGAACTTCTATGAAGAGTTTTCCAAAATAAATTGACATAAAATAATTTGTTTAATTTCACAATGCACCAAACAAAGGTACAAGACCACCTGAGGATTTCATCCCTTCATAAAATGCTGATCGCGCGAGTATAAACACAACCTAATACAAAATTCATTTAGAAATGAAAAATAGTACTTCACATTTTTTATGCTGTTCCATTTTACTCCCTCAATGCTAAAAGTTAGCCCTCAAGGAAGCAGAAACATGCAAATTCATACAAGGTCACACAAACTACAAGCCTTACATGAGACTGCAGTACTTCAGGTAACCTATATCACAGTGGGTCTAACAGCTTTTTGTCACTAGGTTAATAAGTCAATATTTGTAATATTCAATTTAACCACTCTCCACAGTAGTAAGTTCCACATTCTCATTAGTCTTTCCGTAAAGCCATTTCTTCTAAATTCCCTACTGGATTTTCTGGTGGCTTTTAGCATCTTGTTAGCCATTAGTTGCACTCAGCCCCATAAAAGGAAATATTCTCTCTCTATGCACTCTGTCAAAACCATTCATAATTTTCACAATCTCAATTAGGCCACTCTCTTTTCGACCCCTTCCCCCTCAAGATTGATCCAGTCTGGTATTACTTCCTTCATAAGTCTACCCATACATTCCAGTAGAATCTTTGTGAATCATCTCTCGAGCCTCTCCACTGCATATATACCATGTTAGAATACTGCATGCAGTTCTCCTTGCTGAAGTAAAAGAATGGTCGAACTGAAGTTCTTTCCCTAGTTTTCAATTCTATCGCCTTAGAAACAATCTGTGATGTTAGTTTTGTTAATGGTCTTGCTAATTGTGACTTAAATTTTACTCATTGCTATATTTGTGCTTCAAGAGATCTTTCATCCTCTAGTTCACATTGACTTGTATTTTGCAAGTGACATGCTTCATCTTACCTCACCACGTGGTATCCTCAAATTTAGAAACTTTATTTTGGATTCCAAAATCCAAATTATTGATATAAATTGTGACTAACAGTGGCCCCAGCATTGGTCCTTTTTGAACATCAGTATACCAGTCTGCAAGTGAACATATCCTTTAGTCTGCTTTCTGTCTGGCTGTCAGCTAACAATCCATTCTGTCACTTCTTCTAATTTCACATTCTCTGTTAGCATCTGCGAGCAAAGACCTTAACAGAAGCCCTGTGAAAACCCAGACGACCTTTTTTTATACCATCCTGCTTTTTCCTTTATAAAAAACAGCAAAAAAAAAGAGGTATAGCATGTTAAGACAAGACAATGCACAACGCTGGTGAAAAAAATATCACATTCCTCACAAGTCGTCCTTGAAAAGTCAACACCCCATTCGTACCCTGTAAGGATGTAGAAGGAGGATAAGCCATGAACAAAAGGACTGTCAATGGCATCTCTTTAGCTGAGATACCAGATGTCAAGAAACACAAAATGGCACAAAACATTCATCTGCCATTAGTGTGAAGAGAAGAAAATTGTATGGAACTTATATTTGGGCTGCTAACCCCTGCCAGTTGATAGGATAAAGAGATTAATACTAAAAGACAGGATTTTTTTTAAAAAGTGACTTCTATAAATCCAGTTGAATACAGAGGAAATTCATAAATAACAACTTAATTTTCATTTTAATTTTCACTTTACCGATATGCATTCAGCCAAGGCAATTGCGAGTGAGTGGCAGGGAAAGGGTCAAGACCGAGATCCTTTGAATACTGATCGAGCACAGACAGTACACTTCAGTAACTTGCTCAATACACTGCAACCAATAACAGTTTAAGGAATATATTCCAGAGTATTAAACTGGAGGCCTAGTATAGTAACTGCCCTACACACCACCTATTATAATTGCTATTCTTTGTGCAGCTTCAAGTTACTGAAAGATATTTGCCATTTCATAAAACATTTTTAAAACTTCTAAAGCATATTTACAACATTTTTTACCTATTCCCAGGAATAGACTGGACCAAACATTTATATTCAGCATCATCTGGTTTGACCCAGTTTGGAAATTAGCCCTCATGTGATCTTGTGCTACTCCAGTTAATCCATCCAAGGTCAAGGAGGCTAACTGTAAAAGCAAGAGAATCATGTTTGTCATACATATAAGTATGGGGTGGTCAGCAAGCAATCAGTAGCATAATTCCTTAGTATTGGTAAGCTATAACGGTGAAATACATACATACACACATATTACTTTGTTAAAATGGAAATAAATTACAGTTATTGGCATCACAAAAAAATTTCAGTCCATTTTGTTAAGCCTTAAGGTTGGATAAAGAGACAGAACTTAAATGAAGTTGCCAAATAAAATTGAAAAAGCACAAATTGAGAAAAGATAGCACTCAAACCTGAGAGAAGATTGGGTCTGTAAATCAAAAAAGGGACATTATTAAATTTGCTATTTTCAAACGATAGTTAATGTCTCAAGGAAAAAAGTTAAGGGCATTGGACAAAGTTGCTGATCTAACAATATCTCAGACAGCGCTGACATTTTTCTCAGTTCATTCATGGGATCAAGGGTTATAAGGAATAAAGTAGGAAAGTGGAATTAAGGATTATTAGATCAGCCATGATCTTAATGAAGAGCAGACTGGACTTGATTGGCTGAATGACCTACTTCTGCTCCTGAGTCTGATGATCTTATTTGAGTTTTGCTGGCTTAGTCAGCATTTATTGTCCATTCTTAACCATCCCCGAGAAGGTGCTGGTAAACTGCTCTCTAGAACTGCCTCAGTCCATAGCTGGGCATATATATGAGCCGAGCTGTTCCACTGTAAGTGATACTTAAATTCAGCTGACAGATGTGTATAAAAATCACTAACACAGAAATACCGTCTTAACCAAACACTCAGGTTGTTTCCTCAACAGCATGTTGGAGAACTTATCTTCCTTTAAAATAAAAGTTATAGGTATGAATCCTATAATTAAGAACCACTATAACAGTACCTTGCATATTTTTAAAAAACATTATTCATTCATGAGATGTTTGTATGGTTTGCAAGGCCAGCACTACAGTTCACCCCTAATTATCCTTAAAAAGGTGAGCTGCTGAAGCTTATTGTGATGATACTCCATGGGGACAAAATTCTAATTTTGATCCGCCAAAAATGGAACAGCAATTTATTCCTGAGATAGGAGGTGGATGTGACTTGAAAAAAAATCTGGTGATGCTCTCATCACTTGCTTTCTTATCCTTTTCAGATAAAAAAAAACATGTTAAGGCTTTCTGCAATTTGGAGATGGGGTGCAGATCAGCCAACCTGATCCAGTGGTGGAGGGATTAACTAGTTAAACCATTGGATGGTTGCTCTTCCCTTGATGTGATCAAGCAAATGGAGGGTATTCTAAAAACACTCCTGGCATTAGGTAAGGGAAAGGCTTTGGGGAGTCAGGAGATGAGTCAATCACTCAATACTCAGCCTCTGTTCTGTCCTTGCACTCATAGTATTGATGTGGCTGGTCTATCTTCTGGTAGATGATGACGCCTAAGATGTTGACACTGGCAAAGTCACCAGATTAATCCCTGGGATGAGGTTGTTGTGAGGAAAGATATAGGAGATTGGTTTGTACTCCAAAACGTTTCAAAGAACAAGTGGTGACCTTATTGGAATTAACAAAATTCCCTCAAGGTGTGACAGGGTGAATGCAGTTAAGCTGATTCTCCTGACTGGTGATTTTAGATCCAGGGAACATGATCTCAGGATTGAGATCCAGAGCATTTACCTCAGAAGGTGATATATATTTGGAATTCTCTACCCCAGAGAGCACGGTGGAGGGGTTTACTGGTGTACAAATGTCTGATTAATGAATGCTTGTCCTGACAAACGCAATCCCTTGATGGTGTATTTTTAAAGACCTGATATGTGAACATTTCCTTTACTTACAAATGGTTATTTTACATTGTCCTGCACTGGGTTCCAAATTGCATACAAATCGAGGGGACTGGCTGTCCAGGAGATCAGAAGGACACTAGATATTCAAGGCCTTAACTTTGAATGTCTAACTAATCCAAAATTATTTATTTTAATTGGATGCTTATCATCCATTATCCATCACTTATGCATACAGTCAGGACAGTGTTTTGGATATTTAAGCTGACAACTGCCTCACTTTACAACCTGGGCTTTCATTTGTTTTTTAAAAATCTATTAAGTTTTTGAAGAAGTGATTTTTGAAAGTTTTGCTGACTTCTAAAGTGGCCAATGGAGATCAAAAAGATCCAAAATGTTTTGATGAGTGCTTTAAGAAAGTAAATAGAAATAAAAACTGCTTGAGTATAACAGTTTTTGACACTTTCAGGCAAGAGAATGGAAGAAAACAGGGGAAAAAAGGCAAATCAATTTAATGTTTTAATCAAATAAAAAGCATCTGACTTCTGGGTTCCTGGTGTGGTGGAACTGGAAGCAATGCCATAAGAAGCTCAATGTTCTTGCTATGTAAGGCAGAAGAAATTAAAAAGAAATTGGAGGGATGTGTGCCATAATGTCTTAGGTCTTCAAATCCACGTGGAGGTTAATATGGGAATAAGTAAAATATGGGAAGGTATCTTGAATAGTTGGATGTTGGGATTATTGGGAGTTGGGACCCAATGGTATCTGAATGTATATGCGCCAGATAGCTGTATCACCTTTGTCAAGATGAAGAATGCTGTATCAGGCTGTCTTGCACCTCCCAGTCAGTTGTACATTCAGTTAATGGTATCCTAACCACATCACACACTTCCTCCCCCTGCCATTCATCCTCCTCTAGGGAGAGAGAACACTCATCTTCCACTTCCGACAGCTCCATTCTTGTTGAGCAAGCCATAAGCAGACCATTATTGCTTTAAATACCCACTGTGCATGTTGAACGGTGGTCCACGGTCTGTCCAGGCACCTGAATCACCTTTTTAGCATCCCAACTGTTAGCTCCATGCTGATGGCTCAAGTGATCTGATGTCTTCAGTTGTACGTTTACAGGACTGGGTTCCACTTATGTATTGCCAGCTATATCTAAAGGGCAGTATGCTGGCAAATGAGACTAGATTCATTCAGGATATCTAGTCAGCATGGACAATTTGGACCAAAGGGTCTGTTTCTGTACTGTATCGCTATGACTCTTATTCCTCAGCGATTGAGAATTATCTTTACAGAACCATTTAGCCATCATCGTAAATTTTCGTTTTGCATTTATAAGACTGGCCAGCTTAAAAGATTAAAAAAAGAACTGCAAGGGGTAGAAATCTGAAACAAAAATAAAAATGCTGGAGAAACTCAGCAAGTCTGGCAGCACCTGTGCAAAGAAAGCAGAGTCAACATTTTTGATCCAGTGATCCTTCTTCAGAACTGCTTGTGGCTAGGAAAAGATAATACTTATGCTGATCATGGGGTTGGGGGGTGGTTTAGAAGGAGTAAGTGATAGGTGCAGATGGAGCCCAAAGACACAAAAAAGTATCTAGTAGCTTGACAGCCAAAGGCTTGGCTGATGGCGAGTCAAGGAGAAAGAAACTTGACAAACTGAACCATTAGTTGGTGAAATGGCTGGGCTATGATGAAAGCAGCTCATGTCATGATGGAGCCAAGGGTGTAAAGGACATGGAACTAACTGTTTAGGTTCTAAGATTAGTGAATTCAATATTGATTCCTGAAGACTGCAGTATTTCCAAGAAAGAAAGAAGATGTTGTTCTTACAGTCCACACTGAGCCTTGATGGAGCACTGCAGCAGGCTCGAGTCAACAATGCTGGCTAAGGAGCACAGTGATGTGCTGAAGGGACAAGCAACCTAAAACTCGGGGTCATTTTTGCAGACAGAACACAGGTATTATGCAAAGTGGTCGCTCAGTCCTTGTCCAAGTGAAGCAGTAATTTATCTGCACTTCACTCCATCTAGTCTACTGTATTCCCTGCTCACAATGTGGTGCCCTCTACATTGGAAACATAAAACATCCCATGACTGCTGTTTTCTCTGGGCCCTATCTCCACCTATTGTTTACTCCTTCACACCACCCATTCCATCTTCAGCATATATATCACATTTTCCATTTTCTTGGCAACAATCAGTTCTGAAGAGTCGCTGAACCCGAAATGTTGACCCTGTTCTCTCCCCACAGACACTGCCAGACCTGTTGAGTTTCTCCAGCAATTTATATTTTTGCTTTAGGTTAGAGGATTGTTATTTCTATAGATTGATGAGTCCAAAGGTTAAAGTACAATAAGAAAAACATATTCAATAAATAATGAAAACACTATACGATGTTTACTTACTAATAGTGCTTCCCCAAATCCAAAGATGTGGTCATCTGCACTGCCAATCCCTTTTTTAGGTTTGTACATAAATAATGCTACTCCCAAAACTATGAGTAGCACACACATATACTTGGTGAATGGGTATCTTTTCCTCCCAAGAAGGACTCCTAAAACCATCACTGAAAGACAAAACAAAATAACCAATTGTAAAAACTGGAGTATAAATCACAACCTTATAAAGATCATCATCTAGACTGGAGCAACTAAAAAGAATGTGATATTGTAAACACGGATCAAAAATCAACACAATCCCGCTGATTTATCCATAAAAGGCATCAGTACTCACTAAGTATGCCAATAATAATCTAGTAGGAGAACAGTTCCTTTTAGGTATCAGAGATGCCTATTCAACATACGGCAAGACGGAACACAGTCTCCTTTATCAACCTCCATTATCTAGTACTGCATTGTTTTCAGATTTTGCCAAATTAACAACTGGTCCTGTAACCTTTCTCATGTTGATGTAATCAATTCTGTAACATTATTTCAAGAATAAGGAATTATCTTATATAGTAGGCCAACATCCCTCCAAATTTCATCAAAAATAAATTATTTGGTCTTTCAAGAGATCAAAGAAATTGGCTACTGCATTTACTCACGTAGTGACAGTAAGTGCAGTTCAACAAATGACTTGAGAGATGTGAAGTATTTTGGGGCATCATGGAAAGATGAAGTCTTTGTCTTCAGCCAATGTCATAAATTCTGCATTCTAGCCAACATCCTTGACAAGGCCACTGATAAACTCAGCCAAAAAAGAATGAATTCAGCTTCAGATTTCTTTATCAAAACATCTCCCTATTCACCTCCATTACAATATTTTAGCAGAGAACAGGAACTCATCTATTTCACTAAGTCCCTTCTCCTCCCTCAGTAATGCCTCAGGGAAAGAATTTAACTTATCCTTCTGTTTGATGCCCTCATGACTTTGTCCCTTCCTATCTCTGAAATCAGCTACCACTTTCCCTATAACACCTGAGCCCTGCCTGCCTCTCGCCTGTGTATTTTCTTCACCTTTTGCTCCATTATTGGCAATCTTATCTTTCGTGATCTTGAACTTTTAAGTTCAGCATTCATTCCTTTTATGCCTTTGCAAGTGGCATGTGCATACCTGTCATTATTGCTGAAGTACAACAGGATCTGATACCAGTTCAACTGATTCATGTTAACTTACCTGGAATAGGTTTACATGATTTACCTAGAACCTGAAATGAAAAGAATAGTCATTAGACGTTGAAGACAATAACTGTCATGAGGAATAGTATTTTATTGAAAAAGAAATATACTACATAACGCACTATCATAATTTGTTTTCTATTGCATGTTTGGATACGACCAGTGTACAGATGCTCCCTAAAACTGATTTTAGACAGTGTAAGATGCCTAACTAAGGAAAAAGTATTAAATGAAGACTGTAAGTAAATCGTAAGTAATCTACTTTTGTGTTGTGTTGTTTGGACTGGCTGGAGGGGGAGTTAGAGTCACTGTAGAGCATTCAGGAAGCTCAGACGTGAAGGTTAGTTGCTTTACAGAAGCGGTCACACCACAGGTAAATGATTAAAAACAGGAGAAGTAGGAAGGTAATGCAGAAGTCCATTATGGCTATCCCCTATCAAACAAATGTACCATTCTGGATATTTTTGGAGCCGGGGGTGGGGTGAGATGGTGGAAGTGGGGTAGCAGCCCCTCAGAAGAAAATATCAGTGGCAGTCAGGGTTTAGGCATCATGATTGGATCTTTTAAGTCAAGTTTGTCACAGTTCAAAATTGCAATTATTATAGGGGAGTCTTCAGTCAGAAGCACAAACAGGCGATTCTGCAGTTGTGAACAAAATTCAAGATGTCGTGTTGTCTCTCTGATGCCAGAGTAGTTGCAGAAAATTGTGAAAGGGGAGACTGAACAGCCGGAAGTCATTACACACACTGGTTACAAATGATATAGGTAGAGAAAGGTTTTCAGAGAGAATACAGGAAAGTTAGGTGGGAGGTTACAAAGCAGGACCTCAAAGGCAATAATCTCTGAATTATTTCCGATGCCATGTGCTAGTGAGAGTAGGAATAGGTGGATAAATGAATGGCTGAGGAGATGGTGCAGGCAAGGATTCTGATTTCTGGATTACTGGGTTCTGGTTCAAAAGGGCTGGGTTTCAGCTGAACTAGTAAAGGACGAATATCCTGGCAGGGAAATTTACTTGTGCGACTTGAGAGCCTTTAAACTAGCACGGGGAGGGGGAGAATTATCCTAAGCAGTAGTGAGGAGAGACAGAAAGCTGAGGAAGGGCTTTGAAGTTAAGCAGAGCAGGTCAGTTAGACAAGGTCAGTGAGAGCACTTCAGAGACTGAGGTAATTCTGAATAATTAAAATGCGTTTAATTCAATTCAAAAGATCTGACACTAAGGTGGATGAATGGGATTGGGACAGCTATTACAGAGACATGAATTAGGGATGGACAGGGGCAACAGCTCAATGTTCTGGGGTCTAGATCCAATAGGAAACATAGAAAGGGAGGCAAGAGGAGAGGGAGCATTTTTGATTAAACAAAATATTATTGCTGAAGGAGGAAACTATGGAAGATTCGAGCAGTAAGACAATATGGGCAAAGCACAGAAATAGGAAGGGTGTGGTAACAATGTTGGGGCTGTACTACAGGCCTACCAACAGCAAATGTGAGATAGAGGTGCAAATATGTAAACAGATCACGGAAAGATGTCGGAGCAACAGGGTGGTGGTGACAGGAGGTTTTAATTTTCCCAACATTGACTGGGATTTACTTAGTGTTAGAGGTCTAGATGGAGCAGATCTTGTAAGGAGCATCCAGGAAGGTTTTCTAGAGAAATATGTAAATAGTCCAACTCGGGAAGGGGCGATGCTGGACCTGGTGTTGGGAAATGAGGCCGGCCAGGTGGTTGAAGTTTCAGTGGGGGGATTACTTTGGGAACAGTGATCACAATTCCATAAGTTTTAGAATACTCATGGACAAAGAGAAGAGTGGTCCTGAAGGAAGAGTGCTAAACTGGGGGAAGGCCAACTATACAAAAAAAATCAGCAGGAGCTCAGGAATGTGGATTGGGAACAGCTGTTTGAAGGTAAACCCACATTTGATATGTGGGAGGCTTTTAAAGAGAGGTTGATGAGAGTTCAGGAGAGGTATGTTCCTGTGAAAATGAGGGTTCGAAATGGCACAGTTAGAGAACCATGGATGACAGATGAAATTGTGAGACTAGCTACGAGGAAAAAGGATGCGTACACAAGGTCCAGGTGACTGAAGACAGACAAAGCTTTGGAAGAATATCAGAAATGTAGGACCAATCTGAAATGAGGAATGAGCAGGGCTAAAAAGGGTCATCAGATATCTTTAGCAAACAGGGTTAAGGAAAATCCCAAAGTCTTTTTTTTAATATATCAGGAGCAAGACGGGAACTAGAAAAAGGGTTGACCCACTCAAGGACAAAGAAGGAAAGTTATGCGTGGAGTCAGAGAAAATGGGTGAGATTCTTAACAATTACTTTGCATCGGTATTCACCGAGGAGAGAGACATGGTGAATGTTGAGGCTAGGGATAGATGTTTGATTACTCTAGGTCAAGTCGGCATAAGGACGGAGGAAGTGTTGTGTATTCTAAAAGGCATTAAGGTGGACAAGCCCCCATATCCGTATGGAATCTACCCCAGGTTACTGAGAGAAATGAGAGAGGAAATAGCTGGGGCTTTAACAGATATCTTTGCAGCATCTTTGAACACAGGCAAGGTCCGAGAGGACTGGAGAATTGCTAATGTTGTCCCCTTGTTTAAGAAGGGTAGCAGGGATACTCCAGGTAATTATAGACCAGTGAGCCCTGACATCAGTGGTGGGAAAGCTGCTGGAGAAGATACTGAGGGATAGGATCTATTCCCATTTGGAAGAAAATGGGAATATCAGTAATGGGTAGCATGGTTTTGTGTGAGGAAGGCCATGTCTTACAAACCTCCTTTGAGGTGCCAAAGTTGGGGAAGGGCTGTAGATGTCATATATGTAGACTTTAGTAAGGCATTTGATAAGGATCTCTACGGTAGACTGATTGAGAAGGTGAGGTCGCATGGGGTCTAGGGTGTTCTAGTTAGGTGGATAGAAAACTGGCTGGGCAACAGGAGACAGAGGCACTAGTGGAAGGGAGTTTCTCAAAATGGAGACCCGTAACCAGTGGTGTTCCACAGGGATCTGTACTGTGACACTGTTGTTTGTGATTTATATATAAATGATTTGGAGGAAGGTATCGGTTGCCTGATTAGCAAGTTTGCAGATGACACCAAGATTGGTGGAGTAGTAGATAGTGAAGGGTACTGTCAAAGAATACAGCAGAATATAGATAGATTGGAGAGATGGGCAGAGAAATGGCAGATGGAGTTCAATCCAGGAAAGTGCAAGGTGTTGCATTTTGGAAGATCCAATTCAAGAATGAACTATATAGTAAATGGAAAAGTCCTGGGGATAATTGACGTACAGAGAGATCTGGGTATTCAGGTCCATTGTTCCCTGAAGGTGGCAACGCAGGTCAGTAAAGTGGTCAAGAAAGCATACAGCATGCTTTCCTTCATATGACAGGGTATTGAGTATAAGAGTTGACAGGTCATGAGACAGTTGCATAGTACTTTGGTTCAGCCGCATTTGGAATATTGCGTACAGTTCTGGTCGCCACATTACCAAAAGGATGTGGATGCTTTGGAGGGGGTGTAGAGGACGTTCACCAGGATGTTGCCTGGTATGGAGGAGGATAGCTGTGAAGAGAGGTAGAATAGATTAGGATTATTTTCATTAGGGGGGGACCTGATTGAAGACTACAAAATCATGAGGGGTATAGACAGGGTGAATAGCAAGAAGCTTCTTCTCCAGAGTACAGAATTCAATTCCTCGGGATACGAGTTCAAAGTGAGTGGGGAAAGGTTTAGGAGATATAAGTGTGGAAAGTTCTTTATGCAGAGGATGGTGGGGACCTGGAACGCATTGCCAGTGGAGGTGGTAGAGGTGGGAACGATAGCGTCAGTTAAGATGTATCTGGACGGATACATGAATCAGCAGGGAGCAAAGGGATACAGATCTTTAGAAAATAGACAGCAGGTTTAGAGAGAGGATTTGGATCAGCGCAGGCTTGGAGGCCAAAGGGCCTGTTCCTGTGCTGTAATTTTCTTTGTTCATTTGCTATACTTAGAGAGGATATTTTTGGGAGATCATCCAGTAAAACTATATGGCTGGAACTCAAAAATAAGAAAGGAAGGATCACTTTGATGGGATTGTACTGTTCGCATGTAAAGGGACGACTGGCAAGTGGGAAATTTGCAGAAGTGTGATAACGAGAGCTCAGAGGCAGAGTGAAGGGTAAGGCTGGTAGGAGTAGGGAACAATCAATGAATAGAGGTGTTTAGGCTCTGGTCAAGAATCCAGCACATGGCATTTCTCAGGTATAGTCAAATGGGATCAAGTGAATCTCTTGGAAGAGTAAAAGGGGAGTACGGGCAGGGAATAAGGAGGGCAAAACTGGGATCTGAGATAGCCTTGGCAAGTAAAGTTAAGGACAATCCAAAGAGATTCTACAAGTACATTAAGGGCAAAAGAGCAATCATGGAGAGAGAACAGGGCCCCTTAAAAATCAGCGAGGATGTCTATGTGTGAAACCACAGGAGATGGGAGAGATACTAAACAAATATTTCACATCAGTATTTAGATTCCCTACAGTGTGGAAACAGGCCTTTCGGCCCATACAGTCCACACCGACCCTCCAAAGAGTTCCCACAATCCAAAGATGTGCATGTCAGGTGAATTGGCCATGCTAAATTGTCCATAGTGTTAGGTGCATTGATCAGGGGAAATGGGTCTGGGTGGGTTGCTCTTCAGAGGGTCGGTGTGGACTGGTTGGGCCGAAGGGAATCTAATTTAATCTAACCCATCCTGATCCACTTCCCTCTGACTAATGCACTTAGCACTATGGGCAATTTGGCATGGCCAATTCACCTGACCTGGAGTGTGAGAGGAAACCTGAGTACTCGGAGGAAACCCACGCAGACACGGAAAGAACCTGCAAACTCCACACAGACAGTCAGCTGAGGCTGGAATTGAACCTGGGACCATGATTCTGTGAGGCAGCAGTGCTAACCACTGAGCCACCATGCCACCCTTTTACTGTGGAGAAAGAAAGGGAAGCTATGGAATTTGGGGAAATAAAAATATATGGAAAACAGTCCACATTACAGGGGAGGTGGCGCTGGAGGTTTAACAAGCGTAAAGGTAGATAAATTTCCAGGACCTGATTGAGTGTGTCCCAGAATATTGAGAGAAGCTAAGGAAGAAATTGCAGGGCCCCTAGCAGAGACATTTGTATCATCTACAGCCACGGGCAAGGTGCTGGAAGACTGAGGGTGGCTAACATTGTGCCTTTATTTAAGAAAGGCTGCAAGGAGAAGTCTGGGAACTTTTGACCAGTGAGCCTGATGTCAGCGATGGGTAAGTTGTTGGAGGGGATTCTGAGAGACAGGATTTACACGCATTTGGAGGGGCAAGGACTGATCAGAGATAGCATGGTTTTGTGGGTAGAAAATAGTGTGTCACAAACACACTGAGTTTTTTTTTTAAAAGGACATGACCGATAGATGAGGCCAAAGTGGTCAAAGTTGCCTACGTGTACTGTAGTAAGGCCTTCGACAAGGTTCCGCATGGGAGATTGGTTAGTCAAGTTAGATCATACGGGATTCAGAGAGAGCTTGTCAAATGGATACAAAATTGGCTTTATATCCATTGTAGGAGAGAGGATGGTGGGGGAGGGCTTTATTTTCAGACAGGAGGCCTTTGACCAGCAGTACTCCACAGGGATTGGTGCTTGGTCTCCTGCTGTTTGTCATTTATATAAATGATTCGGATGAGAATATAGGAAGCATGGTTAGGAAGTCTCCAGATGATGCCAAACTCAGTGGCATAGTAGACATTGAAAAGGGTTATCTAAGATTACCAAGGGATCTTGATCTTCTGTCACTCCTCAGTCCAGTTGAAGTTTAATTTAGATAATATGAGGTGCCACATTTTGGTAAGGCAAACCAGATCAGGGCTTACAAAGCTAATGGTAGGGCCCTGAGGAGTGTTATCAAACAGAGACACCTAGGGGTTCAGGTACATAGTTCCTTGAAAAAGTTGCGTCACAGGTAAACAGGGTGGTAAAGAAGGCATGTGACATGCTTGCCTTCATTGCTCAGACCATTGAGTAAGAGAGTTGGGACACCATGTTGTGGTTGTACAGGACATTGGTGAAGCCACATTTCGAGTACTGTGTGGAATTCTGGTTGCCCTGCTATAGGAAGGATTCTGTTTAAGTGGAGAGGGTGCAGAAAAGATTTACAAGGATGTTACTGAGACTGGAGGGTTTGAGTTGTAAGGAGAGGCTAGGACTTTTTTCATTTGAGTGGAGGATGTTGAGCGGTGATTTTAATCGAGGTCAGCATCCCAATTTGCATTGCACATTAACTGGGCTGTGTACTTTTTTAAATCCATTTTTTCTAGATCTACTCCAACAAAATATTATGCGAATTTGGATTGCTTGAAACACATTTACCCCCTCAAACACTCATCTGTTTAGTACACAATTTAGTGGTAAATTTCTTCAACACTTGCAAATATAAATGCTACTCTCAAAGGAAGAGATCTGTAAAGTGTTATTCAAAGAGATCCAAATATTTATATTTATGGATTGTGGACAGAAAAGTGACTTTTTAAAAATTTATCACTTTCTTTAAATAAATGAATCAGAACAACAATTATAAGGGTTAGCTAAGGTTAGGTTTACATTATTTACCTCTAACTGTCTTACAATGCAAATGACACAAAACAAATACATATCCAGTACTGTGAAATATCTTGTTTTTAAAAGGAAAACATTATTCTTAAGTAGCTATAGACTTGAACATTGGGGAAAAAAAATATTTTCTGAAAAGACTATGCAATATCCAGTACCAACCTGTGTTGGATAGTTGACATACTGAAGTGCAGAATTACTAGAAACCATTGCTCCTAAGTAGGACATTGAACAAACTGCATACAGCCAGCGTGGCGTTCGTTCAAGTGAAGGTTTTTCCAACAACTGTATAACTAGAACAAGATAGGTCAGTCAGATATAATTAAAAAATACAACTTAAAATATTTGGACAAACAATTTCATAATTTTGAATACCATGCTCCACTACTGAAGTACTTTGCAATTCTTTAGATATTTAAATACCCATACTTAAGGGCACTTCACCAACAAAAAAAAATACCATTCACACTACATAAATACAAACTATCATTGAACTGAAGTCAGACCTCAAAGTGCATGCTTTTACGGTGGTTTTTTTAAGGTGATTGGGGTGTCAGAAGCTTTGTTTGGAATGCGCCTTAACATTAGTCATCACCTTTTACCTTGCCAATAGATTTATACCCACAGCTGGGAAAGCAGTAGGAACTGCGGCTTATGAAAAATACATGATCATAGTTTAAAATGCAGTCAGTGGCTTTTGCCTTCACTTTGCTGCTGACCACAAGATCCAGGCCAGTAATTGTCATAAACTTTCCACTACAATAAGTCCAAAATCTAGAAAAGTTAGGGAAATTCAAAATATAGTTTGTACACATGTAAATACTAAAAATATTTATAAAATATTCTTCAACATCTTTAATGTTACTTACTTAATTTAGAAAAGATGGCATTAACAATACACTGTACAAACACAAGTGATTTTGCGTAAGTAAATGATTCTTGCTGCTCTCCATATTTGCCTCTGGTTCTGTAATACAAAAGATGTAAATGCCCAAGTTAGACAATTTCTGGTAGCAAAAAAAATCACAATCATTTCAGTTACCAGTTAGATATCAATTATGTAAAGAAAATTACTTGCATGAACAGAGACCAGACCATAAACACAGACTTCAAAACCACATCTCCGAAATCATTTAGGTCTAACGTGTAAATGAAATTTAGTTCACATTCGTTGCACACATGTAAACTGAATTTAAAAATCAGGATTGTTCCTAAAACATCCTGGATGAAGCATTGATTTAGCCTGACTGAACACAAAAAGGGTAAGACTCAGATACTGTCCTCACATAGTGCAGTCACAGACCTCAGCTCAGATTGTTAGCTACGCTATAGCTACCATTTTAAGATGGACTAAAATGAAACTGGCAAAGCTAAAATATGGCTCCATATCACTCGCTAACCAGAGAAAGCAGCTGTCTACCGCAAAATCAGGCACTTTGGTATCAGAACCAAAAAGCATGAGAACCCTATTTCCATATCAATATTATACTCAATTACTGAAGAAGACAGTGCTGATCAGCGGGAGTTAGAGGCTATAACTTGAGAGCTAACAATATCAACACCATCTGTGGCCACCCCAGGTTCAGGCAAAAGTACTGCAAGGTAAAGGTTACACCACCACTGTAAAGATTCCCAATTCACTGTCTTCATATCCTTCCAGACCTCACTGCTGCCCCCACGTTTTTAGGTGGAACCTGTTGGCGTGATTCTGCTGTTCCCAATTACACCCCTTGTGGACCAATCTTCTATTTCTATTGTGTCATGGATTTTTATTATGCCTTGTATCATCATGTTTCGCTATATGCACTATAAAAGTACCAGTCAATGACCATCTCAAACAAAATAGAATTCACAGCTATCTTATGAAGGAGCAGGGCTCCAAAAGCTAGCACTTCCAAATTAACCTGTTGGATTATAACCTGGTGTTGCATGATTTTCCTTTTAAGATAGAAGAATTTAATCATCTCCCATTGACATTCAATAACATTGCCTTGGTTGAATGCACCATGATCACCTGGGATTACCACTGACCAGAAAGTGAACTGGACTCGCCACAGAAATACTGGGGTTACAAGAGTAAATCAGCAGGTTGGAATTCTATAGCAAATAATTCATTTGATTCTCCAAAGTCTGTCCATCAGCTTCAGGGTACAAGTCCAGAGTGTCATCCAGAATTCTCCATTAGCCTCAATGAATGCAGCTCAAATAACACAAAAACAAACTTGCGTCATCCCACCATCACTTAGATGGACAAGTGCAACTGATGCACAGGAACACCATCCACATCTGACTTGGAACTACTCATCTTTCACTGTCACATGGTCAAAGTCACACAACTCTCTTTTAAACAGCACTGTGGATGCACCTATAAAAATATGGACTGCTACAGTCCAAGAAGGCAGCACATCAACATCTTCTCAAGGACGCATCAGGAAGGAGAACACTTGCTCATCTACCAATCTATGGAAGAAAAATGTTTCACCCATACCAGCTCCCAGTCTATCATAAACCTTACGATTTGGTCTTTCCTTCCTTTCTAACTTCTGATTGGCACAGCACTCATCTTACAGCTGCAGATGGACTGATCATGGAGAATCCATGAGGCTGAGAACATTGTGGAAAGCATGTTTAGCAAGTTTGTCACACCACTATAAGGGCCAACCAGACCAAAAAGAGCTAGGTGATTACAAGGAAGACTAGTTATCATGACAGACAGTTCAGAAGCCCCCGATGATCATTCCCTCTTAAACAGATATACCATTGTGTGCTGGTTTATCTCAGAAGGCAATAGATGTAGGATTATTGACTCTTGTTAAGGAAGGAAAAGGAAGATTTTTGCTAGGGAGGAGAAACAAAGGTGATCAGTATATGGAACTGTCGAACTTGCAACATGAAGAGATAACATTATCTTATTGAATGGCAGAGCAGGCTTGAGGGACTGAACTGAGTCATACAGCACGGGAACAGACACTTCAATCCGACTTCACCAGATTTCCTAAACTGAAATGGGGTGGCATGGTTGCGCAGTGGTTAGCACCGCCGCCTCACAGCGCCAGGGACCAGGTTTTGATTCCACCGTCGGGTGATTGTCTGTGTAGAGTTTGCACATTCTGTCAGTGTCTGTGTGGATTTCCTCCAGATGCTCCAATTTCCGACCACAGACCAAAGATGGGCAGGTTAGATGGACTGGGAATGTTAAATTGCCCAGAGTATCCAGGGTGTGCAAGTTAGCAGAACCGGAAATGTAGCATTACAGGAAAGGGGTGAGTCTCAGTAGGATGCTCTTTGGAAGGTTGGTGTGGACTCAATGGGCGCAGTGGCCTGCTTCCACACTGGGATTCTGTCCTTTAAATAGTCCCATTTGGCCCATATGCCCCTAAACCTTTCCTATCCTTGTACTTGCCCAAATGTCTTTTAAATGTTGTATTTCTACTTTGCCCCACCGCTTCCCCTAACAGCTCATTCCACATTTGCACCACCGTGTGGAAAGAGGTGCCACTTTTAAATCATTCCCCTCTCACTTTAAACCTATGCCCTCTACGTTTGGACTATCTTACTCTGGGGAAAAGACCTTGGCTATTCACATTAACCATGCGCCTCATGAATTTATTAACATTGATAAGGTCACCGCTGAGCCTCCTATGCTCCAGGGAAAACAGTGCCAGTCTATCCAGCTTCTTCTTATAACTCAAGTCTTGATAACATCCTTGTAAATTTTTTCACACCCTTTACTGTTTAATAACATTCTTCCTAAAGATGAGCTACAAGAAATGTATGCAGTAATCCAGATGTGGTCTTATCAATATCCTGTACGAGAACATGGTGTCCCAATTCCTGTACTCAATGCTTTGCCTGATGAATGCAAGTGTGCCAAACACCACCTTCACCATCCTGTCTTCATGTGATGCCACTTTCAAGGAATGATGTACCTGCACCCTTAGGTCTCTCTGTTCATCAGCACTCCCCAAGGTCCTACCATTAACTGTGCAAGATCTGCCCTGATCCATCTTACAAAATGCAAATACCTTGCAATTATTTAAATTAAGCTCCATCTGTCACTCCTCGGCCCATTGACCCAATTGATCAAGATCCCTTTGTAATCATAGATAAACTTCATCACTATCCACTACACCACCAACTTTGGTGTCATCTGCACACTGCCTAACCATGCCTCCTATATTCTCATCCAAATCATTTATATAAAACGACAAATATCAGTGGACCCAACATCAATTTTTGCAGCACACTGCTAGCCAAAGGGCTTCAGTCTAAAAAGTAACACTCTACACCACCCTCTATCCAATTACCTTTTATATCCAATTGGCTAGTTCCCCAGATCCTATGTGGTCTAATCTTACTAATTAGTCTACCATGCGAAACCTTGTCAAAGGCCTTGCTAAAGTCCATGTAAGAATGACCTACTTCTATTCAATTTCTAGCTAAGGAGACAGAATTTTGTTTTTTTTCTGGGGGGGGGGGGGGGGGGGGGGCGGGGGGGTTTGGGTGTGTGTTGGCTGGCCACAAAACACTCAAAGATGCGATGAGGAAATGGAGATTGGCAATGCCCAACAGCTCAAAAGGGAATGGGCTCTTTTCATGACCATAGCTGTCGATATTAAGAGAGACCAGACAGTACAAGGAGAAATAACACCTTATATTCATTAGTATGGGAATGAGAACTGATAAGTTCATTAAAAAAAAGAGTAGCCAGCCAGGATATGTAAAATCTCACACAGCTTTTTTTTAAGATTAGATTACTTACAGTGTGGATACAGGCCCTTCGGTCCAACAAGTCCACACCGACCCACCGAAGCGCACCCACCCGCCGAAGCGCACCCACCCATACCCCTTCCCCTACATTTACCCCTACATCTAACACCACAGGCAATTTAGCGTGGCCAATTCACCTAACCTGCACATTTTTGGACTGTGGGAGGAAACCGGAGCACCCGGAAGAAACCCACGCAGACACGGGGAGAATGTGCAAACTCCACACAGTTAGTCACCTGAGGCGGGAATTGAACCCGGGTCTCTGGCGCTGTGAGGCAAGGCAGCAGTGCTAACCACTGTGCCACCGTGCCACCCACCAGCTTGTAATATGTTTATGAAAACAAAAAACAAATGTTGTTCTCTAAAGCTAGAGATGGGAGAAGTTATAATATGGAATAAGACAATAGCAGAAACACTGTCTGCCCTGCGTGCAAGGGGTAATATGAATCCATTATAATTGGCAGCATCTGACCGTTAATTACAAAGCTTTTGATGGTACCAAGTTTTGCTTCAGGATCAAAATCAAACACGGTCATTAATTTCACAAGGGAATGGCTGTGAATGTTATCACTTGTATCCTGTTCACACAAATTCACAGATGCTAAGGCAAATGTTCTTAATTGCCTTATAGCATCTGTTTTCACTTGGTGAGCCCAGATGTCCCTGTCTTCTGCATTCCTCGAGTTCTCCACTTTTTCTGAGCCTTCCTGCCAGTCTATTTTCTAGTGCAGTAAATGCGTTCTATAATTCCGCATTACATTTTAGTCTAAATGTTGAAAGACAAATTTTAAGACTATAGACTTTCTTAGAGGCAAGGGTAATGGGTTAACAAGGTGGAAAGCATTCATTATATAGAGCCATTTAACAATATTGGAAGCATTCAATATGTAAGATCAGTTTAACAAGATGAAAAGTATTCATTATGTGAAGCCAGTTAAGGTTAAGAACATTCATTGTTTAACAGCAGATGGCTTAATCTTTACTATTGACACTCGCTGATTGTAACCGTCACCCAATCAATATTTAGGTTGCCTGATCCGGATGCTCCTCCCTGTAAAAATGACAATAATTCATTAAGAAATTGCTGTTCGAGAGAGAAGATTGAGAACATGCCCCTGCGTACATGGGTGATCATTCTCTCTCTTTTCCTCCACCCCCTCCAGGGCCCAGAATAAAAAATGAACGAGGTAAAACTACTTTGTGTCTCTAAGCGTTTTGCTTCTATTGGGGGGGGGGGGGGGGGGGGGGGAGGAGGGGGGGGAGGAGGAAGAGGGGGGGAGGAGGAGGGGGGGGGGAGGAGGAGGGGGGGGGGGGGGGGGGGAGGAGGAGGGGGGGGGGAGGGGAGGGAGGAAGGGGGAGGGGAAACGAGATGACATATAGCTGAAACCCTCCAATCCTGGCAATATCCTTGTAAATTTTTTCTGACCCCTTTCAGGTTTCACAACATCCTTCTGACGGCAGGGAGATCACAACTGAACACTGTATTTGAAAAGTGGTCTAACCAATGTCCTTTGATAGTGAGTTTTTTAAGAATGTAACTAGTAGAGTAAGAAAGGGCACCTGCAAATGTAGCAAGTTTGGATTTCCAAAAGAAATAAGGTATCACATATGGGTAAAACACAAGGACACAAAAGTTGAAGGTAATATTAGCATGGAGAAGACTAGCTAATAGACAGGAAACATACTAGGAATGATTTTAGCATTTCCAAATTGGTAGCGTAATTAGTAAAATGTCAATAATCAATGTTCATTACTCTGTTATTTAAAGTCTATATTAATAACTTAGAGATTTACTGCAATGTATCTCTGATTTACTGACAGTACAAAGTTAGGTGGTAACATAAACTGAGATTAGGACACAAAGAATCTAGACAGATTCAGTGAATCGGCAACAAGGGAACAGACAGTATTTAACGTGGGAAATTGAAAGGTTAATTGTTTGGTAATAAGAACAAAAGTGGAATTTCTTTTTTAAAAAATTGTATCACATTTAAATGTTAATATTGAGACACTAGTTATTCACAAAAGGAATAAGGTTAGCAATACATTACAGAAAGCAATTAGAAAAGCAAACTGCAGATTGCATTTTATTCTAACAGGATTGACATTAAAAAAGAAAATCTTGCTAAAATTATACAGGGTTTTGGTCAGACCACATCTAAAGTACTACATGCAGTTTTGTTCTGTATTTAAAGGAAGAATATACATGAATTATAGGCAGTAAACAAGAGTTCACTAAATTAGTTCCTGGGAAGAGAGGACCATCCAAAGATAGGAGATTGAGCAAATCAGACAATCTCAAATTTAGAAGAGTTAGAAAAGTAATCTCATTAAAATCGAGCTTCTGAAGGAGCTTGACAGAGACAATTAGAGCAATCTAAAACACGACTGCAAAGTGTCTTAAAATGGACACACTTTTTAAAAGAGGAGTAACAGTCACATGTTTTGCTTTTGAAAGTATTCATACATTTTTAGAGAAGCAATAGATGTGAAAAAAATACTTTAGGCAACAGAACTAGTTTTTGCAAATCAAACAACTCAGTGTTCTGAAACTGGTTTCCAGTGTGTGGCCATGAAGAGCCTGGATCTCAGTAGCTCTTCAACTGTAGGAACACAAACTGCCACATGTCTGCAGGGTGCATTGCATCATCTGTGCATCACTGCAATAAAACTAAGAACTGCGAAACGAACAAAAATATAAATAGTTGGAGAAAATTCTTCAGGACTGATCAATGTTAACTCTTTCATTTTCCACAGATGCTGAGCTTCTGAAACAATTTCTCTTTCTGTGTATAATTTCACCTGAGTTTATAATTTCGAAGGAAACAGCAAGCCTGTTTATTCTTTGGGGGTTTGGTAAGAAACAGGCCTGGGCTCTAGGAAAGGATTGATGAGTCTACCTGTTTGCTGCATCTCCACCTCATCATTGTTGCCCCTGTCCTCTCCCCCCCCCCCCCCTCAATGCCGAGCAATCCGGAGCTGCACCGCCATTTCAATCAGGAAGCCTCACTCTGTCTCTCTCTTCCGCACACTCACATCGTCTCCTGCAGAATCCCGTAGTAAAAGTAACAGACGAAGACTCCCAGGAAACAGAGGAGCAGCCGCAGCTTCTCGCTGGGTATTCTCTCCATGGACGGTTCGGTCGCCTCTCTCGGCGCCTCCGGCTCCAGGGCAACAACTTCAACCGGTCCCATCAGCCTCCGCGCGGACCACCATCTCTCCTCCCACCCCCTGGCCAAGGAGGGAGAGGAAGGCAGCCCGATCCTATTGCCTGAAGACGGAACGGGTGACCACAACGTCAGCCCCCAGCCTGACAATTCAAGCAACCCCCTGATCGTTCCCTGTTTACATTTTTAAAAAAAATATTGATATTATCCAGCAGGCTTGTCCCAGAATGGAGGAAAAATAACCGGCACAGCCGAGTCCCTCGGCCAAAGGGGTCCTGTAAGAGGCGGTTGGGCTGTCGTGTGGGTTGTTGATAGGGCGCCTGCGCGGGAGATGGATGACGGATGTTTATCGTGAGACACAGGAACCAAAGTAGGCCACTCAGTCCATCGTTACTGCTGTACCATTCATATGGCTGATCTAATAATCCTCAATTCCTTTCCCTCCTCGATAGGCTTTATTCATTAACAATCTGTCCACCTCAGTATACTAAATGACCTAGCCTTTTACAGTAAATGATTCCACAGGTTCACGTGCCTTGTCGGAAGTTCGTCCTCATGTCATTTTGGGGACGCTCGGTGGTTAGCCCTGCTGCCTGGCAACGCCAGGGACCCGGGTTTGATTGTCGCCTTGTGAAGTTTGCACATTCTCTTCGTGGGTCGCCTCCTGGTGCTGCAGTTTACTCTAAAAGTCCCAAAGTGTGCAGGTTAGGTGGATTAGATACGCCAAACATTGCCCCTCACAGTCCAGGGATGTACAGGTTAGGAAGGGATGTGGGTGGGGCTTGCTCTTCAGAGAGTTGGTGCAGATTTGATGGGGCGAATGGCCTCTTTCTGCACTGTAAGCGTTCTATGATTATGTCTCAAATCTTTGACCCCTTACTCTGGCCCAAGACTCTCCCACAAGGGGAAACAATTCCTTCTCAAGTCCCTTAAGAATGTTGAATAGGCTCGAAACATTAACTCTGCTAGACCTGCTGAGTTTCTCCATTGTTCTCTAGATTTGTTTTAGCTTAATTGTCCCCTTTTTTCCCATTCCCTTTTAAATTTTTAATAAATAAAATACTAGTTTGTTTCACTGATATGAATAATCATTAGAACTCTTTGGGTCACTTAAAGTCACACACAATTTGCAAACTTCATTATTGTATTTGATAAGCTGTAACTCTGATTTTTTTAAAGAAGTTCCTGCAGACTACAGTCCAAGAGGACAATGCTTTTTTTTCCACTGGCGAGATTTACTTATAAAGGATATGTAAATATATATTTCCAGATGCTGCTTCTTCCAGCCTCAGGAATCATTCAACACTTCACAATCAATGTCATACTTTGAAATGCAGTAATGGTTTTTCATGGCAAAGATTTCAAGTATTCCCTACAAAAAAAATCTATGACACCATTACTACAGAGGCTGCTGCAGTTCATAAAGGCAGCTAAATGTCATCAATGAATAAAGCTTTACCCACAGCCTCAGTAAGAAAAATAAATAACATTAATATTGAATTTTTTGTAATCAATATAATAATTTAATACCAATCCCACTGTCCAAAATTTTTTTAAAAACTGTAAAAATCTAAAGTTTGGCATACAGTATAAACTATTTCTTTTCTAATATAAAGATCCAGCTATTCCAATCATATTGGTCAAAAAATGCAGACTAAAGTTTTGATCAGTTTTGTCCTCTAATTCTCTAGACAGAAACCTTCCACTATATATCAAGAAAAGCAGGGTTAGAGGTCAAGCTTAAATGCCTATTTTTGCTTCCATCAGACATTTCCTGAAATACAGTTGAGTTCACAGACATTTCCTTGGCTTAAGTCTTTGTTTTGCTCTTCACCAAAAGTATTGCAGATATTCGGTACAGTGGCTCAGTGATTAGCACTGCTGCCTCACAGTGCCAGGAACCTGGGTTCACGTCCAGCCTTGAGTAATCATCTGTATGGCATTTGCACATTCTCCCAGTATCAGCATGGGTTTCCTCTTAGGTGCTCTAGTTTCTTCCGAGAGTCCAAAGATATGCATGTTAGGTGGATTGGCCATTCTAAATTGCCCCATAGTGCAGGCCAGGTACGTTAACCATTGTAAACGTGGAGTTACAGGGATGGATGGGATGTCTTCAGAGGGTCAGTGCCGACTTGATGGCTGAATGGCTTCTATGACTCTGCGTGTATCTTATTGAATAGGCCATCCTAGACTATGTATTGTGTAAGGAGAAAGGAATAATCAGCAAACTACCTGTATAAGATCCTTGGGGAAAAGTGACTGCAATATAATGGAATTTTTCATTAAGATGACACTTAAATAAATGAAACTGTGATGGTATGAGGTGCGAGTTGGCTGTGATGAATTAGGGAATGTTACTTCAAGGGTTGTTGGTGGATAGGCAATGGCAAGTGTGCAAAGAGGAACCACAATACTTATTCATTCCTGCCTGGCTCAAAACTAAAAGGGGAAAAGTGACTTGATCATTGATAACAAGGGAGATTAGAGATAGCATTAGATCCACAGAGGGGGCATATAAAAAGGGCAAAAACAAAAGCAACACATGTGAGGACTGGGAGCAGTTTAGATTTCTTCAAAAGAGCACAAAAAAATTGATTAAGAGAGGGGAAAATCAAAACTAAGCTGATTGTAAAATATTCTACAGTTGTGAAGAGAAAAAGAGAACATATATAGGACCCTTACCATCAGAAGCATGGGAAGTTATAATGGGAATCAGATGGTGGCAGACCAATCAAATGCATATTTTGCTTCTGTCTTCACAAAGGACAGAAATAATGCCCCAAAAATGTTGGGGAACACACGGTCTAGCTAAAGGAAAACAGTCCCTATGGATTAGAAAAAGGCTAATGTAACCCCACTATTTGAAAAAAGGAGGTAAAGAAATTAAAGACCAGTTCAACTAATATCAGTAGTACTGAAAATGCTGGAATCCATTACAAAAAGTTTAATACCAGAGCACTTAGAAAACAGTGGCAGGATTGGATAGTGTCAGCATTGATTTACGAAAGAGATATCATACAAATCTGCAAGAATGTTTCAAGGTTGTAACTTGTGGCGTTGATAAGGGTGAGCCAATGGATGACATTTACTTGGACTTTCAGAAGGCTCTTAATAAGATCCTAAAGAAGCGATCAGTGTTTAAAATTAAAGCACATGGGATTAAGGTGTTGTGTACTAACATAGATAGAGAACTGATTTGTGGACAGGAAACAGAGTAGATGTAAATGGGCCATTTACTGAATGGCAGGCAGTGACTAGTGGAGTACCACATGGATCAGTGCTTGGACCCCAACTATTCACAATATATATTAATCATTTAGATGAGTGTACTAATTATAATATTAGCAAGTTTAAAAACAACAAATGTGTTGTAAGGTGGGGGGTGAACTTTGAAGAGAATGTAGAGATGCTTCAGTGTGATTTGATCAAGTTGAGTGGGTGGGCAAATGCATTGTGGATTGAATATAATCTGAAGCTATCCACTTTGGTATCAAAAACATGAAAGCAGATTATTATCTGAATGGAAAGGGGAAGGTGCAACAAGACCTTAGTGTCTTTGTCCACCAGTTACTGAAAGTAACCATGGAGATTTAATTTGATTCATTATTGTCACATGTGCCGAGATACAGTGAAAAGTATTGCTTTGCATGCAAACTTTGTAATTTACATAAGTATATCAAGGTACTAGAACAGAATGCAGAATATAGTGTTTCCTCACAGAAAAGGTACAGAGAAAGATTTTAATATATGAGAGGTCTGTTCCTAAGTCTAACAACGAGCAGGCAAGAAGCTGTTCTTGAATCTCTTGGTGTGTGCCTTCAAACTTTTGTAAGTTTTGCCTGGTGGAAGAGTGTATAAATGGGGTGGGAGGAATTTTTGATTATGTTGGCTACATTCTCGAGGCACTAGAAAGTGTAGATAGAGTCGATGGAAGGAAGGCTGGTCTTGGGCAGAGCAATTGGATGCTGTGTTGCATTTGGATGGGATGCTTTCCATGATGCATCTATTAAAATTGGTAAGAGTCATTGTGGGCATGCATATTTCCTTTGCCTTCTGAGGAATTAGAGGCATTGATGTGCTTTCTTGACTAGCATTGACATGGATGGACCAGGACAGATTATTGGTAATATTTACTCCAAAGAACTTGAAGGTCTTGACCACCTCCACCTCAGCACCATTGATACAGAAAGGGGTATGTCCTCGACTCTGCTTCCTGAAGTCGGTGAGCAGCTCCTTTGGGTAGCAGGTGGTGAAGAAGCCAAATGGTATGTTTATCTTCACAGCAAGCAGATTTGAGTACAGGAGCAGGGTTGTCTTGCTGTAATTGTACAGAGCATTGATGAGACTACACTTGGAGTATTGTATTCAGTTTTGGTCTCTCTATCTGATGAAAGATGATCTTGCCAAGGAGGAAGTGCAACAAAGCTTTACCAGACTTCTATGGATGGCATGAAGAGAGACTGGATTAGTTAGGATTACATTGGTTGGAGTTTAAAAAAATTAAAGGGGATCTCATAGAAACATATAAAATTCTAACAGAACTAAACGGGGTAGATGCAGGAAGGATGTTCTCAATGACTTGAGTTCAGAACAAGAGATCACAGTCTTAGGATACTGGATAGGCCATTTAGAACTGATATGAAGAGTAATGTCTTAACCCAGAGAGAGGTGAGCCTGTGGAATTCTTGTCACAGAAAGTAGTTGAGGCCAAAACATTGAATGTTTTCAAGAAAGAGTTAGATATAGTTCCTAAAACTAACCAAATCAAAAGGAATGAGGACAAAGCAGGCATAGGGTACTAAGTTGGATAGTCAGCCATGACTATATTGAAGGACTGAATGACCTGCTCCTGCTCCTAATTTCTATGTTTCTGTGTTTGACCTTCCTTGTGTATTTTTAAAATGCTCATGAGGCCCTGGGACCTTGGTTTTCAAATGTTGAACTTATTCAACAAAACATAACTGCAGTGAAATGGCCAGTATTTTACTGGCAGCATGATTGTATTTGTTCTTAGAATTCTTGAGGAAGAGAATCCAGATGTTTTATCTTTCCATAAAATGTTGATGAGACTGGAAAGACGAACATATTTGCTGCCCATTCCTAACTGCTTTTGAACTAACTGGCATTTCAGAGGGCAGTTAAGAGTCAGGCACCTAGCTGTGGATCAGTTGTGTAAACCAGACTAGGTAAAGACAACTGATGTACTTCCCTAAAGGGCTGTAGTGAACCAGATGGGGTTTTTATTACAATTGATGTTTCATGGTCACCATTACTGAGACTTGCTTTATATTCAAGATTTAAGAATTGAACTCAAATTCCACTACCTACGATGGTAAGATTAACACCAATGCCCCGGCCATTAATGTGGCTCTCTGGATTATTAGTCCAATGATATTACGAACATGCTACCATTTTTTCTTTTCCCCTCACCTACAGCAGTGCTATTACTAGACCTGTGGAAATGGATGACTGCACTAACCCATTTACCAAACTTCACTCTCAGCTTCATTGTCAGAATATCATGTCCTACTGTCCTGTCACCTGAAGTGACCTTTCTTACTCCTCCTGTATTTGTTATTTGTGTTCTCCACCAATAATCTTTTCTTTACCCCTTGTTTATCATCTACATGTTACTCTTAAGTGATTACGTGAGGCCGAACCAGATTATTTACCACCTCGGTGACCTCAACATAAATTTCTGATCAAATAGTCACACAGCCTCTAAGTTTACCAATTTCACATACAACATAGAATATAGAACAGTACAGCACAGTATAGGCCTTTCAGCTCTCGATGTCGTGCCGACCTTTGATCCTATTGACCTACACACCCTTCATTTTACTATCATCCATGTGCCTATCCAAGAGTTGCTTAAATGGCCCTAATGTATCTGACTCTACTACCACCACTGGCAGTGCATTCCACACACCCACCACTTTCTGTGTAAAAAACCTACCTCTGACATATCCCCTAAATTTTCTTCCAATCATCTTAAAATTTTGCCCCCTTGTGATAGCCATCTCTGCCCTCTCATCATCTTGTACACCTCTATCAAGTCACCTCTCATTCTTCTTCGCTCCAGTGAGAAAAGTCCTCGCTCCCTCAGACTTTCTTCATAAGATATGTCCTCCAGTCCAGGCAGCATTCTGGTAAATCTCCTCTGCACTCTCTCTAAAGCTTCTTATAATGAAGCGACCAAAACTGGACACAATATTCCAAGTATGGTCTAAGCAGGGCTCTATAGAACTGCAGCATAACCTCACAGCTCTTAATCTCAACCCTCCTGCTAATGAAAGCCAACTCATCATATGCCTTCTTAACAGTCCTATCAACTTAAATGGCAACATTGAGGGATCTATGGACATGGATCCCAAGATCCCTTTGTTCCTCCTCACTGCCAAGAATTCTGCCTTTAACTCTGTATTCAAATTCGACCTTCCAAAATGAATCACTTCACACTTTTCTAGGTTGAACTCCATCTTCCACTTATCAGCCCAGTTCTGCATCCTGTCAATGTTCCATTGCAACCTACAACAGTCTTCCACGCTATCCACCACTCCACCAAACTTTGTGTCATCGGCAAACTTACTAACCTACCCTTCCACTTCCTCATCCAAGTCATTTATAAAAATCACAACAGCAGAGGTCCCAGATCAGATCCATGCATCACCGCGCTCCAGGCTGAATACTTTCCATCTACTACTACTCTGTCTTCTATGGGCCAGCTAATCCTGTATCCAGACAGCCAAATTTCCCTGTATCCCATGCCTCCTTACTTTCTGAATGAGCCTACTGTGGGCAACCTTATCAAACACCTTGCTAAAATCCATTTACACCACATCCACTGCTCTACCTTCATCAATGTGTTTTGTCGCATCCTCAAAGAATTCAGTAAGACCTGTGAAGCATGACCTGCTCCTCACAAAGCCATACAAAATCAGTTTCAATAACTGATATTTGCTGAAAACAATTAATGTGGATTTTCCTGATTTACATTGATAGGAAATTTAAATACATTGAAGTACATAAAACGTTTGCTTTGGAAATTCTCCATAAGAAATCTAAAATAGAAAATATTAGAATTTAATTGGACATTTTAAATTTGAAATGTCCTATTAGGTTGACACTGTTTCAACATTTTGGTCTTTCTACTGTTGATGTATCATGGCCACCTAGTGGATGAACAAAACAGCAAATAAACCTCACTAAAAATGAAGTGGTAATTTCAGTACCTTTTGAATTACGATTCTTTCCTGTAGCTCACTAAAGCTGTCAGCAATTATTTTAATTTTATTACTGTGTAATACTAAATATTATTTACTACAGGTTTTCATAAAGCAGGTACTAATGCCAGGTAGTGAGCTGATAGACCCTTCTCATTGTAGCATGTTTGTCTACCATCACTGTTTTCTCCTGGCCACAGGTCCTAGGAGCAGTAAGCCATTAGTAGATGGAAGGACATGAGCAGTGAGCTAGGAATGAATAGGAGTAAAATATCTCCAGTCATAAAACTGACAGTGCATAGCAGGGGATGTCTCATTAGCAGTGAGCAGCAGACACCGTGCTGGCATGAGCTTGGAGCTATATAGAACACATATCTTGAGCCCAGTAAGTGTACAGGACAGCCTACCATATGAGCAGTGAGCTGGTGATGTATGACAGAGCTTACCCAATAAGCAGCATGCTACACTTGGCCATGATCATAGCCATTAGTTTGCTCTAGGGAGGAGTCAGTTCCAACTGTAAAAACACAAGTATGTAGCTGTTGCTGTAAGATAACGATTACCTCAGCCACTGGGCGTGCTTCAATTTGCAACATAACTGGGTTTGAGGATCTTGTTGTGCAAATAAGTCAACAAATCCTGGTTATGAATATTCATAGCATAACCATTCACAGAATATCCCAATTATAAATATTTACAAGTAACAAAAACGAACTTGTACTCTGTCAGATCCTATTCTTCTGCTTTCCAAAGTTTGTTTTTAACTTCAAATGTCTCCCAAGGATTTACCCCCACCCAATCACCAACTGCTCTCCTGCTCCTCCAGTACCGCCTCCATGTTTTCATCAAAGGCTGCACTTACAGCCATGATCTGCCTACTTTCTGAAGCCACTTTCTAAATTATTTAAGATTAAGTAAGCCTTCCCAAATTCCATTCCTTCAACCATTACTGCACTGCCCCAGTCCAGTCCTTCTGTTTTCTTCTTTGCCCCTTAAAGTATTATTGAGCATCTTTCTGTACGTGAAGAAAGAGGCAGAGCGTAAATTGTTACTTTTAAGACATAAAGCAGGATTTTCTGTTCTGACATTAAAAAATGGTACTGCGCATGTTAAAATTAACCATGTCCATCATGCTCCAGGGAATGTTATTGTGCAATTGTGTGCTTTACACCTTATTATACAAGCAAGATTTTGTGCAAGTTCATTGGCAAATCATATGGAATAATTGGGCAGGAAGATGTCGACTCTGCTGGGGACTTTCCAAAGTTCAAGGTTCAAGCGTCATATTGAAAGGCAACCTGCAGGTTGTCAGGGACATTACAGAAGCCTGTGATTTTTGTTCCTAACCAGCTAATAATTGTCACAAAATACACAGAAATTCTCCCAGCAGTTTACTGACACCTCCTTAGAGATTCTGCGGTATGCTGTCTGGGAAAGAAGGGATCTCCCTGCTTAGTAAATGGCACTAGAAGGCCCTCCCATCGTACCCATCCAGCTTGGTCACAGGCAATTGTACAGGATAGTTATTGTCATTAGCTCCCATTTCTGCCACCTCCATCAGAATGCCACTACCAGACACAAATTCCCCTCTCCTCCTTGTCAGCCTTCCTCAGGGATTGTTTCCTTCGGAACACCTTGCTGTACTCCTCCTCCACTTCCAAAACCTCCCCACACCCCCGCAGCACCTTCCCATGCAATCACAGAAGGCGTAATACCTGCCCATTTACCTCCTCCTTCCTCACTATCCAAGGCCACAAACACATCTTCCAGGTGAAGCAGAGCTTTACTTGTACTTCGTTCAATCTAGTTTACTGTATTTGCTGCTCACCATGTGGTCTGCTCTGCATTAGGAAGATGAAATGCAAACTGGACAACTGCTTTGCACAACACCTATGTTGTGTCTGTAGAAATAATTCTGAGCCTCCTGTTGCCTGCCACTTCAACACACCACCATGTTCCCTGGCCAACATTTGTCTCAGGCCTGCTCCAGTGAAGGTCAGCACAAACTGGAAGAACAGCATCTCATTTTCCACTTGTGGACCCTGCTATCTTCTGGACTCAGTGTTGAGTTCAATAATTGTATGGCCTAAATACCTTCTCCTATGTCCTTATCCCAACGCACAGACAATTGTCTTTGTCACCACATCAACTACTATCACAAATCAACTACTTGTGATCCCCATTAGTAGCTACTGATTCTCCCAGGCTGACTTTTACCCATTCCTTTGTCTGCCCAACTGCTGTTCTCTCTCTCTGGGTTCCTGCCCCCTCCCCCAACCCAACGTCAGCATATATGCCAAGCTTTTCCTACCTACAAGCAGTTTGGAAGAAGGGTCAGTGGACGCGAAACACAAAATGTAGAGAGGAAATACTACAACTTGATTAAGCAAAATGATAGCAAAGGCATTACACACACGCAAACAATACAAGAAAATTAATAGGAATAATTTTACCTTTAAGAAATTCTGGATTTTTATTTAACAATCCATGGTACATGTCAAGAATCAAAATCAGTTCTAGAAATTTATTGTATAGAAACTGAAGAAATTCAGGTCTAGCAGCACCCAGCAGAAGGGATCAGAGTTAACGTTGAGTCTGGTGGCTCAGTTCCAAAGAGTCACTGAACTTGAAACATTAACTCTGCTTTCTCTCCACTGATGCTGCCAGACTTGCTGAGTTTTTCCAGTAATTTCTGTTTATGTTTCTAATTTCTAGCATCTGCAATTCATTGGCTTTTTCACCAACTACTTATTTCTCTTCCTTCTGTAGCCACTAGTGCCAGAACAATCAAGCAGGAGGACCTAGAATCAGGGGATATAGAGTCAGTATGGATAGAGCTGAGAAATTCTAAGGGTAGAAAGACGCTCATGGGAGTAATCTACAGGCCCCCAAACAGTAGTCTGGATGTAGGGTGTAAGTTGAATAAGGAGCTGAAAATGGCCTGTCACAAAGATAATACTACAGTTGTTATGGGGGATTTCAACATGCAGGTAGACTGGGAGAATCAGGATCGTACTGGACCCCAAGAAAGGGAGTTTGTAGAGTGCCTCCGAGATGGATTTTTAGAACAGCTGGTGCTGGAGCCTACCAGGGAGAAGGCAATTCTGGATCTGGTGTTGTACAACGAACTGGATTTGATCAGGGACCTCGAAGTGAAGGAGCCATTGGGAGGTAGTGACCATAATACAATAAGCTTTAATCTGCAATTTGAAAGGGAGAGGGTACAATCGGAAGTTACAATATTTCAGTTGAATAAAGGGAACTATGGAGCAATGAGGGAGGAGCTGGCCAAAGTTCATTGATGCAATGCCCTAGCAGGGATGGCAGTGGAGCAACAATGGCAGGTATTTCTGGGTATAATGCAGAAGATGCAGGATCAGTTCATTCCAAAAAGGAAGAAAGATCCTAAGAGGAGGCAGGGGTGGCCGTGGCTGACAAGAGAAGTTAAGAAACATATAAAGTCAAAAGAGAAAAAGTATAACATGAGTGGCAAAGATGAGTGGGAAAACGGAGGACTGGGAAGCTTTTAAAGAACAACAGAAGAAATACACAGAGAAAAAATGAGGTACGAAGGTAAGCTGGCCAAAAATATAAAGGAGGATAGTAAAAGCTTTTTTTAGGTATGTGAAAGGAAATAAAATGGTTAAGACTAAAATTGGGCCCTTGAAGTCAGAAACGGGTGAATATATTATGGGGAACAAAGAAATGGCAGAAGAGTTGAATTGGTACTTCAGATCTGTGTTCACTGGGGAAGACACAAGCAATCTCCCAGAGGTAATAGTGGCTGAAGGACCTGAACTAAAGGGAATTTATATTAGGCAGAAAATGGTGTTGGAGAGACTGTTGAGTCTGAAGGCTGATAAGTCCCCGGGATCTGATGGTCTGCATCCCAGGGTACTGAAGGAGGTGGCTCTAGAAATCGTGGATCATTGGTGATCATTTTCCTGTGGATTTAAGGGTGGCTAATGTTGTCCCACACTTTAAGAAAGGAGGGAGAGAGAAAGCAGGGAATTATAGACCAATTAGTCTGACCTCAGTGGTGGGAAAGATGCTGGAGTCAATTATAAAGGATGAAATTACGACACATCTGGATAGCAGTAACAGAATAGGTCAGAGTCAGCATGGATTTATGAGGGGAAATCATGCTTGACTAATCTTCTGGAATTATTTGAGGATGTAACTCTGAAGATGGACAAGGGAGATCCAGTGGATGTAGTGTACCTGGACTTTCAGAGAGCCTTTGATAAAGTCCCACATAGGAGGTTAGTGAGCAAAATTAGAATGTATGGTATTGGGGGCAAGATACTGACTTGGATTGAAAATTGGTTGGCTGACAGGAAACAAAGAGTAATGATAAACGGCTCCTTTTTGGAATGACAGGCAGTGACCAGTGGGGTACCGCAGGGATCATTGCTGGGACCGCAGCTTTTTACAATATACATTAATGATATAGATGATGGTATTAAAAGTAATATTAGCAAATTTGCTGATGACACAAAGCTGGGTGGCAGGGTGAAATGTGAGGATGATGTTAGGAGATTACAGGGTGACCTGGACAGGCTAGGTGAGTGGACAGATGCATGGCAGATGCAGTTTAATGTGGATAAATGTGTGGTTATGCACTTTGGTGGCAAGAACAGGAAGGCAGTTAGGTAAAGGGGCAGTACAACGAGATCTAGGTGTTCTTGTACTTCAGTCAATGAAAGCAAGCATATAGGTACAGCAGGCAGTGAAGAAAGCTAATAGCATGGTGGCCTTCATAAGAAGAGGAATTGAGTATAGAAGCAAAGAGGTTCTTCTGCAGCTGTACAGGGCTCTGGTGAGACTGCACCTGGAATATTGTGTGCAATTCTGGTTTCCAAATGTGAGGAAAGACATTCTGGCCATTGAGGGAGTGCAGCATAGGTTCACGAGGTCAATTTCCGGAATGGCGGGACTATCTTACGCTGAAAGATTGGAGCAACTGGGCTTGTATACCCTTGAGTTTAGAAGGCTGAGAGGGAATCTGATTGAGATGTATAAGATTATTGAAGGATTAGACACTCTGGAGGTAGGAAGCATGTTTCCGCTGATGGATGAGTCCCGAACCAGAGAACACAGTTTAAAAATAAGGGGTAGGCCATTTAGAACAGAGTTGAGGAGAAACTTCTTCTCCCAGAGAGTGGTGGGTGTGTGGAATGCTCTGCCTCAGGAGGCTATGGAGGCCAAGTCTTTGGATACTTTCAAGAAAGAGTTGGATAGAGCTCTTAAGGTTAGTGGAATCAAGGGTTATGGGGATAAGGCAGGAACAGGATACTGATTGAGGATGATCAGCCATGATCATAATGAATGGTGGTGCTGGCTCAAAGGGCAGAATGGCCTACTCCTGCACCTATTGTCTATTGTCCATGACTCCACAGCCTCTCTTCATCAACACCATACCTTTGAGAATGAAAGTTGTGGTATTTCGGAGGTTGCACCAGTGAAGTCTGGCACTTTGCATCAGCACAAAGCTAATTACCTGGAGCATATATTAGCCAGACCTACATAAACAACCTGGTGATCTGAAGTGATCAACACCAACATAGGGCCATAGTTAGTGGAGGCAGAAACACCCAAGGCCTCAAACACTGAAAGGTCTTAAGTTGTAATTATTGTTGGTGCAAATTTGATAGGCTGGAGGGCCTTGTCTGTGCTGTATGACTCTATGACTGCCAGAAAGCAGGCACCTGCTGAGACCCATGCAGAAGACATGCTACTGTACCTGACCTTACTCTCGACTCTGATCTCCAGCATCTGCAGTCCTCACTTTCTCCTTAAGTGACATGGTCAATCTGAAGATAGGTAGGGAATAACGGAGCTCCTTACTAGAATGAAGTGTAAGACCGTGGAGTCCATTCGCCTCCTGACTAATACAGCAGCTCCAACATGAGTGCAGCAGAGCCTTCTGTGGCTGTTGGATGTGCAGTGTAAACTGCATTTCGTTGCTGTTGCCATGAGTACTCCACATCAATGGCAAGGCGGGAGAGGTCATAGTACTTGGATCTCACTCTGGGTGCCCCTGCATCTTAAGGAGATGGGCAGGTGCCAGCAGGCACTCACCAGGAAGTATAGCGCCAGTTAGGCTCCTCAGCAGCTTCACCTCAGGGCAGTACAGACTTGTCATGGCCTTCCAATTCTTTATACCAGCAACCCTGCTTGCAGCAGCTAAAGCAGTCGAGTTTCTCAGCAGGCCAGGGCCCTTTGGGCACAAAGCTTCCAGAAGATATCTGCTAAAATCTCCAAAGTCACCAGGGTATACTTGTCAGCAGACTGCTTCCATCCCAACTGCAAATGCTGGGACAGCACCTGGACAGACTAAAAACCTTATAAGGGTGTATCGCTAAGCAGTGTATGTTCTCTGCACTTGCACATGAAGCTAGAGGTAATGCCATCCTTGTGCCTGGCGAAGTCCCCAACCAGCATGTGCTCCATGTGATTCTTCAGTGGAGTGTGGCTTGAGAAGGCTGCTCCTTGTCACTGACATTGCAGATGCTTGGAGGCATCTGGTACTGCTGGATTACACACAACCCCTCCCTATGCACAGTAATCAGCCCGACCAACTTTACGTTGCTGTCCCCACAAATTACACACATGGAGCATGGACTCTTCAAGGCTGCAAATGACTCAAGTGGCCTGGGAGTCTATGACTGCCTTAGCGTTCTACTGTCTGATATTGCTACATGCAACATCCTCCATATCAAATCTTGGATGGACAAAAGTAGTAGAGAAACCTTACAGGGTCTCCCCTGCCATCACTCAGAGGGCAGGATGGTATGAGCTTTGTAGACTGCCTCTTTAGTGGGAATTGAAGGCACCTTCTTAGCTTTGACTAATCACTGGACTCCTGATCATTGGGCTGGCCTTTCAGTTGGTCATACATTCCAGCCATCATCTCCACCCCTTCCAGAAAAAAAAATTAGTTACTCCCCACAATTTGGGTGTGGCCTGCTGGAAATCAAAAGGGCTTTGGTTACAGTTAATTTTATGATTAAGATACTGAGGTTCAATATTTTGTTTGCAGCATGGAGTTACAGCTTCCTTCCTCTGACCCATGCTATGCCCTGATTCTATTCCTGTCCATGGTTTCACTGTCCATGTTTCTCGGACAACCTCATGTTTCCTTGACGCCCTCCCCACTTTAAGACTTTCTACTCTATCCAATCAGATCCCACATTACTATATGAGATGACTATCCCACGACTGTAAACATTCCCTTAGCTGGCCAATACAACCAGACAAGTCCCCAGATTCGAGTTACTTGTGAGCCTCAACAACGGCATATAAGGTATAACCCTTGAACTCTCTTGTCATGACATACTGGATTGACTAAGACCTGTCCCCCAGATTGAATTTGTAAGATGCCACCGATTGAATGACCACTCAGATCTGAACACAATTTTGCTCAATTTTCATTACTGACCATGACCCATTCCTGGACTGAAACGGTGCCAAGCTGCAGTCTTGAATTGGACCATCTGCCTGACCAGTGTTCCCTTTTAGCTGATGGCTGTACAGCCATTCTGAAGTTTAACTGAGGTTTCGTACATGCCGATCAGCGTGCTGACACATTGGCTTCTGAAAACCAAAATTACCATCTCAGTATCCAACAGGTTTTGATGCCTACAGAGATCATAATCATTCAAGAATGCTCAAAGGGGCATGTCTGTCCTAATATTTGGAATATCTGAGTGTTCAATTTTGTACAAAGTGCTCCATAGAAATGTCCTGGAACTATTTTTATATTAAAGGCACTTTGCAAATGCAAGTTGTTGATTTATTAAATGTACCAATGTTCTCAGTACAACGTGCTTTGGTTCAATTGTTAGCCACAGCTCAGCTTGTAATACTTGGCTCTGAATCAGAAGATCATGGATTCAGCTTGCACTCTGGGATTTAAGCACAAAAAGAAATCAAGTAAAAATTGTCATTATTTCTTGATGTTCTTGCCAATGTTTTTCCATCAATCAACCACAACAAAACAAATAATCTGGTCACAGTGAGAGCATGCTGTGCACAAATTGCCTGAAACTATTACAGTAATTACATTTTAAAAATAATTCTTTGGCTTTAAAGCTCATGAAAAACTGTTAAAACATTTTTTTTTGTTACAGAGCAAGAAGAATTTAGTGGGCCATCATTCAATAAGTACTAAAACAGAAGAAACAACTATTGCTACTCAATGAACGAGGCAGCAACATGAAACATTTGGGAATATGTAACTTGAAGGATATATTATAGCAAGAATCATAAGTCAAAGTTTTAGCCTTAATAAAAAACGTGAATCATTCAGATGAATGAGGTATATTAAATATAAAGGATCTACCTAAAGGTAAAATTAAGTTTCATCTAATAATTTTGTCACATATATTAACAATATTAGCATGTTCTTGAGCATTTGGCTTTTGCATTAAATACATTGTACTGATTTCGTAGCTCACTTCATCATTTGTCATTTTTGTAAGATTTAACACTAAAATCCAACTAAACTCTTTTAGCCTAATCATAAGCAATTGTCTTTCAGAAAGGATAAGGCAATGTGGTGGGTCCCTTGTGGTGCAGTGATAGTGTCTGCATTTTATCTCTGAGCCAGGAGGCCTGGGTTCAAGTACCACCTACTCTGCAGGTGTGTCATAATACATCGGAACAGGTAGATTAAATGTCTAAGATAGCTTGAGAAACTGCAACAGATTCTTAACAGACTGCAGCAAAAGGCTAATTGTTCACCAAAATACATACCACAAATGTAATGACATATAATTGAACATGACCAGAACGACTGAGATAAAGGCTTAATTGTGGCAATTCTCCATTTTGCACCTGTGAAAATGATTCAAAGTTACTTGGACTTCATTGTAAGGAAAAGCATCTCATCTTCAGTAGGTTAGTTAAATATTTGCTATCTGTATTTTTAGGCTGAAACTACCAAATGAACTTTTAAAATCTGATCAAAATTAATGAAAGAATATGCATGCACTTTGTTATAAAGCAAATTCATTAGCTTAACCTACTTAGTACTTTTTTTCAAGATGGTGACGGAATGAGGGAACTTTATATCTCTTTTTACTTTTGCTTTTTTTTTCTTCATTTTCTTTTTGTTAAGCCTGGAAAGTGACAGGTGAAGGAGGAAGTCTCGGATGGCAGCAGCAGTAACGCCAGGAAGAACCGGACATGGTACCATTCCAGCCCAGGGTCTCCCAGCAAGCAAGGATCAGGCCTGGGACTGATTTCCCTGACCCAGGGAAGGCCAAGGCTCAAGGTCTACAGCAAGGCATGGAAGCTTGAAGGAGGAGAAAGGCAGTCTCGGCCAGGAGTGGCGGTCTCCTATTGGGGTGGTCAACTGGTGTGGTGATCTTGTTCTGGTGTTGTGGTCTTGTGCCAGCATGGAAGTCTCATCTCGGTGTGCAGATCTTTGTCTTCGGTATGCACATATTCCAGCTGCCTGGCAGGCAGACTTGTCCAGGAGTGGTGATCTTGGCCCAGCATGGTGGTCTTCTTCAGTGGAGACTTCTGTCCTAGTATCCAGCAGCCCATCGTGGAGGTCTTGTCCCGACTGCTTCTTCAGGGTATACTATCATGCCTTAATTGACTTTCCCCAAGCCCAGGAGCTATTAACTGAACAGTGATGAATTTTGCCTTAATCTTAATTTTAATTCTCATAGAGTATGACTTATGTAATTGATGTAGGCATCATGGTGTAGTGACTTTCATGTAAAAGTGGCAGAGATTTTCTGTTCTATTAATATATTTTCAAGACATTTGCAAACTAATGAGTGAATCTATTCACTTAAACTACATTGTACACATGTATACAAGACATGTGAGCCTTACACTTTCTTCTATCTACCAGGGACTTCAGTAGTGGTGGCACTTGGACCCTAACCCAGTGGTGAAAAGTACAATGAGTGGGGCAAAGTCCTTGACATTAACATGACTCTGAATCTAACATCATGTGCTGAACCTCCACTTCATAACAACTTATAAACAGGTTTAAAAACATATCCAGGTTGCCCCATGTAACTACACAGTAGGACAGGTAATCCAGTTTTATGTGGTTACCTCCCAGTAAAAATAGGCTGTTTTTGCATTATGTCTGTTTTTTATGTACTTTTCCATTTTCCTTCAATTGCCATGAGTAATTGACACTTAATGTTCAACGCTCAGTGGTCTGGTTTGAGGATATTTTTAAGGCCAACACTACACTACCATCTAGAATTCCATATCATGGACTATAGTGGGATTTACATAATGCAATAACAGGAATAAAGCATGAAATGTGTTTAATTCTGGCACTTTACAACTAAATTCTTTTTATTGGTTCATGTAATGTTGGTTGCCCATACCAAATTGCCCTTGAGAAGATGGTGGTGAGCTGCCTTCTTGAACTGCTACAGTCCATCTGGTGTAGAAGAGAGTTCCAAGTTTCTGACATTGAGACTGAGGGAATAGTGAAGGCATAAGGTAAGCACAGTGAGGAAGAGAGTGAGGATGAACCAAAGATCTGGTGGGGATCTGTTTAAATATATCCAAGCATTGCCTAAATTTGCCGAGAAAGATATAAAAGCCCTTTCACCTCATGTAAGAAGGTTGCTAAACAAATGAAATGGCCAGTGACCATGTGGGTTTTGTTGATCCAAACGAAGCTAGTAGGTAGAGGTAGTGAGATATTTGCATTACTATCAGAGGAAGTATTGGGGCATCTGAGGAGGTAAAGAAAGCCACATAAGTGCATATAAGCTTGTGCCAGAAACCTACAGACAATGTTTCAGGAATCTAAGGAGAGACCCTGGTCAAACATATATTGAGTTTGAAAGGATCAAACAAAGTAATTTTGATAGGTGGATAAGGGCATTCAAAATAGAGCAAATATATGACATCTTAGGTGAGTAGTTTGGAGGAATTCAAAAATTCACTTTTGAAGTAGTGAGAACTATGCAGAAGAGTGGAGTTAAATGGTAAAATTCACAGCTAAAATGGTTGATGATTATGAGTTGGTCCATAAATCAAAGTTTGGCTTCCAACATCAATTGCAATCCATGAAGGATGGAAACTGGAGAATCGAGAAATCCTTATGTGGTAAGGGAAAGGCAAATCTCAATGAGGTTCATAAGGATAACTTACTACAGGGTAAAAAGGAAACCCATAAAGGGGAAAGAGAGGTTAGAAAGCTCCGGTATTTTCACTGCAATAAAGTAGTGTTGTTGGGTTAAGAAAAGCAGTGGGAAGATGGATGTATGAAAACTGGATAAGCCAGTGAATTTTGTTGAAGTGGTAATGGAAAGCACAATGGAGGCTAAAAAGCTGCACCAGAATGGACAATCTGGTTGGAGGTTGGTTGAGGAGGAAGTGCCAGATCTTCTTAAACCATTTTCCTGTGAAGGTAAAGTTTACTTGCATTGGCCAGGAACAGCAGGTAAGAAGTTACAGTGTTAAGAGATATGGGATCATGTCAATCTTTGATGTTGAGAGATGAGATGTGTAACTCAGAAGGAGTATTACTAGAAAAAGTGCTAGGATATGGAATTCACGGTGAGACAAGAAATGATCACTAATGTAGAGTGAGGTTAGAGTGTCCAGTGAAAAGTGGAGAAGCAGTGGGAAGAGTACTGGTAAAACTCTCGGCTCCAGACATACAATTTGATCTTGCTCATGATAGAGCTGGTTCACAGGTAACAGTGCTGCCTACTGTGGTTAAAAAACCAGAGGAAAATCAGGGAACTGAGGTATTATAGGAAGCATAACCTGGGATTTTTCCTGATTGTGTAGAATCAAGTTCACAAAGTCACCAGTTGAAACAGGAGGAGAGATCAAATAATACAGATAAGAAAGTTGGAGTTGAATTATCAGAGACCATGCTTGATCAACTGGTTGAGATAAGACAGGAAAAGGTGGAGGTTAATGTGGATATCTTTAGCTCAGAGACATTAACTGAGTTACAACAGAAAGACGAAAAACTGAAGCAATTGTATCAAAAAGCATACATAGAAGAGGAATCTGAGTGTATCCCTGAAAGCTACTTTCATAAAAATGATGTTTTAATGAGGAAATGGAGACCATCACATACTCAGGCAAATAAGAGAAGTTCATCAAGCCATAATACCAGTGGTTTATAGAAAGAGGTATTGTGTGTGGCACATGAACTCCCAGTAGGAGGTAATTTAAGAGTAAGAAAAACTCAAGCTAAAATATAAAAACATTCTTTCTGGCTTGGACTACACGAGGATGTAGTTGAATTTTGCCAGATGTGTCATACATGTCAGGTAATTGGAAAACCACGGGCAATAATAAAACCTGTACCTTTAATACCCATTCATGCATTTGAGGAACCTTTTACAAGAATCTTAATTGATTGCATAGGGTCCCTACCTAAAACAAAAAGTGGGAATCAGTATTAACAAAAGGAATGGCCACTAGATTTCCAGAGGCCATATACACAGCTAAAAGGATTGTAGAGAAGTTACGCAAATTTTTCACTAGATATGGACTACCCACAGAGATACAATCAGATGAAGGGTCAAACTTTACATCAAAATTACTCAAAGAAGTTATGGACAGCTCAAGAACAAAACAATTGAAATCCATTGTATATCATCCAGAATTGCAGAGACCGCTAGAAAGGTAGCATCAGACATTAAAGACCATGTTAAGGCCTAATTGTCAAGTCTATCCAGATGATTGGGATAAAAGAATTCCATTTGTACTTTTTGTCATTGGAAATGCACCAAGTGAATCAACTAAATTCAGTCCATCTGAACTAGTTTTGGGTATGAAGTGAGAGGGCCAATAAAATTAATTACATAGAAATTGGTGAGTCAGGATTCAGAGACCACATATTTGGAATGATTAAATAGAGCGGAGGAGTTGGCCAGTCAGCATTTAAAAATATCACGGTATACGATGAAACAGGAAGCAGACAAGAAATCAGAAACTGGCACTTTTGCTAACAGAGATAAAGTATTAGTATTACTTCCAGTGATAGGTGAACCTTTAAAAGTAAAGTTTAATGGACCTTAACAAGTTGAATGGAGATTGAATGAGGTGAACTATTTGATAAGAACTCTAGACAGAAATAAATCTCACAGTGTGTGGAATGTGTATATGCTCAAAAGGTATTTTGATAGGGAAAGGAAAGCAAGAGGAACATATGTTACTGATTACAACACAGAGTGAAGAACCAAATTCAGAGGATTCTGAATTGGACATTCCTCAAATTAAATTGAACAATGAGGAAGTTGTCAAAAATTGCGATTAACTGTTGTGTCACCTTCCAGTAAAAAATCAAAATGGATCTGAAAGAGTTATTACTATCGCATGGGGAGATGTGTGGAAATAAGCTGGGAAGTACTAACCTAATTATGCATGGAAAAGATATGGGAAATGCAGTTCCAATAAAACAATATTCTAATAGACTTAACAGTCTAAATTTGGCACAGGTTCAAAAGAAGATTGAACGCATGCTCCAAAATGGCATAATCAAAGTGTTGCAGTGATGGAGCTCACCCATAATAATGGTGCCAAAACCAAATGGTACCCAACGGTTATGTGTTAACTATCGTAAAGTCAATGCAATTACAAAGTCTAATTCATATTCAATTCCATATTTGGAAGGTTGTATTGAAAAATCAACTTCATTAGTTTCTAAAACTCCCCTCCCCCACCTCATCCCAGCTCCAATCCTCTAACTCAGCACTGCCCTCTTGACCTGTCCTACCTGTCCATCTTCCTTTCCACCTATCCACTTCACCCTCCCCACCGACCTATCACAAACACTCACCACCTGTATCCACCTATCGCCTTCCCAGCTGTCCCCCGCAGCCCCAGCCCCACCCACCTATTTATCTCTCAACCCCCTTCCCACACCACATTCCTGACAAAGGTTTATGACTGAAACATCAACTCTCCTGCTCCTCAGATGCTGCCTGAACTACCGTGCTTTTCCAGCACCACACTGTTCGACTCTGACTCTCCGGCACCCGCAGTCCTCACTTTCTCTCTGCATTGAAAAGGTGGGACAAGCAACTTATATTTTTAAGTTGGACTTATTCAGAGGATACTAGCAAGTAATTTTATCTGAAAAACCGAAGACCAAATTTCAGCTTTTGTAACATCGAATGGACTGTATCAGTTTAAAGTCATACTATTTAGTCTGAAAAATGCACTAGCCATATTTCAAAGACTAACCAATAAAGTCATTTCTAGATTAAAGTTTGCTATTTCTGTGCCCAAACCTGCAATCTTTCTACATCCTACTATATCTTTTGACAATCCTCCTCCTCAATCCATCAATTTTGCTGACATCTGCAAACTTAAAAAGAAGATAATTGATCTTGAAAGTATGTTAGCTAGAAATATAAAAGCAAGCAGCAAGCGCTTCTACAAGTATGTAAAGAAAGAATAGCTAAATTAAATTTGGGACCCTTAAAAGATGAACTGGGGAATTAATAACAGGAAGTGGGGAAATAGCAAAAAATGTAAGCAAATATTTTACACCCATATTGACTGTGAAAAATATCTTAAATATCCTAAAGATGACTTATAGGCAAGGTACTAATATGACGAAAGATCTTGTAACAGTCTCTTTCGCAAAGGACCAAATGTTTGATAAACGAATGGGACTAAGGCAGACAAGTCACCAGGACCTGATAGCCTGCATCCAAGGAAATTGAAGGAAGTGTCTGCAGAGATAGTGGAGTATTGGTCAACATCACCCAGAACTCAACATATCAGAATTCTGGTATGGTTCCAGTAGAAAATAAAAATGTGTCTTCTTCCCTGTTCAAGAAGGGAGGGAGAGAGAAAGACAGTGTGGTGTGTGTATGTGTGTGTGTGTGTGTGTCCATGCTCTTGAGAGCGATAGAGAGAGAGAGAGAGAGAGTGTATGTATATGTGTGTATGTGCATACACGCTTGAGTGGGAGTGTGTGTGAGTGTAAGGGAGTACATGTGTGCAAGAGCATCTGCGTGACTGTGTGCAAGAGTGTGTGTGCTTGAGAGAGAGTGTGCGCAAGTGTGAGGGAGTATATGCCGGTGAGAGAGTATGTGTGTATGAGAGACAGTCTGTGTGTGTGTTTGTGTAAGATTGTGAGAGTGTGTGTGTATGTGTGTGTGTATGTGTGTGTGTGTGTGAGAGAGAGAGAGAGAGACAGAGTGTGTGAATGTGTGTGAGAGAGAGAGAGACAGTGTGTGTATGCCCATGTGTATGAGTGTGTTTGTGAGTGTATAGTGTAGTGGGGTGACCTGTAGTGTGACGTGAACCCAAGGTCCCAGGTGAGGCCATATTTGCTCCCCATGGCTGTTCCGTGTGTCTGGATAAAGAACTGGTTGTCGAAGGTGAAGACATTCTGGTCAAGGAGGAAGCAGATGAGTTGACAAATGGTGCTCGGAGATTGACAGTTGTTGGTATTGACTACAGAGGCTATTGCAGCGATGCCATCATTGTGGAGGATGTTGGTGTAGAATGCCAAAACATCCATTGTGATGAGGAATGTTCCTGGTTTGATTAGTCCATGGGTGCTGAGTTTCTGTAGGAAATCTGTAAATCTTGTGACAGAAGGCAACTTCTTGCCTTCAAACAACCACTAAACCTTAAACAGACGATTGTTCACAGCAAACAACCCAGCCTTCAGGACAACATCAACCACAACACCATACAACCCCATCATGGCAACCACTGCAAGACATGTCAGAGTGTCAACATTGATACCACCATTACACATGGGGACACCATCCACTATGTACGTGGCAGGTACTCATGTGACTTGGCTAACATTGTACATCTCAGAAGCTGCAGGCAAGGATGCACCAATGCATGGTATATTAGTGAGATCAAGCGATGACAACTGATCAATGGACACCGCACAACAATCGCCAGACAGGAATGTTCCCTCCCATTTGGGGAACACTTCAGCAGTCAAGGATATATGGCTTTGGTTCTTTGGATGACCGTTTTCCAAGGCAGATTTCGGGATATGCAACAACAGAGTCACCAAGCAGAGGCTGATAGCCAAGTTCAGTACCCATAACAATGGCCTCAATGGGGATCTTGGGTTTGTGTCACACTACAGTTGACCCCACTACACTATACACTCTCACATATATACACACACACTCTTACACGCAATCACACTCACACTCAGACCCTATCTCTCTCTGACACACACATATATACACACACATGCACAGACACACACTGTCTCACTCTCTCTCCCTCACATGCACACGCACGCACACACAACACACACACACATATATATAAGTCCATGGGGTGAATTTGCAATTGCAGATTTATATTTGCAGATACACTCTAATTTGTTAAAAACGCACACAATCTGTTGGCAGTCAGCCCATCTGACATTTTATAAACTCACACTTTGGAAACTCACACTTTGGAAATAGACCCAGTCTGACTCAAGGTTGGAATGCAGACAGTCTCTAACCTCACACCTTCAGTGCATTGTCTGAGCTGAGATGTCACTTTTTCTAAAAAATACCTTAAGTTATCTCATGAATGTGACTTGAAAGAAGTTCTGGGATTTACATGTTAATGAATCGAAACCTGCAACCCCATTCTAAATGATTAAGACTTAACAGCAATCCAGGTTTGTTCAATACATTGCATATTTTGATCTTTTACAATAAATTCTGTGTCCTGTGATCCTGCCCCACTAGCAACCTGGTAAAGGAGAGTGCTCCGAAACCTTGTACTTCCAAATAAACCTATTGGACTATAACCTGGTGTTGAGTGATTTTTCACTTTGTCTGCCCCAGTTCAACATCAGCACCTCCACCTCATGACCTTTATTCTAATAAAACCTGAAGTTATCTTGGGGCAGGGATTTACACAATTGAAACCTGCCCCTCCATTCTAACTGATCAAACATTTAATAGCCATCTAGGTTTGTTCAATACATTCGCATTAGTTGTATGACCCTTTGATCTTTTATTGTAAATTCTACGTCGAACATATTCTCTCTCAATAGCTGCCTGAGGAAGGAGCAGGGTCTCCAAAAGCATGCAGTTTCAAATAAACCTGTTGGACTACAACCCCGTGTCATGTGATTTTTGACAACTCCAGTCCAACATCAGCATTTCCACATATTGTACTATACTCAGAACATTTTTAGTCATTCATTGCTCATTCCTAAATCATACCCAATCTTCTGGCCTACTTCTAGGTTTTGCCATTTTGTATGCCCTAGTATTTGATTGGATCATCTCCTTGATCATCTTTATTAGAAATGGTAGTTCATCCATCTCATCAAGTTCTTCTTTTCGACTGGAATGAATTTTTGCTCAGCATGAATATCTGCTTAAATATCTGCCGCTGATCTTCCACTGAGTTTTCCCTTCGTCTATTATTTTAGTCGATTTTAGGCAACTCTCTCTTTGTAACTCTTGTAATTGCCCTTATTTAAATTGAGGACATTAATTTGGCACTTGAACTGTCGCTGCACAAATGGGATTTGAATTTCTACTACTTTGTGATCACTGTCCACTAGAGAATCCTTAACAATGGGATTGTTTAATAATCCTCATTACACATTATCAGGTTTAAAATATCCGGTTTCTTGGTAGGTTCTGCCACATGCTGCTCGAGAAACAATCCTTTTCAAACTCTGCAAATTCTTGTTCCATATTAGTCTTGACCATATTATTTGTCCACTCAATACCTGAAACGTTGACTTCTTCACCTCCTGATGCTGCCTTGTTGTGTTCTTTCAGCCCCCTGCCTGTCTACTTTATATACTCATAACAACTGTACTGCCCTTCTTACATGACTCCATTATTTCCAAATTTATACATTGTCCTACAATGATGCAACTCTTCAAGGAACCTATAGACAACTCCATCTAGAATCCCTATAGTGTAAAAACAGGCTCTTTAGCCCAACAAGTCCACACTGACCCTCCGAAGAGTATCCCGCATACCCATTCCCCTATCCTATATATACCACCGATTAATGCACCTAACCTACACATCCTTGAACACTATGGGCAATTTAGCATGGCCAATTCACCTAACCTGCACATCTTTGAACTGTGGGAGGAAACTGGAGCAAACCCACACAGACAGTCTGTCCGGGGTTGGAATTGAACCCGGGTCCCTGGCACTGTGAGGTAGCTGTGCTAACCACTGAGCCACCATGTGACTTATTGTCCTTAATATTCCTTATGTCCACCCAAAACTGATTTGATGTCATGATCTATTGCGTCTATGCTAATATATACCACCACACTGATACCTGAATTTATTAACAAAGTTATCTCACCTCATTTGCTACACTTCTGGAAGTTGAATACCCTTGAATATTGAGTTCCCAGTTTTGTTCATCGTGTAACCATATGTCCATCTATCAAGTCAGATTTATTTAATTCTCTTTGCGTTGTCAACCAAAACTATCTCATTACAAATGCTGTGTGCATTCAAATAAGGGGGTCAGTTAGCTCAGATGGCGGACAGCTGGTGTCTGATGCAACAGCCTGGGTTTGATTCCCACACAGGCTGAGGGTGACATAAAGGACTTGCCTTCCCACTCTCTGCCTATTCCTGATGTGTAGTGACCCTCAGGTTAAACTGCCACCAGTTACCCTTTTGTAACAAGTAAGTGGGACAATAGCAACTTTACATTTATCCCAATAAAGAGTCTGAAGCATTGATCTTTTGCCATAATTACTTCCTCTGATTCTAATTTCTGCTCCATATATTTTCTACCCGCTTCATGTCACATTTTAATTATCATTTACCTCTTCATTTCTGCTTTCTTGTTTCTTTGTGATTTTCTAAGCTAATGTTCATCAAACCTTTTCCGCACTCAACCCACAACTGGTTACTACAATTCAAAATATATGATTTGCCAGCACATTGGTCCTGTCATGGCTCAAATGAAGCTCACCTCAGGAGAAGAGTTCTCTATTTCCTCAGAATTGGAGCCAATGTCCCATAAAGGTCCTAGGGAGTGTTGCTGAACAAAGAGACCTTGGAGTGCAGGTTCATAGCTCCTTGAAAGTGGAGTCACAGGTAGTGAAGAAGGCATTTGGTATGCTTTCTTTTATTGGTCAGGTAATTGAGCACAGGAATTGGGAGGTCCTGTTGTACAGGACATAGATTAGGCCACTGTTGGAATATTGCGTGCAATTCTGGTCTCCTTCATATCGGAAAGATGTTGTAAAACTTGAAAGGATTCAGAAAAGATTTACAAGGGTGTTGCCAGAGTTGGAGGATTTGAGCTGTGGGGGGAGGCTGGGCGGGCTGGGGCTGTTTTCCCTGGAGCGTTGGAGGCTGAGGGGTGACCTTATAGAGGTTTACAAAATTATGAGGGGCATGGATGGGATGAGTGGATGGGGTCTTTTCGCTGGGGTCGGGGAGTCCGGGACTAGAGGGCGTGGGTTTGGGATGAGAGGGGAAGGATGGGGAAGGATGTGGAAGGGATCTGAAAGGCAACTTTTTCATGTGGGGGGTGGTGCGTGTGTATGGGGTTGGCTGCCAGAGGATGTGGTGGGGGCTGGTGCAGTTGCAGTATTTGGGAGGCATTTGGATGGGTATGTGAATGGGGGGGTTTTGGGGGGATATGGGCCGGGTGCTGGCAGGTGGGACTAGATTGGGTTGGGAGATCTGGTTGGCATGGACAGGTTGGACCGAAGGGTCTGCTTCCATGCTGTACATCTCTATGAGTTTAAATCAGAACCCATTTCCTTGACATCACTTTTTGAGCCACATGTTTACTTCTTTAATCATATTTATCCTGTGCCAATTTGGAAAATACTCAGAGGAGTAATCTAAAGATTATTATCTTTATGGTTCTGCTTTTTAACTTAGTCGGCACAGAAACCCTCAGTAAGATCTCTTTCTTAGTCTTCCATTTGAAGTGGACCATGACAAATTAGTATTTCCCCTCTTACTCTGGCTCAGAAGGGATGTTCTGCACCTTGGCACCAGTTAGACAAAACAGTCTATGGTGTGACTGTATTGTTCTTTTAACAAGCTTATGATATCATTGATGTTTTTCAAGAGGGTTTGTAAAAGACAGAGGTTCTGATTTGTCTGGGTGTTGGGATCTTTGCAAATGGCTAACAGATACTGCCTGAGGGAAGAGGAAGAGGCTTTTAGGTTTTTTTTGAAACAGTTGTACAATGAAAGGGAAGTGGCCAGCCTGGAGTTCAATCCAGACATGATGAAGTTCAATCCAGACAGATGTTAGGTGATGCATTTAGGCAAGTCTAATTCTAGAGCAAATTATACAATGAATGGAAGAGCCTTGGAAAAAGTTGATGGGCAGAGAGATCTGGGAGTGCAGGTCCATTGTACCCTGAAGGTTGCTGCACAGGTGGATAGAGTGGTCAATAAGGCATATAGTATGCTTGCCTTCATTGGACGGGGTATTGAGTCTAAGAGCTGGCAAGTCATGCTAAAATTGTACAAGACATTGGTTCAGCCGCATTTAGAATACTGTGTACAGTTCTGGATGCTTTAGAGAGGGTGCAGAGAAGGTTTACGAGGATGTTGCCTGATGTGGAAGGTGCTAGCTATGAAGCGAGGTTGAGTAGGTTAGGTTTGTTTTCATTAGAAAAAAGGAGATTGAGGGGGGTCCTGATTGAGGTTTACAAAATCATGAAGTGTATAGACAGGGTGGATAGAAATAAGCTTTTTCCCAGGGTGAGGGATTCAGTAATGAGCGGTCACGCTTTTAAGATGAGAGGTGAAAAGTTTAAGGGGGATACATGGCGGCAAGTTCTTCACACAGAGGTGGGGGGGGGGGGAGGGGAGGGGGGGTGGTGAGGTGGTGGTGTTTGGAACATGTTGCCAGCAGAGGTGGTAGAGGCAGGCACGGTAGATTCATTTAAGATGCATCTGGACTGATGTATGAGTAGGTGGGGAGCAGAGGGATACAGATGCTTAGGAATTGAGTGACAGGTTTAGACAGTAGATTTGGATCACTCAGGCCTGGAGGGCCAAAGGGACTGTTCCTGGGCTGTAAATTTTCTTTGTTCTTTGTTCTTCCAGTTCAGGGACATTTCCAGTTTGGCTTGGTTTTAGCTGGGGACCCAGAGAAACAGCTGCAGTGGAAAGAGGGTCCACGCTTCAGCAAATAATCCCCAGTGGATCCTTTCTCTCTCTCTCTGACAGTTCTCCTGTAAGAACCTGTGCTTGAATTTACTTTTTTGCCAAGGGATGTGCTTATGGGATGTTGCAGGAAATCAGATATCGTGTCAGTCAGGTTTTCAAATTATTGTTTTTCTAAATTGTGTTCTCGTTTGTTTGTGTTTCCTTCGCTGGTGTGTAAATAAATTCTGTTTTACTTGAAACCAAGTGTTTTGACCAGCCACATCACCCCTGGGATATCCACCATACATCTGTCGGAAACAACTAGAAACGTAGGATCTCAGCTACCTTCTTAAAAATGTTTTGAGGGAGTCTGGCCTGGTCCATAACAATGAGACTCTTTATCCTTGTGCAAAGAGTAGTATCTGTTCCGCTAACTACGCTATCCAATACTACTATCGCATTGCTCTTTTCTCCCCCCACTTGAATGGTGTTCTCTGCCATGATGGTGCTGTGGTCAGTTTGCTCATTTACCCTGTAGTCTGTGCCCTCATTAACATGAGGGTAACAATTAGACAGAAGGATGCTTAAAGCTCCCCCACAGCTGAATTCTGAATCCCTATACCTGCCTCACTCGCAGTGACACCCTTACGTCTCTGAGCATTGAACAAATTTTATATAATTAATGTAAAGATGAAACTTCCCCCTGAAACATGGTGTCCAGACATCTCTCCCTTAGCCCTGATGTTTTGAAGTATACTCTACTCAGATTGCAGTTCATTAAAACTGAGCTGAAGCTCCACAAGGAATAAACTCTGCTACAGGTGTGATCACCATGGATTACATCAGCATTCATCAGCTCCTACATATTACAGGTACAACTCATCACCTGTCTAGCCATCTGTATTCTATTTAATTAAGTTGGATGTTAAATATTTTAAGGGTGAATTTCCTTACGGTGTCCTTCAACTGCAAAATAACGTCTCCTGATTCAAACCAATTGGCCAATTAAAAGAGGTGCAGAAGAGACATCCACTAACCATCTACCTGTTTTACCACGATGTCACACTTCAGTTGTGGCAAGTGGAAACATTTTAAAGGATTCTCTACCACCAGTTTTTATCTCTTTCTTCTGCAGCCCTTCTTATGCAGGACTGCTTTTCTCTTTATGAAGCTGTTGTTACTATTCTCACAGATGTTTAGAAGCTGCTGACCCTGGTCTCTCCCCTGCTATTTATGAAGCTGCTGCCTTCTGCTTTTTTGCACTGTTTCAGAACAGTGTCCTCTTCTGCCTTGATCTCATCTAAGTTTCTTCTAAACTCCAATGAATATAGACTCAGCCTATTTCCTCATAAGACAATCCTTCATATCCTGGATCAATGTAGTAACCTTGTCTCTACTATCTATAATGCAACTGTATAGTCATAGTCATTGAATCGTACAGCAGAGAAACAGACCCTTCGGACAAAGAGAACAAAGAGTTCACTGTTTTCCAGGTGTGATCTGACTAGTGCCTTGTGTAGTTTTAGCAATACTTCCATATTTTTATATTCCTTTCACTTTAAAATAAAGACAACAGTTAATTTGCCTTCCCTATTACCTGCTGAACTTGTATGCCAGCTTATTGTACTTTTTGTATGAGGACCCCCAAATCCCACTGTGCTGAAACTTTTTGCTTTCTTTCTCAATTCAAATAATATTCAGATCCTCTATTCTTCCTGCCAAAGTGCATAATCTCACATTTTCCCACATTATATTCCATCTAATAAGTTTTTTATTCACTCACTTGATCTATCTCTATCCTCTGTAGACTTTTTGTGTCATCCTCACCATTTGCCTTCCCACCTACTTTTGTGTCATCTACAAATGTGGTGATAATACAGTCACTTTCATCACCTAAATCATTAATATGCATTGGAAATACTTGTGGCCCCATCAGTAATCCCTGTGGCACTCCACAAGTTACAGTTTGCCATCCTGAAAATAACTCCTAACCCAACTTCCTGTTCTCTGTTGCTTATTGAATCCTCTATCTATTTTTAATATACTACACCCAACACCAGGGGCTCTACTCTTATTAAGTAATATTAACCATGGTGCCATATTGATTGTCTTTTGAAAATCCAAGTATACGATATCCACTGGTTCCCTTTTATTTATCCAACTTGTAATCTCCTCAAAGAATTCTAATAAATTTGTAAGGTGTGGTTTCACCTCCATTAAGTCATGTTAACTGATTACTTTATGCCTTTCTAAATGCTCTGCTTTGCATCCCTTGTGGTAGATTCTAACAATTTCCCAGCAACAGATGCTCAGCTAGCTTGACTTGTAGTCATCTGTTTTTTTAAATAAAGGTGTTACATTGGCAGTTTTTCAATCCTCTGGGACTTATAATATCCCATGATACAACTTTTCAGACATAGGGGTCTAAAGAGCCTTTTGCCCTACTACTTGCAGTAATACTTTTTGTCCAGTGTTAGTTATTATACACTCCTCTTTTTACTCCTTGATTATTTAATATTTTTGGAATGCTATTAGTGAAGACTGATGCAAAGTAATTATTCAACTCCTCTGTTATCATTATTTCTCAAACCTTATTCTCGAAGTAGCTAATGTTCACTTTGGTCACTCTTATCCTTGTTATATATGTAAAGAAATAATATCATTTTGAGACTATCTGCTAGTTTAATCTCAAAGTTGATTTTCTACATCTTTATGTTTTTTTATCAGTCAACTATTACAAGTATACTCCAGGAATTCTCTGCAAATTTGATTTCCCAATCTATGTGAAGATTAAAGCCATCCATGATCAATCTACTACCTTTTTATGTGCTCGCATTATCTCCTGATTTATTCTCTGTCCTACAGTATAGCTACTGTTGGGTCGAAAGACTATTCTTGCTTTAATCTTCCTTTCCTTGTTAGTTTTTATCTCCGCCCATGGGAATTCTACATCTTCTGATCAAAGATCATTTTTTTGATATCACATATTTTCTGTCTCAAACCAAAAAAGACATCCACCACATTTCTTCTTCCTGCTGTCTTTTTGAAAATTCGTATAACTCTGAATATTTATAAACCCCAGGTTGTATCTCCTTATAACCACATTGCTGATATAACTACAAGATTATATGCATGAATCTCTATTTGTGCCATTAATTCAATTATGTTATTCTGGATACTTCATGCATTTAAGTGATGCATCATTAAATTAGCCTTTTGACCTTTTTCCCCTTATTTTGACTCTTTCCTGCAGTTTTTCTATGTTCATATATTCTGTCCCTTCCTGTTCCACTTTGGATACCATTATCTGGATTGGTACTCTGTAATGTTGCCATATCCTTTGCTTTGTAAATCTATGTATCCTTTCTCCTGCAACTTCCGCTTCTTTATTTAGCTTAACATTATCACTGCAGCCCTCATTATTTGATTTGCCGGGACACTAGTCCTAGCACTACTCAAGTGAAGTCTGTCCAACCAGAACAGTTCAGTACTGGTGCCAGCGCCCCCCATCAACTAAAACCCATCCCTCCTCCACTACTTTACTGTGTACCAGTTTTCCTGAGATTACTATCTTATAGTTTCTGCTTTTCAATTAGTTCCTAACTGTTCAAGTTCTTTTATTAGACCCCATATCCAATCAATGTTATTTGGAGCAGCATGGACAACAACAATTGGATTTCTCCCCTCTCACTCCAAATTTGTCTCCAGTTCCAAGGAGACGTCTTTAAACCTGACACTGAGAAGGCAACACAGCCTTCAGCACTCATGCTCACTGCTGCAGATATAGTATTTATCTCCCTAATTAGACTGTTCCCTGTAACATCTAAGGTCCTGTTTCCTCCCACATCTTGAATTGCTCCCTTTACCATGGTGCCATGGTCAATTTGCTCATTCTCTGCTACAATTCCTCGTCCCATACACACAGTTTTCATGGACCTTAAAATTGTTGGACAATTGCAGAGTCCAAAGTTCTCCTATGTTAACCCCGGGTCCTCATATCTACCTCACCTGCAGTCACACCCTCCTGTCCCTGATCACAGACTGAATTTAAAATACTTAATCTGATGTGTGTGACCACCTCCAGGGAACATTTCCCTTCTCTGCTGTGGTGCAACATCTGCAGCTCAGATTTGAGATCTTCAAATCAGATCCAAAGTTCTTGAAACTGCAAACACATACCACAGATGTATCCACTCTGGATCACTTAGTGTCCAGCAGCTCCTACATACTGCAGTAGCAATACATCACCCACCTTGCCATCACTATTGTATCTTACTTAATGTATTAATTAATTCTCTAGAATCCCTGTTCTTTACACTTTATTGTAATTCTTTTTACACCAGTATCTATCTTATACTTAACAAGCTATTCAAAGAAAAAGAGAGAAAATCTAGGGGCCTAAACACAAATTAAAGACCTTAAAGGTTAAAGGTTACAAATATTTGCCAAATACTCCTACTGTGGTAGGCCCACAGCATGGACTCAGGATCTGACTCAGGGGTCTTTGGCTGTGGCAGTGACAGAGCCTGAAGTGTGGACTCAGCTGCAGCAGAGGCAGTGCCCAAGAGAGGACTTCTGGCTGTGGAACCTTGCAGAGACCTTGCAAAAGCCCTGTATTTGTATAAAAGAACCCTTCTTCAGAGGATGAACTCTATTTATGTAATTTCCTTTTTATCCTTTTGTAGTTTGGAGGCGAGGTGCTGGTGGAAACTGGGGTGGAAGGAGTGTAATTCTGAACTATTTATTCCTTTATTTTTCTATTTTATTCCTTTTGTTTTGTATTTTTCTAAATTATTCCTAAGAATCACTACTTAAGAATCTGGATCTAGGTACTTTTATACCTAAGATGCTGCTGTAAGTGACAACTAATAAACTTTTCACTGTATTGAGTACATATGACAATAAAGCTTATTTTAATCCTGCACACAATAAACTGCTTTCCCAACACATGCATCTGATTATGGTTCATGACATCACTCCACCACTGGTCTCATTGCAGGTAGACCTCTCAATCCAAGCCTCTTACCCTATCCCAATCACCTCTCTCTCTGGAGATTTACTCTTACTTAAAGGATTCCCACCTCTGCCACCCCCATCCCCCCTGCCCCCCTCGCCACTCAAATTTCTACTTTGAACCAAATTCCCAAATATAGTCACTTGGTGTTTGTTTCAGTCAAGTCAAGTCTCCGCAAACATGATAATGCTATGTACTGCAATTATGTTAAAATCATTAGTGCCTGAACCCTTTGTGATGTAACTCTACAGCTATGCAATGTTACACAAACTTATCATTAATGATCTTAACCTAAATCAATTGGCCTCTCATAATCTTTGCTCAACTGCGAATTAATTTCTCAATGACATCTTGCTTACAACTTTTAAAATTATTTTGCTGAATTTGACAGACATTACCTATCCCAATTTTTCTTACATTCTGTTCCGAAAGAAATGACCTCACACATTCAGTACTACCCAGATGTAATCGATCTAAGCCTTAAATTTCATGAACATTTAACTGTATCTCAAACCGTTTAATCATTATGTGTGTGTGTGAACATTGTGTCTGATATTGTTAAAAGAATATGACATTTCTGTAAATGCCTGAATCATATAGAATGAAGAAACTTTCAACGAGTATTTTGTCAAGTGCAATGAACAAAACAAGCTAATAATCCTGCAGTTGGTTTGAATTTTAAATTTAAACAATGATGTAAACAAATTGTATATAAGACCTTGGAGTTGACGCAAGCACCCAGGCTAGTTAGATATATCTGCAGATGGACTGAGAACTTCTATTGATAAGGCATTTGAAATGCAGTGTTAGGTAGCTGTCTTTAATCTCATACATGCAGCTTCTTACCCTGTTAATCACTAGTCTAAAGCAGACAATTTAAATGATACAAAATTTCTGATAATGAAGAGTGAGGGCAGCTATTAGCAAATGGAACAACCTTGTGTGAAAGGTTTGGGGAAATCTGACATTTCCCCAATTCTGTGAACTGATCCTCCACATCTTTATTTTTAATCACTCTCTTCAGCTATTTGTGTTTCTTTGCTGATTTCTCTCTCTATTCACTGTGCACCTCAACCATGCCTGATTTTACTGGTATTCATTGAATATACACGATAGCTTCAATCTTGGAAATTGAGTGCTGTTACCTGCAGATGATGAACATTTGGCTGACCTTGCTGCTTCGACTTGTACCTGATTTGGTAGCCTAGGTCATTAATAGGTAAAAACAATAACTGCATATGCTGGAAAGCAAATACTGGATTAGTGGTGCTGGAAGAAGGGCTTTTGCCTGAAACGTCGATTTTGCTGCTCGTTGGATGCTGCCTGAACTGCTGTGCTCTTCCAGCACCACTAATCCAGTATAGGTCATTAATAGGGCTATCGTTACAGGGTTAAAAACTTTGACTGCCTCAGCTAACTAACGGTCTCTTACACAACCTGCATTTGGAGACTACTTCAAGAAACAGTTACACAACCAGTTTCATAGGATCTTCATGTAGACAAATGAGTGTGTGCAATTGTTTCAATATCACTGTTTCTGACCTTTTGATAAAACTGAAAAGAAAATATAGTACAGGTCAGTGGGTTTAAAACCTGTTCCACGCAAATCTGCTGCTTCCTCAATGACCTTGGGCAGTATGGTGGCTCAGTGGTTAGCATTGATGCCTCACAGTACCAGGGTCCCAGGTTCGATTCCAGCCTTGGGTGATTGTGTGGAGGTTACACATTCTCCCTGCGTCTGCGTGGGTTTCCTCCCACAATCCAAAGATGTGCTGGTCAGGTGAATTGGCCATGCTAAATTGCCCGTAGTGTCAGGTACATTAGTCAGAGGAAAATGGGTCTGGATGGGTTACTCTTTGGAGGGTCAGTGTGGACTGGTTAGGCCAAAGGGCCTGTTTCCACACTGTAAGGAATCTAATCACCAAAAAAGAGCCTTCCCTGCATTATAAGGTCAGAACGCATGGCGGCTATACAGGCTGACATTGGTTTGACCACTTTTGGAATACTACATTCAATTCTGGTCTCCCTGCTATCAGAAAGACATTGTTCAGCTTGAAAGGGTTCAGAAGAGATTTACAAGGGTGTTGCTGGGACTGGAGGAATTGAGCGATCGGGAGAAGCAATATCAGCTGGGGCTATGTTCCCTGGAGCATCAGAGGCTGAGGGATGACCTTACACAGATTTATAAAATCATGATGGGCATGGATAGGGTGAATAGCCAAGATCTTACTCGCAGTGTAGGGGAGTCCAAAACTAGAGGTCACAGGTTTAAGATGAAAGGGGTAAGATTTAAAGGGGACCTGAGGGGTAGCTTTTTCATACAGAGGGTGGTGTGTGTATGAAATGAACTGCCAGAGGAAGAATCACAACATGAAAAAGGCATTTGGATGAGTGCATGAATAGGAAGGGTTTAGAGGGAGATGGGCTAAATGCTGGCAAATGGGACTAAATTAACTTAGGACATTCAGCATGGAAGAGTTAGACCAAAGGGTGTGTTTCCATGCTGTGCAACTCTATAATTCTGCGAGAGAAGAGAAATGGTTGGCTGACAGTAGCAGATCTTGCAGATGCTCCTTAGTTGAGGCTTTCTTGCAGATTTCTTATGTCAGAAGTGTAAGATTTTTTTATTTTTTAAAATCATTTTTAAAATGTTTTATTTTGAAACTTTTTTTGAACTTCAAAGGAGAAGCTTTTTTCTTAAACAGAGTTTGAGTGGGAAAGGCCTCCAAGTGTTTGTTGAGTTTCAATCTGGAGAAACTTGATGTTCTAAAACTTTACACCAAAATAAATGTGAAGAAGAAGATTGTTTTACATATGAAGCTTATGGAGAGGCCTACACATGGATGGGTTTGGAGAGAACGTTTTTAAACCTGAGATTGAAAGCTGATAGTTGGAGGACTTGAGGATGAGGCTTTTTTTTATTGTTTCAGCTAAATGCTTGACCTGTTTTAAGATTTATATGCTTAATTATTTTTAATCTTTTGCATGATTACGGTTCAAATCTGTGGGTAAGGAAGGATAGTTTATTTTTATATCTAATGTGCAACTGAAAGCTTCTTCTTTTTAGGCATTCAAGAAACACAGAGTGTGATATCTAGTAGATTTAGAGCAGTGATAACACAGTAGGATCAGTCAAATCATAGTGTCATAGAGTCATAGAGATGGACAGCACGGAAACAGACCCTTCGGTCCAACTCATTCATGCTGACCAGATATCCCAATCCGACCTAGTCCCACCTGCCAGCACCTGGCCCATATCCATCCAAACCCTTCCTATTCATATACTCATCCAGATGTCTTTTAAATGTTGTGATCGTACTAGCCTCCACCACTTCCTCTGGCAGTTCATTCCATACACGTACCACCCTCTGTGTGAAAAAGTTGTTCCTTAGTCTCTTTCCCCTCTCACCCTAAACCTATGCCCTCTAGTTCTGGACTCCCCCGCCCCAGGGAAGAGACTTTGTCTATTTATCCTATCCATACACCTCATGATTTTATAAACCTCCAGGAAAACAGCTCCAGCCTATTCAACCTCTCCCTGTAGCTCAAATCCTCCAACCCTGGCAATATCCTTGTAAATGTTTTCTGAACCCTTTCAAGTTTCACAACATCCTTCTGAAAGGAAGGAGACCAGTAGTTGACTATTAAGAGAGGTAAGAATGTACTTCAGAAGTCTCCTCTCTCAAACCAAATATTCTGTTTTGGGTACTGTTGAATAAGATAGTCTCTCAAGGGAAAGTAGAAATGGCAGTCAAATCTTGGGCATTAAGAATGAACCTTATGTTATACAGGAGTTGTCAAGATTTAAAAGAATTATTATTATAGGGGTCTGTCCTGTCAGGGGCACAGACAGGAGATTCTGAGGCAGTAAGCATGAATCTCGGATAGTGTCTTGCACTCCTGGTGCCAGGATTAAGGATGTCTCAAAATGCTTGAAGCGTATTGTCAAAGGGGAAAGTGAGAAGGTAGAACAAAGCTAGGGAAAGGGCTAAGGCTTTGAGGATTGAATGTAAGAGGTTAGATAAAAGGTTAAAAAAACTGAACCTCAAAAGCAGTAACCTCTGATTTATTCCTGGAGCCAAGTTCTGATGAGGGAAGGAATAAAAGGACAAGGGAGATAAATCAGTGGTTGAAGAGGTGTTGCAATGTGGAGGGATTCAGATTCTTGAATCATTGGGATATCTTCTAGGGTAGAAAAGATCTGTTCTAAAAGGATGGGTTTTACATGAACTGGAAAGAGACCAATATCCTAACAGAAGCTTGCTACTTTTATACTGCAAGCCTATAAACTGTTAGAGAAGGGGGATGGGTCTTTCTTAAGTAGCAATGATGATATAGAGACAGATGAGGATGGTTCTGAATCAGAAAAAAGCAAGGTAATTAGGAAAGACAGACAAGAAAATTAAGGGAATGAGGTAACTCTAAAGAATTAAAGTGCATTTATTTCAATGGAAAAGATCTTACAGGTAAGATGGATGAACTCGGGGTATGTATTAGAATGTGGGACTGGAACGTCATAGTTATTGCAAAAACTTGGTTGAGAGAAAGACAGGATTGGCAGCTCAATGTTCTGGGTTTTAGATACTATAGGAAGGCTTGAAAAGGAGGCAAGAAATAAGGGCAGTAGTGTTGTTAAATTGGAAAAAAACATTACTACTGTAATTAGAGAAGGTATTTCAAAGGAAATATCCAATCCAGTGAAAATATATGGGTGGAAATCAGAAATAAGGAAGGAACGATCATCTTGATGGGATTGTACAATAAGCAACCCAATAGTCAGAGGGAAATTAAGGAGAAAATATGTAGAGAATTCTCACATCTATGTAAGAATAATAGGGTTAAAATAGTAGGGGATTTTAATAATCCAAACATTAGCTTAGACTGCTATAGTGGAAACAGTTTAGATGGTGAGGAATTGTGTTCGAGAAAAGCTTCTTCATCAAAATGCAGGTGGTCCCACTAGAGAAGGAGAAAAAATTGACCTTCTCTTGGGAAATAAGACAGGGCAAGGCAATGAAGTGTTAGTCGGGGAACACTTTGGGACTAATGATCATAATACTATTAGTTTTACTCTAAGCCTTCCATAAAAGTTAAATTTCTTAACTGGAGTAAGGCAAATTTTAATGGCATGAAACCAGGACTTTCAAAAGTTGATTGGAGTAGACCCGTTTGCGGTTGGAGAGCTGATGTGTTTAAAAGTGTGGTAATGAGAGGTCAGAGCCAGTATATTCCTGCTGGAGCAAAAGTTAAAGCTGGTAAAATTGGGGAACAATGGATGAATAAAGATATTGAGGTTCTAGTCATGAAAAAAAGAAAAATATACACTAGATATAAACAACTGGGATCAAATGACTCTCTTGAAGAGTATAAAATGTTTAGGGACATTTTTAAGGGGGAATTAAGAAGGCAAAGAATGGACATGATATCGCATTAGAAGATAAATTTAAGGATAATCCAAGTGCTACAAGAACAAAAACAGCAACTAAAGAGAGAGTAGGATCCATTAAAGATCAACTGGTTGTTTTCTCTTGAACCTCAGGAGAAGGGAGAGATATTAAATGAATATTTTGCATCAGTTTTTACTGTGGGGAAGGAAATGGAGGCTAGAGAACTCAGGTTATAAATATTGATGTTTTGAAAACAGATCACATTATAGAAGAGGAAGTTCGACGTTTTAGTAAACATAAAAGTGGATAAATCGTTGGGACTTGATCAAGTGTTTTCCAGGAAATTGCGGGGTCCCTAGTAGAATTATCCATGTCACCTATAATCACAGGCGAGGTGCCGGAGGGCTGGAGGGTGGCTAATATTGTGCCTTTATTTAAGAAAGTCTGAAGGAGAAACTTGTGATTCTGACATTGGTGATGGGTAAGTTGTGAGAGGTGATTCTGAAAGATAGAATTTACATGCATTTGGAGAAGCAAGGAATGATTAGGGATAGTCAACATGGTTTTGTGTGAGAAAAATCACACATCACAAACTTGGTTGAGGTTTTTGAGGAAATAACCAAAAACATTGATAAGGGCAGAGCAGTTGATATTGTTTACTTGGACTGTTATGGGCTAGGGAGTGGTGGAAGAGTTTAATTTGGATAAATGTGAAGTATTGCATTTCGGTAAAACAAACAAGGGCAGGGCTTATGCAGTTAATAGTAGGGCCTGGGCAGTGTTGTAAAACAGAGAGACTAAGGGATTCAGACACATAATTGTTTGAAATTACCATCACAGATGGATAAGATGGTTAAGAAGGCATTAAGCACGCTTGCCTTCATTGCTCAGGCCTATGAGTATGTTGAGGTTGTAAAGGACTTTGGTGAGACCTCTTCTGGAATACTGAATGCAGTTCTGGTTACCCTGTTGTAGGAGGGATTTTATTAAATTGTGTTCAGAAAATATTTACCAGAACGTTGCTGGGAATAGAGGGTTTGAGTTCTAAAAGACATGCAATTAAGTACATAAATAGGAAAGGTTTGGAGAGATATCAGCCAAACAGAGGCAGGTGGGACTAGTTTAGTTTGGGATCCTGGTTGGTGTGGATTAGTTGGTCTGACGGGTCTGTTTTCATGCTGTATGACTCAATGACTCTATGACTATTTTTGCACAAAGTTCAGCACCATTCACAACACCTCAGATACTGAATTAGTCTATGTTTAAATGGAACAAGACCTGGACAATATCCAGGCTTGGGCTGACAAGTGGCAAGTAACATTTACAATTACAACCTCCAATAAGAGACAATCTAACCACCACCTTTCCATTGCTGGTTCCTCCACTATTCTGGGGTTACCATTGACCAGAAACCCAATTGAATTCACCATATAAATATAGTGGCTACAACAGCTGGTCAGATGCTAGGAATACCACTCACCTCCTGTCTCCCTTTGGCCTGTCCTTCCACCGACAAGACACAAGTCAGGAGTGTGATGGAATACTTGCCACTTGCCTGGATGAGTGCAGCTCCAACAACACTCAAGAAGCTTGACACCATCCTAAACAAACCAGCCTGCTTGATTGGCACCACACCCACAAGCATCCCAGTCTCTCAACCTCAGTAGCAGCACTATCTTCAAGGTGAACTGCAAAAGTTTGCCACTGATCTTTCGCCAGCACAAGGGCAGCAGGCAATATGGAAACACCACAACATGCAAGTTCCCCTCTAAGCCATCCTGACTTAGAAATATCTCACCATTCCTCCACTGTCGCTGGGCCGAAATCCTGGAATTCCCTCCCTAAGAGCATTGTGGGTTTACCGACAGCACATGAATGGTAGTGGTTCAAAATGGCAACTCATTTCTATCATTCCCAGGACAACTATGAGCAGGTGATAAATTCTAGCCAGCTAATGACACCCACGTGCCACAAGCGATTAATAATTTTATATTTTATTGCTTAACTGTCATGCACAAATGACTGTCTCCCTTGGTTCATGTTGAGATATAAATTTTCTTTTATTCGCCAGTGACTTTTCTGATAGCACAAGAACCACTTTTTTTTCATTTACCACTCTTTCACATGTGGCAACTTTGCCAACTGATAATTAAGATACTAATTCCACAAATTGTGGCGTTAGAAGTTTGGAGAGTTTTCAACTTCACTCATTTCAGCAACAAAAATACTCTTACTTGAGTCGACTGTTAAAATTATACATATTAGCTGGAAAGTGCTAACTAATGCTTTTAGAGCATAAAACACAGCATTAAGTGGAAAATTTGGACCAAAATTTTATAAACAAAATGTCTTGAGTAGCTATTGTAAAATTTGGGATGTCTTGAATAGATGCTTAAAAACCATACAATCTAGTCCAAAGCAGTTAACATTCCATGGTAACGTTAAGTGCAGCTTGTAGCAATAGTTCTCTTTACTGTGGGTGATATTATGGGCAATTCCCACATCTGAATAGCAAAAATATGTTCCAAATGTTATCAATGGCTCCTGAATAGTATATTGGAAACTAGTCTTTAGTGTCAAGGACATTGAACATGTTCTGTTCAATGTTCTCTTCCTTTCCTAATTATATCCTTCTCCTTTAAAAACAATGTTTAATGTTCACCCCTGTCAGCTTATTCTATCAGAGCATCTAAATGGCAAGTGCATCTGGATTGCATTTCTATCTCATTCATTTGATCATTTTGCCAGCAAAAACTGGTCAAGAGTGTAAACTTGCCTTTCCAGTCATTTTCACACAGTTCAAAATTAAGTTAGGAAAATGTACCATAATTTGGAAATAGGCACCAATGTAATGCAGGAAATTGCAATGTTGCAGGCTTTATCACATGCATATATTTAACTGTTCGATAGAGTCATAGAGATGCACAGAGCTGAAAATGTGTTGCTGGAAAAGCGCAGCAGGTCAGGCAGCATCCATGAGCCCTTCTTCGGGCTCATGCCCGAAACGTCGATTCTCCTGCTCCTTGGATGCTGCCTGACCTGCTGCACTTTTCCAGCAACACATTTTCAGCTCTGATCTCCAGCATCTGCAGTCCTCACTTTCTCAAAGAGATGTACAGCATGGAAACAGACCTTTCCATCCGACTCGTCTATGTCAACCAGATATTCTAAATTAATCTAGTCCCATGTCTGTCAGCTTGTATTTAAAATTTGATATTGAAAGCTTTGTTTAATCTGATATAAACAGATGTGCTTCTTGAAGAGGGAGGTATGCAGAGACTAGCCTTGGTATGAAGTTAATGCCATCTTTTCTTGATTTCTATATCACTTGAGATGAATTGATTTAATTCAGGAAGCCTGGCTAAAAAGGGCATCATTTGTTGTTGAACATCAAAATAGAGCTACTACTTATTGTGCATAGGTTAATCCCAGCCCAGGGCAGACAGCTCTGTAGACTGATCCCTGGGTCTGTTTTAGATTTTTTTAACCAAGCTGCTCAGAAATATTCGTGAACACCTCTGGAGCAGTTTGGGACTTGAATGTAGGCATCTTTGCCCAGGAGGTAGGGGGCACTGCTACTGTACCACAAGAATACTCTGGGTGTGCTTAAGAAAGGGCTCAGGTGATGAGTTCTAGCTGGGCAGGCCATTGCCTGTTACCAACGGAACTCATACTCAACAAGCTCTACAAGGAGATTAATTAGTGATTCCCTTTAAGCCTTGTAGGGGTCATGTCACTCTCACACTGAGAAAATTGAAAATACATACATGCAAATTAACACCAAGAGCAGACCCTTCAGTCCCTCTCGCTTACTTTACATTTAAAAAGATTCTGGCTGAGATTATTGCAGTCCCAATTCCATATTCCAGCCTATCCTCAATAACCATTGACTCCTTTCGTAGTCAAGAATCTATCTAAAATTATTCAATCACCCTACCTTCCCCAGTCTCTGTGAAGGAGACTTCCAAACACCCATGATCCTGTGAGAGAAAACATTTACCTGTATCTTCGTCCTAAATGTGAGGTGCCTTATTTATAAACTCCGACCTGCCCCTTGGTTCTAGACTCGCCCATAAGAGACTTCCTTTCAGCATCCATCCTGCCAACTCTCACCAGGATCTTGTATATTTTAATAAAATTACCTCTCAAACCCCTTACTTTCAATGGGTACTGTTTCCAGTCTTTCCTCATTACACATTCCCCCTCCTACCACACCACCACAGCATCTCCAGTTTTAGCTAAGTGAACCTTCCCTGAACTTTTCTAATGTATCTACATCCTTTCTTAAATAATGAGACCAAGACTATACACAGTGCGGTAGATGTAGCATTACCAATGCTCTGTACATTTGTAGCAAAACACCTATACTTTTATATTTCAAATGCCTTAACAAGATTCCATTTGCCACCTTAAATTTGACTGTGAAGTGGATATAGGAATCTGCAAATTTAACACAGATTAGTGAGTATACAAAAGAAATTTGGCAGATGAAGTCTAAATGTGAACATTGACAGGAAAATAGAAAATGCCATCTTAATTACTTGCTGTATCTACATACAAACTTTTTATGACTCATGTAGCGGGACACCCAGATCTTGCTATAGCTCAGGGTTTGCAATTTCTATCAATTTAAATAGCATACAGTTTTTCTATATGGGCCAGGTGCTGGCAGGTGGGACTAGATTGGGTTGGGATATCTGGTCAGCATGAATGGGTTGGACCGAAGGGTCTGTTTTCATGCTGTACATCTCTATGACTATGACTCTATTTTCCTGTCAATGTTCACATTTATACTTCATCAGCCAAATTTCTTTTGTATACTCACTAATCTGTGTTCAATTTGCAGATGCCTATGTCTGCTTCACAACCAACTTTCCTACCTAACCCTGTATCATCAGGAAATTTAGCAATCACACTTTCAAGACCCTTTATTAAAATTACGGAAATACATTTTAAATAAGAAAAGCCCCAACACCGAACTATGTGGCACACCAGTGTCACATCCAATCAAACTGAAATCGACCAGTTCATCCCCTTCATGTTAACATGTACCACCCTACACCACATGCTCTAATTTTGCACAGTAATCTTTTTTGGTGGCACTTCATCAAATGCCTTCTAGAAATCTAAGTACAGTACGTTCACTAGTTCCTCTTTATCACATTACTCTTTATTCCCTCAACAAATGCTAATAAAGTCGTCAGATCCAAGTTTCCTTTCACAAAACCATGTTGACTCTATTTGATTTCATTCAGATTTTCTAAATGCTTTGTTATTTGGTTTGAGTTATTATTGTCACATGTACCTAAGTACAGTAAAAAGATTTGTTTTGCGAGCAGTACATGCAGATTATAACATACAAGGCCATACGGATCATAGGGTGATTGAACAAAGTGAGGTATACAAGGGTATGGCTGCACAGAAGGTGCACAAAAGCAGATCAACATTAGATTTGTAACCTGAGAGTTCCATTCAGCAGTCTAATAACAGCAGGGAACAGCTGTTCTTGAAGCTTTTGGTACGTGTGTTTATACATTTTTGTAGGCCATCTGTCCCTTCGAGCCTGCTCCGCCATTCAATAAGATCATGGCTGATCTTTTTGTGGACTCAGCTCCACTTACCTGCCTTCTCACAGGAACCCTTAATTCCTTTGTTGTTCAAAAAAAATCTATCTTAGCTTGAAAGACATTTGCTGAAGTAGTGTCAACCACTTCACTTGGCAGGGAATTCCATAGATTCACAACCCTCTGGGTGAAGAAGTTCCTTCTCAATTCAGTTCTAAATCTGCTTCCCTTAATTTTGAAGCAATGCCCTCTGTCCTAGTTTCACACACCAGTCGAAACATCCCCTCTACATCTATTTTACCTAATTTGATATGTTTCTTTAAGGACCCCCCCTTACTCTTCTAAATTCCCATGAATGTAATCCCAGTCTACTTACTCTCTCCCCATAAGCCAACCCCCTCAAATCCAGAATCAACCAATGAACCTCCTTTGCACCCCTGCTAGTGCCAGTACATCCTTCCTCAAGTAAAGAAACTAAAACTGCACACAGTACTCCAGGTGTGGCCTCACCAGCATCCTATACAGTTGCAATACAACCTCTCTGCTTTTAAACTCAATCCCTTTAACAATGAAGAACAAAATTCCATATCCCTTCCTAATTACTTGTTGCACCTGCGGACCAACCTTCTTTGATTCATGCACAAGGGCACCCGGGTTCCTCTGCATAGCAGCATGTTGCAATTCTTTACCATTCAAGTAATAGTTCTTTTTACTGTTACACCTACCAAAATGAAGTCTTCGCATTTATCAACATTGTATTCCACCTGCCAGACCTTTGCCCACTCACTTAAAGTATCTATGATCCTTTGCAAAATTTCACAGTCCTCTGCACACTTTGCTCTGCCACTTATCTTAGTGTCATCTGCAAACTTTGACACATTACATCTGTTCCCCAACTCCAAATCATCTATGTAAATTGGGAATAATTGTGGTTCCAACACTTATCTCTGAGGAACATCAGTTACTGATTGCTAACCAGAATTGCACTCAATTATCCCACTCTTTGCTTCCCATTAGTCAACCAATCCTTTCCCCATGCTAATGCTTAATCTGTAATGCCATGCATCTTTCTCTTATGCAGCAGTCTCTTGTGTGGCACCTTGTATAAGGACCTTTGGGAATCTAGGTCCACCACATCTACTGGATTCCCGTTGTCCACCATGCTTGGAATATCTTCATAGAATTCCAGAAGATGAGTTAAGCATGACCTGCCCTTCATGACCCCATGCTGCGTCTGCCCAACGGGACAGTTTTTACCTAGAAGCATTACAATTTTTTCCTTGATAATAGACTTAAACATCTTGCCCACAACAGAAGTTAAGCTATATGGTCTATAGTTCCCCATCTTTTGTCTACCTTCCTTTTTAAACAGTGGTGTCACAGTTGCTGTTTTCCAATCTACTGGAAATGTGCCAGAGTCTAGAGAATTTTGGAAAATTATCACAAGTGCACTTGCTATTTCCCCCACCATCACCTTTAACACCCTGGGATGCATTTCATCAGGGCCAGGAGACTTGTCAATCCCTTGTTTCACTATTTTGCCCAACACTACCTCTTCCGTAATAATGATTGTTTCCAGGTCCTCACCTTTGTCTCCTTGTCAGTATCTGGCATATTATTCATGCCCTCCACTGTGAAAACTGACACAAAGTACCTGTTCAATGACTTGGCCATTTCCTCATGCCCCATAATCAAATGCCCCTCTCATCCTCTAAAGGACCAATGTTTACTTTAGCTACTCTTTCTTGTTTTATATATTTATAGAAACATTTTCTAACTGTCATTATATTCTGTGCTAGTTTTTTCTTACGTTCTATCTTACTTTTCTTTGGATTTTGGATTTCTGTTGACCTTTAAAGCTTTCCCAATTGTTTAGTTTCCCACTGAGCTTGGCCACTTTGTACATCTTCTCTTTCAATTTGATAGCTTTCCTTATTTCCTTAGACCCCCATAACAGATTACCCCTTTTCTTACAGCCCTTCCTTTTCAATGGAATATTGAAAGTCCTCCACTGCTCCACTGTCCCACCATAAAATCTTTTGTTTCCAGTCTACTTTAGCCAACTCCTCCCTCAACCTTTTGTAGTCTCCCTTGTTTAAGCACAGGGCTCTTGTAGTGGATTTTATCTTCACACTCTCTATCTGAGTGTAGCAATAAGTGTAGATGGATGTGAGGTTGGATTGCATGATGGTCTGGGCTTTGTTCACAATTTTCGTAGTTTCTTATAGTCCTGGGCAGAGCAGTTGCCATAACAAGCCCTGATGCATCCAGATAGACTGTTATGATCTTCTTAATAGATTTCAGCATTTTCCCTGTGGTAGATGCCCTTATCTTCCAATCTGGTGGGACATTTCCTGGACCAAGGAAATTTTGGAAAATTAACACTAATGCATTGATGATGAAAGCAGTAACTTCTTTTGACATCCCAGGATGAAGTACATTGGGGTCCAGCAACTTGTCAGATTTTAGTTATAAACACTTGTTCTACTATCTTGGAATGAGACAGTGTTGAAAAAGTAGTCAATACAGATACCAGAAGTATTCTTATACATAGCAGCTTATATCACCAGGCAGCCAAAATGCTAGAATGTAACGGTTTGCAGATAATGACAACTTGTACAGAACAATTAAGAGGGAGAGAGTGGGCGCAGAGCTTCATCTTAGGATCCCTACATTGTGGAATCAGGCCATTCAGCCCAACAAGTCCACACCAACCCTCCAAAGAAAAACCCACCCAGACCCATTTCCCCTATCCTATCTTTGTAACCCTGCATTGTCCCAAAGCTAATGCTCCCAACCTACATATCCCTGGACATTATGGGTAATTTAGCACAGCCAATCCATCTAATCTTTGGACTGTGGGAGGAAACCAGAGCACCCATCAGAAACCTGTGCAGACACCGGGAGAACATGCAGCAGTGCAAATGACTGTTTCACTGTGCTGCTGGATCAGAGTTAGCCATTGTACGACGAGGAGCCTTCAGGCTTGCTCCCTCTGCTTTCTTTGCACTATGGCTCTTAGTCTTGGTGATTTCCAATAGACCTTCAACTGATGTATTAGTCTAGTTGGTGTGCTTCAGTGTCTTGAATAGTATTTGAATCCATGCCTTAGGGTGCATTTGACCTCTGATCTAAGGCTGAAGGAAAATTTGAAAGGTAAGCTTTCAATTAACTTTCACCAAATTCTGAAACCAACAATTTTTCGTAAATATTGCGAGCATTTATGAGCCTATGGTTTTACCACAATATTAGGATCACATTTCAAATGATCTTCAGTATCATGATCCAAGGTTGTCTGAACTGAAGCGTTCAGCCTGAGACAATTAGTTTTCTATAATTATTTTAACCTAAGGCTAAATATTGGATTTTAGTATCATGAGTGGCAAACGAAACATTTTTCTCTATTGAGCTGATGTGTTTTAATATTCTTTGTTTTTCTCTAGGATAATTTGCTGGAAGAACTTAGAGATGTCCCAGTGAAATAAGATGTCTCCGGTGTGACATGCTACCAGAGCACCTGCCTGGTCTTTGAACTTTGGACATACTTACCAATTGTTATGGGATCTGTTGATTGGCTGCCAAATTACGACAGTAGATGCATTGTTATAACTATACAGAAAGATGGTTTAAAGTGATTTGGTCTCAGCTTGAGCTGGGGATATTTTTACAAAAGGTCTGTCAAAACAAAATGCCTATTTGCTTTGCCTACAGTAAGCAATGAGGGCCAAATGACATTGCATATTTGTTATGATCCTGGACCAGATTGCTGAATTTATGTTACAATCTGCTTAGGAATCAGTAGCCACTTTATACAACTTATATTCTAACTACAAGAATTAGCCTGAGCTAAATATGGAAAACAGACAAACTGAAGTTAACTATTGCATGGAACATATCAAATAGCAAATGTAATCAAGACAGATTCCATGGGTTTCTCAGCAATCTCCAGCAGACACTGTGGGTCACCAAATCTCATGAAAACTTCACATGGGATTTCAGTTCTTCACTTTTGATAATCTTGCCTTGAAAAATACCAAAGAGACCCTCCATCATTTGATTGCTCACATTCTGGTATTTCTCCTTCCTTTCCCTGGGATTCTAACAAAACCTAAACCATTATATTTGCCCAGTGTTTTGTTGTTGAATGAACTCATGTAAAAATTTGATCATACGTAACCATCAACTCTATGATACTTGGCCGTAAGAAACATAATTTTTCATATACCTCTTAAAATTTAAGGAAGCTCTTGTCAAGGATCAAATTGTTATGGATCTTAATTACTTAACCAGTGATTGCTTTCATTAATGTGAATCTTAGACAATTCAAGTGAGAATTTCCCAGCCATCAACAAGACTAATGTGAACCACTTGTTCTATCATGACACAAGTACACCAAGTACGCAACTCAATTTAAACTGCAGATATGGGGATAGGGCAGGGGCAAGAGTCTGGGTCAGATGCTCTTCAGAGGGTCAGTATGGACCTGATGGACTGAAGGGCCTGTTCCCGCACCATGTAGGGATTCTATGATTTGATGAAAAAGTGGCTGAATGGGTGAGCAAGTGTTGAGAAAATGGTCATGAAATTATCCATGAAGCCATCTGACACGATGACCCCCCTCCTCCTTTGAAGAAATGAAGAAAGATGATATTTCACAACTGAAGGTGAGTCTCAAATGGAACACATGATTCATGAAAAGTCCACCCATTCCAAGAAAGCATTGTTGTCTATGTTCATGAGGAAGTGTGGGTATGTGCAGGTGGTTGCAAAAAATGAATCTAAGAAGTGTGAAATTTGAGACCAGGAGGACTACAGGAATTAAAAAGTTTGCTTATCTGAGGTATGTTTGAATGTAGTCTGTGATGTGAGCTGAGCCCACACCAATGCAACAATTATTCCTGGCCTTCTTATAAATGTTCAGACTTTGGATGTGGATATGAAGAATACTCTCAAGGACAGTATCCAAAGGTTGTATGGTGAAGAGACATTCACTCAAGGCAGAAATATGTGAGCACCCTCATTAGCAACATTATGCCAATGGGTCAGAGAAATTCAGAGAACTGAATTTGATCCCAATATTGTCAAAAATCAATTCTAAAATATGGAATAAATTCGTTTAATGATTCATAGGACAATTGCTTGTGGAATGTTGATGAAAAATTTGCCAACACTGTCTGTGATTATATTAGTGATGAAGATGAGGATGATCCAAATTATGATGTCAGACAACTAGGCATTTGTCTAGTGGCTTAGATATGTTCAAGCACTTCTGAAAGATTGCAATATGCGGGTTATAATAAAACACATTCAATGTAATATTTTATGTAAGAAAATTCAGACTTCACAATTATCCACACTGTGCCAATGTAAACATTTGGATACAAATTCTCTTCCAATTGATGGGTTTGCTCTATCAACATAGTGATGTTCTTAACATCTGCCAGGAATTAACTCAGGAATCAGAGGAATTAATTTTATACTAAAGATCTGGGAGACGAAGAAAAGAAGAAGATTTTTAAGGCAAAGATAAATAGATTTTTGAACAGTAAAGGTATTAGAAGTTATGGTGAGTGGCGGGTAAGTGGAGCTGAGTCCATGAAAAGAAAAGCCATGATCTTATTGAATGGCGGAGTAGGCTCGAAGGGACAGATGGCCTACTCCTGCTCCTAGTTCTTACGTTCTTGTGTAACAGCATGTCCCTTTGGACAAAGAAGAGACCAACCCTTTCAGGTGAGCAACACAGAGACATAAGAAATAGGAGCATGAGGAGGCCTGCTCTGCCTTGCAATAAGATCATGACTGAAATGAATTTGTCTTCAATTCAATTCCCTTTCTGCTCCACAACTTCTTTCAATTGAATAGTTCAAGTATATATCTTAACCTCAACCCTTGGATATATTTAATAACTCAAACTCCATAGGTTTCCGGGGTTTAGGAATTCCAGAGATTCACAACTGCCTGAGAGAGGAAATTCTCCTCATCTCTATCTTCAATGGGCAAAGCCTTAATCTTTGAGGAGACACCTCATCAAATGCATTTTCTGAAATCCAAACACGACATCTACTGCTTCCTCCTTATCCATCCAAAGTGTTACAACATCAAAGAACCCAAATAAATTTGTCAAACACAATTTTCATTTCATTCCAACACTTTGTTTCTACCTGACTGAATTATGATTTTCTAAATGTCCTGTCACTTCTTCCTTAATCATGGATTCCAATAAGCACAGAGTGACAAATAAGCTTTCCCAAAGTTTGTTGCATTCTGCCTCTTCTTTTTTTCAATAGGGATCACTGGGATTTTTCCACAATCTAGCAAATTTTGAAAAGTTCCAAGCATTGCATCCATTATGCCTGCAGTCACTTCTTTTAAGATCTTAAGATCCAGGCCATCAGGTTCAAGCCAGATAACAGAGACACTGTTCCAAAAAGAATGAAGCTTAGGGGGAATAGATGGTACATGTAGATATTGAAGACAATTTCCAGCCATACAACTGAGAGATGGTTAATTTTCAGGATGATCTGTAATCCATTATAGGAAATACTCCATGTCCAGCAGAACATACAAGAAACACTGATAAACTTTGACATATCCTCATAGAGTCTGAGAGATTTTAAGACACTTAACTTTCACAGAAGTCTAAAACTTTCTTAACCAAAAGATTCTACTGACCATGTGTGGCTTAATGGTTAGCACTGCTGTCTCACAGCACCAGGGACCTGGGTTCAAATCTAACCTCGGGCAAGTGTCCGTGTGAGTTTCCTCCCACAATCCAAAGATGTGTAGGTTAGGTGAATTGGCCATGTTAAATTTCCCACATTGTTCAAGGGTGTGTTGGTTAGGTGCAGTAGTTGGGGAAGGGGTCTGGATGGGTTACTCTTCAGAGGGTTGGTGTGGGCTTGTTGGGCCAAATGGCTTGTTTCCACAGTGTAGGGATTCTATGATGTGTAGGACAGTGATGCTTGGGCTAAATTTAGATAGAGTGGGTTATCTCAATATGTCAAATTAATCGGATTTGTCCTTGTATCTTTAAAAGATTTTGCCTATTGAGTTATTTGAATTTGAAAGTGAAAGTACCATTGCATTCACCACCTTAAATATTCAGTTCAACCACCAACAACACGAATGGTTGCACTGTATATCACTTTCAAGCTGTGCGAATGCAATTCATTAAGGGTCATTCAAAAGCACCCCCAAACTAGCAGCCCTACCATTTGGGAAACAAGGACTGTTGTGGTTCTGTTTACCAAGCTGGGAATTTGTGTTGCAGATGTTTCGTCCCCTGTCTAGGTGACATCCTCGGTGCTTGGGTGCCTCCTGTGAAGCGCTTCTGTGATGTTTCCTCTGGAACAAAGGCGTTCAGTGTATGAGAAAGCCACTTCTTGCAAGCTCATTTCCAAGTCATTTATCATCCTGGCTTGTAAATATATCACAGTTCTTCCATCATTGCCAGGTAACAATATTGGAACTCCCTACTCAACCAGTACTGGAATATAATTGTGTCACATGAACTGCAGTGGTTCCAGAAGATGGTTCACTGCGATTTTCTGAAAGGCAATTTGTGTTGGACAATTTGCCACATTCCACGAATCAATAAGAAACAAATTACAGCTTTGGTGGTCCTGGTGAACCGCCGAACCAACAAAATTTGGGTTTTAGTAATAAACAGAGAGAGGTCTGAAAAGGAGGGTGAATGAAATTGAGTGAATTCAATATTTGTCAATTTAAGTAATGCAATAAAAATAAAGACTGCAATGAGCACAAGTCAAAGCAAAAATGAAAAAGCAAGAAAAAAGCATAAAACTCTTAAATTTGACATTATTCAAAGTTTCTAGAACAATTTGTAATCTGAAAATATGAGACACTACACTTATAATTATTTATTTTCTGGACAGGAGAGGTTAGTTGGGAGTCATTAGGAATCATTGTTGTCTTCACAAAGAGAATTTATGTGATTAATTACTGCACAGAACTATGTAATGCTTAATGAGCAATTAATCTATAATTAAAAGAAATTCATTAATGCGATGGGAAGGTGCTATTCTTTTCAAAACTAACAATAAAGCAGCACAAATCAATCAGTAATTTACGGTGATTTGCAGTTTACTAGCCACCTCAATCTTATTAAAAATTGCTAACTAATTTATACTTTAATACCAATGAATGTCATACACACACACCATTGCTTTCTCAGCAATATCTTGGCTGTTCTACAATATCTGATGCGAAGAGCCTCTTGCAGTACTTGTGTGCAAACGTGCTGAGGTGTAACTGGAACTTATGGAAGTTTTAGACATCCTTACTCGGTGCCAGTCAATATAATGAATATGTGACTGCTGCTGGTGTATTTTTCAGAGAATGATGAGGAGTCCCCCTACTAGCATTAAAGCTAAAATGTTTTTTTTTTATAGGAAGTAGTTTTTAAATTGTTTACCACACGCATCATAAAGTGACAAAGCATTTAGGTTGAGGGGACATCTAAGTAAGGGTGGGGATCTTTGACGATGGAAAAGCCTAAAGCTGAAATGTTTAACACAGATAAAGTTGCTTCTAGCTTACTGAAGGAGTTCAGACTCATAATCTGGCCCAGTCAGTGCATGGAAAGCACTGAGGACATGATGAGAGTTTGAGATTATGGATATCTCAATAATTCAGACATTTGGCAGAGAACTTCCATGAGTTTGTATTCTGGTCTTCCAGGTTACTTGCTCAGGGTGACATACTCAATACCCCAAAGGTGCTGCACTCTAAACAGCTGCAAGATCCACAATTAACGGATCTCCTTGCCACTGCAGTGTAATCTTGGAGAAGTGACAGTACTGCTGGATACCTGGACAGGCAGATTCCTTCCGAAAGGTAAGCTTTATTTTGATTGAACTGAAAATATCATTTTCAATTTTTAAGCATTATTGAATACACAGAATAGCAGAAGACATAAATCCAATATTTTTTGTCATTCATTTTACTTTTGTTGAGAATGCAGAGCACTGCTTAAAGCAATACAAATTCCAAGGGTAAGAACAGGTTGCACACCACCCCACTACTTCACCTTGAAATTTAAAATGTTGAACTTAAAAATCATGCAATACCAGGTTCTAGCCCAAAAGGTTTATTTGGAAGCACTGGCTTTCTGAGCACTGCTCCTTCGCCAGGTAGCTAGAGGGGTAGGATCATGGAACACAGAATTTATAGTAAAATGTCAGACATTTTCCATTGCAGTTTTGAAGTTTAAGACTCAAAGTCCAACTTGTCCACAGGAAGACAGTTTTGGATATGGCCTGAAAAGATTCTATAACAATAGGTAAATGAATGCGGAGTCATCCAACCATTAGCTTGGATACATCATGAAACCAAATAACATGGCTCTGTGTACTCAATAACTGTATAGTGGATACCTCCATGCACTGGATAATTCAATGTACCGAATACTTCTGTGGTGTGTGGTTCTGTATACTTGGATAATTATTCGTGTCAAATAGTTTTGTGTCCTCCTGTTCCATTTTCGCTATGAACCAACTGCTCCCTGGTCTCGAGTTAGGGCTTTGAGTTGTACAAGCTGCTCTGGTCCAGGTCTGTGCCTTGCTCAGGTTGGTTACTTGATTTAGTATGTTACCGTCTCACCTCTCTTAACTATTTTTTGTAGATCCACTAATTATTTAGACTTGCATGAAGAAACATAGATGGAACAATCATGAAAAATTTAGTCCTTTAATGTTCTCAATAGAAACCCAATAACTGGCTAATTATTTGTTAGAACAAAGTAGTAAATAATTTAATAAGTAATAATTGGCATTGAACATACTGGATTCTGGCTAAGAGCCCATGAAATTAGTAAAGGCGTTTGCCAATGCAGATGGTTCTTGATGCTTGCTGTTCATTCTGTTGGACTGTTACTGACTGGGCATGAATGATCCTTTTCCTGGGAAACATCCTTGGAGCTTAGATTCCAACCACTCAGCAGCACAATCTCAATGTTGTTAAGATCTGTACTGTGGATAGCTTTGGTTGTAGGACAAGAGGATTTTATTTTCGGTGGGGATCCCAATGAGAGCACTTTATGATTAACACACACCCCTTGTGTGTTATTTTATATAAACACTAAAACAGTTGAATTGAATGTTAAAAAAGAAGAGCAAAATAGAAATTGTGCCAACAGGAATTTGATGTAAGTGTGCTAGATGTTTGTGTCAAAATGTTGTATTTGTTAAGTATCCTGATACAACCCTAATAAAAATGCCTATAAGTGTAACACCCAGCTGGGTCTTTCTGTCAATAGCTGATCCTTCCACTCCCAAACTCACTTATTAAAAATAAATTGGATTATAATAAATACACAACTCAATTAAAAGGAAAGGCATTTATTTAGTACCTTGGGTCATCTCAAAGTTCTTTATGACCAATTCAATATTTAAATGAAGTCTGACCACTGCGTAATTTTTGCCAATTTGCTGACTACAAGGTTCCACAAATTATAATGGAATAATGATCCGATAATCTGTTTAAGGTGTTGTTTGGGAGACTGAGGTCAGTGCACCAGGCTGACTGACTGTAGAGCAGAAAATTACTAAAGTATTACAATCTGCAATGAAACCCTTTCAGACTATGAACTTTACTCAACTATTGAGACATTCATGTTTGTATAAAATAATAATTGGGACCTAACAAAAATACAAACATTGACTTTACACATAACTTAGAATCTAGAATTCAACAATAAATAAATATTAATGTAACATTGAATTTAAAAGTACATTCAATATGATAAATATAGCACTAACATTAAGAAACTCACGACATCTTCACTTTGCTTTACAACAATGATCATGAGAGCTCTTGGATTGTTATGTTAAAAAGAACTCATCTAATTTTCTAAAGCCGTTTGGGGAGGGACCTGTGACATCTGCTCAGTCTGGCCTATATGCAACTCCATTCTCATACCAAGAGTTGATTCTTAAAAAGCTTGCAACAATTAAAATCACCAATATGTCTTGTCTTGTCAGTATCACTTACACCTACAGAAAAAAATAAATTAAGTTTTTTAAATTCTGAGACATTTCAGTCATTTACTTCCAGGGGAAACACAATGTGCGAAATTGTCCTGAATCTCTGATTACTGAATATTGTTCTTTAAAGGAGGAACCTGTATGATTGTTTCATCATATGCTATTTACTTTTAAACTGCTGGTCAGTCAAAGTGCAGAAGAGTGTGTGTTTTTTTGTAGGTCTCCCTCTGGTGTGATATAATGAACACGTAGGGTTGGCTATAAATGATGTTACAGGGGAACCTCTTTGTCAGATTCCCACTGCAAAAATGCCTGTTCTAAGGCCGTTGCTCTAATACATGCAAAACATGACACATGTAATGAGAAACATTACTACAATAAAGACATTGCCTCTGTATCTGACCCTGTATCCTCTGCCTGACTCCTGTGCTTATCCTAATATTATTTCCACAGTGCAATGATTTTGGCACTTGAATTCACTACCATTACCAAGTTGATACATTCAATAGCTTTGCCTACAATCTATACTGACCCTTCAAGCCTAATTCTTGTACAATCCATGAGTTATTTTATCATGAATGCTATTCAAATTATTGAATCTCTTGAAAAGATTCTCCTTGCTGACAAGGTAGATGATATACAATTCCATATCAATCTACTATTTCATCTTAAATTATTCAGCTCTGATCAGTAGCCAACCTTAACTCAGAGCTTCCATTTCATCAGCCATTCAGAAATTATCATGTTCCAAATGCCATTCAATCAGCTCCATCCTGCACATTTGCCTTATAATGTTTTGATCACAACTAGATATTTATAAAGAAATTTTAATTGTTTTTATTATTTTTATTAAAATAAAAGTTTTTTAAAGTGATTCTGTGTTAGTGGGGAAGGCAGTGAAGAAATTAATCTTTGCTTGAGGCTGTGTGATATTCAATTGAGATCTTCTAACATTTTCAACCTTCTTTCCTCATGTATTTTCTTAAGATTTAAGAAGTTTTTCACCTCATTTCTTTTTTTTTGTCTGAGAGTACTGAAAATCTGTCTTCTTACCTGAGATTTACATGTTCTGCTCTCACATTTGTTGTTCTTCTCTGAACACTGTTCAATGATGACAACCCAAAAATCACAATAAGCTGTGGTCTCATCAATACTACCAGTTCTGTGTTCTGGATTCTGTCCTCTACATTCCTACAGATAGGATAACTGTGCTCCAGGCCTTAATATTTTCTGGGTAGCAAGAAAGAGTATTATACTGTACAAGCATTCTCCAATAGACACAAGAACATAACATTAAGTAAAGTCACCTAATGATAGTGGAAAGAAAAGATTTTTATGTGATTATTAATTGATCATTGAAATTATCCAGTAAATATAAAATTCTTACCAATAAAGTGAATTTAGTACCAAAATGTGTGTTGGTGGCATTTGATTCGAAGCCATGCCGTTTCCAGGCCATGTAACCTTTCTTGGTGAAGATTCATAGAGGATTAAGACTCTCAGTACAAATAGAAACTTGTAAAATTTAATGTATTCCATTGGCAGAACAATAATTGACTGAGAATGTACTGTATGCATTTAGCATTCTAAAAGGCATGAACAAAACATGTTGAATTCACCTTGGGGCAATAAAAAATGAACTAGAGATTGAGAGGATGTTGTATTCTCCCCTAGTAATGGGTATTAGCAGCTAGATTTCTATCAAAACTAATTAATACTGTGCTAATTAATCCAGTGAGTGCTGTAACAATTTGTAAATGAGAACTACATCTACATTATCAGATACATCATCGAATGTTAAATGCTGTGTTGTCTGTGTGAGCTATAGGCTGTAACTAGGTACAGTTGATCAATTTAATTGCTCTTTGAAAGCTTGGAGATCTTTCTCAACTATTTTTTGAAAGCTGCAGACAAAAAGTTAGAAATTACACTCTTGAAAGTTCTATCTTTATTCATCTTTCTCTGGAAATGGAAAGAAAACTGGATAAAGTTCATTCCAGTGGAAATTATAACCTCTACATTATTAGTAGTGCTATTGCCAGAGCACATTCATTTGATTACTCTTCCTGTAATATTACAGTGCATACAGTTCCAGTGATTAAAGTATATTAGTCCATTTTACACAGTTAGTTATAATCTCAAATGCATTTCCTAAAAGGACTGTTTTACATTACGATTTGCACTCTTTCAAAGAACATTCAGAATATTACAAAAAAGCCAGAAGTAACACACAAATGAAAATTGGATAAATATTTGAAAGAGATAAAGAGCAGGGGAGGGGTTCAACTGAATAGTCATAAAAGCAACACTATATTGAATGGCCTTCCTCGGTGCTGTTCCATTTTAAGATTCTGTGTTTCTATTGTGCCTGTATTTTCGATAACGTGTCTTATTTGTTTGGTCAGTAATATTGTTATTGATAATTTTGAGCATTGTGTGTGGTTCGTTTGAATGGATCATCTCAGTGAGCCAGTTTTTTTTCCCCTCTTTTGTGTTTTTTTGAATTAAATTTCTGTTTCCTAATTTAGATGCTACTCATGGGCCTTTCACATTGAAACAAAAGAGAGGTTTGTTGAGTAATAAAAACAATTGAAATGACAAACCATCATGCATTCAACTGCTGTTGTATCTAACTTTGGCAATTGAAGATTTTTAATTACACCTCTCCTTAAACACTTCATACTACACTGCCCTCTAGTGACGATGACTTGCTACAAAAATACTGATCTATTTATGATAACTTCACACTGTCACTAGGGCTCACTGGGCTCACTGGTAGTGCCCCTAACCCTGAGCCATGAGGCTTGGGTTCAAGTCCCTATCTGTTCCACATGTGAGTAGAAACGTAACATCTCTGGTCATGTTGACTTGAAAATACCTACACTGTCACTGGAAAAGTCAGAGTGACATTTAGGTGAATTAGCAACATTGGCACCACTTACAAATCCATTTAAATGCCTGAAAGATTAAGGAATTTGCACTTCAGAAACTGTCATCAACAATTTTTGGTTGGGGCATGAGTGGATGCCTATGAGCTTTGCAAGTGTTAATAATCCTTAAATTAAGTTCACAATTAAAATATTTATTAAAAGTCTATGGTGGTTATTGTTGGGAATTTCCTACATGTCAAATAGGCTACATTTTTGTAACAATTTTTCATTTTTCTCTCTTCCTGTCCTGAAGATGTGTGTGGTAATCCCGATCAGTTACATTACCAGCAAAGCTCAGGCTGTACACGAGTGACCCTATCTGAGCTTTAGTGCGATATGTTGGCAGATTCTTTGATTTGGATTCTTTCTGGTGTATATGGCTCAAGAGTCATACTGCAAGATGCATTTATTCAGAAAGCAGCTGGAGGTCACAATCATAAATCCAAATGAGTTCCTTATAATAAGCAGCAGTGAGGGAGTTTGTGATAACTGTGAGTGGACATGTCATTTAATGAGTCAAGATTAGAGTGGTGCTTGAAAAGCACAGCAGGTCAGGCAGCATCCAAAGAGCAGGAAAATCGATGTTTCCTGATGAAGGGCATTTGCCCGAAATGTCGATTTTCCTGTTCCTCGGATGCTGCCTGACCTGCTGTGCTTTTCCAGCACCACTCTAATCTTGACTCTAATCTCCAGCATCTGCAGTACCCACTTCTGCCAATGTTATTTAATGACATTGATTCCATTCATGTTGCATCCTTTTTTGAAGGTAGTTAGTGCTGAACAAATCTTGGCAAGTGTCATGTATGAAAAGGTCTATTGTTAGTGATATGATCGAACTGCAATTCTCTATCAGGAGATTTCTAAAAAGACAACATACTGACTTTTTATTAGAGAAATTATTTGTCAAATCAGGAATTTTTCAAATTTGAGCTCTGGTATGAAGGGACGCAGTGTGAAGCTCGGATAAAGAACATACACATACATTCACCATTCAGGCATTCTGTGTTCGGACAAATGGACTTGTAATTGTCAACATCAGAGCACTTGACATAGAGATACCTAGACAACTTTTCACATTGTTGAGTAGATGCCAGTGTTGCAGCTGCACTAGAGAAGCTTAGCTATGGTTATGGCTACTTCTGGAGGACAGAATTTTGTCAACACTTGTGCTGAAGATTTGTGCTGCAAAAGTAGTCACACTTCTATCCAAGATATTGTTGCATAACTCCAATACTGGCATTTACCTAAAAATGTAAAAATTGCTTGGATGTGACCTGTGAACAAAAGTATAACAAAGGCAACCCAGCCAATTATCTCCCTGTCAGATCACTTTCAATAACCAACAAAGTGATGGAAGGAGTCATCTACAGTGCTATCAAATGGCAAAGATAAAGGAATAACCTATTCATTGACACTCACTTTACGTTCTGCTGGGCCCAATCAGCTCTTTACCTCTCATAGCTTTGGTTCAAGAAGGACAGAATAATTGAATTCCAGAGGTAAGGTGAGAGTAACTGTCATTGCCATCAAGGCAACATTTGATTAAGTGTAGCAGTAAGGTGCACCAGCAAAAGACGGAACTGGAGTCAATGGGATTCAGGGTGAAACTCTTCACAGGTGGGAGTCATACCTAGTGCATTGGAAGATATTGGATTTATTGCAGGTCAATGATTTCAGCCTAAGGACATCTCAGCAGGGATTCCTCAGGGTGGTATTCGAGGCCAAAACTTCTTCAGCTGCTTCATCAATGACTTGCTCTCCATTATGAGGTCAGATGTGGATATGTTTGTTAACTAGAGCGATGTTAACTCTAGTAGCAGGCCTTGCAGAAAGTAATTAAGATGTCTTTGACAGCACCTCCCAAACTTATGAAGTATGCCACTTAGAAAAATAAGGACAGTAACTGCACAAGAACACCATCATGTCCCCATGTCCCCAAAAGTTCCCCATCATGTCATGCACCAATCTCATCTATATCATTGTTGTTTCATTGTCACTAAGTCAAGATCCTGGAACTAACTGTCAAACAATATTGTAAGATAACCTTCAGAACACAAACTGCAGAAAAGAATGACCACCACTATCCTCACAAAGGCAAGAGAATGCCAGTGATCCCCATGTCCCTAGAATGAGTATCTATATGGAATGACTCTGGTGGGAACAGTGATTGATCGTAGTCAGGCTGATTTAGGCTGAGTTCTAGTTTAATTGGTCTTTCTTGGATTACTCAAATTAGAATAACACCAACTGGTCAGGTAATTGTACCTAAGGCATCTCTAATGGGTTTATTGATGATACAAACTTCAGTTATTCAAATGAGAATTAACTTAAACTTGGTTGACATCAAATGGACTGGGTATAAATGGAATAATCTTTGGACAGTGAATTCATCTCAGTGGTAGATTGTAGTTCTCACAACCTACTTGTGGAACATTTCGCTCAGCAGTGAAATGATGCTAAAGGAAAGACTTAAATCTGTTTTATTAGATTTGGATGTTGAAATGGATGTCCACATTGACTGATAATCTCTTTCAAACGCAGAACTAGCTCAATGGGTTGAAAATCTTATACCGTGATTTGCTCCACTTCTGGTTGTGGTACATAATGTTAAGAAAGTCTGTTGTTGAAGAATTGGTGTACAGATGTAACTTGTTCCAATACATCACTACAAACCTCTAACATAAAAATTTAAAATGCTGGAAATACTCAGCATGTAGGACAGCATCTGTAGAGAAAGAGAGAAGAGTTAACGTTTCAACTTGATGCCCTTTTGACATAACTTCAGTTAATTATTCTAAGTGATAATCAAAACTCTGGAATTGCTTTCATCTCTCTCCTTCCTTGAAGTCTTTCCCTCAAATTACTCCTCACAATCAAGCTTGTCTTCACCTGCTCTGAAATTGACTGATGCAGCTTTATCAAATTTTGTTTCCTATGTACCAGTCTGGGATGCTTTATGATGTTAATGATGCTTTTTAGTTCAAGATGCTGAAGTTTTAACTATTGATTTAATTTAGTGATTTTTATATTTTTAGGAATGCTGTCACCAAACTCTGTCTAAGAAAGGAGAAGGATAATATTAATACACTGGGATAAGTGTTTCGAAAGTGAGCAACATGGCAAACAGAGGATCCTATGATCTCCAGAAGGTTAGATATTTACAAAGTCATGGATTTAACATATTAACTGTTTCACTGACAATAGAAAAACCCTGTCCTTGAAATGAAAAAGGCACAGTCTTTGAAGAAATTTGCTGGAAGCTTTTCATGTATTTTATATTTGTTGAAGAAGCAATGTTCAACAGAATGTTCCATGCATATCACTTTCGTAACAGAGGGGAGGAGGTCTCTCGTACTGATTACTTGCCATATGATCTAGTCATCAATTTTTGTTGTCCTTGTTAGAGCAGTAGCCTCCCAGTTTGATGGAATTGTGTACTGTTGTCTGAGAACCAAATGTGAATGCCTTAACAAAGTGTTTTGGTCACCAAAGACAAAAGGAGTAAGTGTGAGACTTAGGTGCAAGTTATGGAAGAGAATAATGACAGAAGGTACAGCTGTGGATGAAGCAGCAGCAGGTATCAACATAATACAGTGATAACACTATAAGTGTGGCCATGTTGGAGCATTATGTGAGAAAGGTGTGTCATCAGCACAATGGTGAACATAGTGTGGTGAAGGTATAAGTGCGAGAATGATATGGAACACGAAGAAATGTGAGGTTGGTATGGCACAATAGACACCATATCCACTGAGGTGAAGTTTAGCCCAGTGGAACATTCCCACCAGACTATAAGCTAGCACTCATTATTTTACATTCTTCAGTTTTATGTTCCCATTTATACCAATGAAATCAAGCTTCCCCTCACTCACTTTAACTAGGTCCCTTTGATTAGTCTTCAAATCTGTAATATTCGGTTGGCCACATGATTTGTTTCAGGAGTGAAAGTAACCATAGATATTGATTACATTTGTAAATGGTACAAATAAGGGGTGTAATCCAAGAGTAGACTTTCTGAGATTCTTGACCTATGAACCCATAAGCAGCTTTGTTTGGGTGCAGTTAGACAATTAAATGCCTGTAAATAGCAGTTCAAGAGTAGTGCAACCAGCTGGGATTTACAGATCTGAGACAACATGTGGGTGGATTAACTCACTTGTGATGAGTGGATTGAAATTTGAAGTACATCAACAACGGTAAGAATTCTTCCACCTTTTATTCCCCAAATTCATCCTGCCCAAAACATTAGCAGCCACATTAACCCCTTCTCCATATGAACCCACTCCTAGAGTCAAAGAGTCATACAGTACGGAAAAATAATCTTTGGTCCAACTTGTCCATGCTGATCAGGTTTCCCAAATGAAACTAGCCCCATTTGCCTACATTTGGCCCATATCCCTCTAAATCTTTCATATCCAACTCAGGATTAAGGATCCGACACTGTTCATCTACCAACCCACCACACGGTCAAAGATCAGAGCTCTTCACTTCCCCGGGGTAAAGTGATCAGACATCTCCCTTCTTTCTCCCAACCATGCCCAATCCTTTCGATTGGTGCATGAGCCAAACTAGTCCTGTATCACTTTCTCGAGTTCCCCTTGCCCAATGACATCCGAACCTGCCACTCAGGCTGAATTCCGACCAAAGAACCTGTTAGTGACATCAGTCGTACTGTGGGAGTTAAAACTTCACCATGTGCTGAGACATTCTGACTTCCAAGTTTCCTGCACTTTCCTGAATCCCCAAACTTCAAATTAGTCAAAAGCTCAAATTGACCTTTAGTGTGTAACATACTTTAATATTTACAGGATCTAATGGTGTGAGGTGGTCTCCAATAGGATGTTTTACCTGATACATCAATACTTATGATATCTCCCATACTTAAAAAAACTGGATGTGGAGATCATGGTATTGAAGAATCCAACAGACATTTGTTTCAACTAACTTTTATGTATAAATATTGCATTCCTCAGCCATATAGATGTCTGGGCTACTGTTATACTATGCGGTTACAACAGGGGGCAGGTTTCCAGTAGAGTGTTATGCTTCAAGGATCAGAGGTAAGATGGAATCTGACCACATGCTATGATATAGTAATGGCATCATGAGCATATCTATTAAAGGCACACTGACATACCTACCATGAGACATAATACAGCATCCAGCTCAGCAACATTTAGGGAACACAAGAGACTGTAACTATAATATCATACTTAGCTAACACGTCAATATAGACTGTCAAATTCTTTTCTTATTAGCGGTGACAGTCATTTATGTTAATTTTGCATTGACGTGCTCAATATATAGATGGTAAATGGAATAGACACCTCAGCAAAAGCAAAAAGAATCAATCACTAGAATCCAATGAAGGTGACAATTAGAATATTTGTTCTCACTAGTACTTTGAGCATTGGAATTTGGAGGATCTTAGAAAATCATATTTCAAAAAGTCTTTAGACTAAGGTTGCATTACTTTGCCAATTTTCTGATATTTGGGAATGTTCAACCTCATCTGATGGAATACAATTGGCTTCCAATATGAAAATTTCAACTCAACACAGCAGGAGTAGTTTCCAGTTGTGGAAAGCTAACTCCAGAGCTAATCAACATGAACATGAAATAATTAACCTGGCATTCCAACTGTCAATAGGAGGATTATTGAAGCAAAACAATAAGAAAGGAGATCTAGGTGTACTGTATCACAAACAATTTCCTAGCTTCCTGAGCTCATCTGCAATACACAAAGTATCATACAGTCTGCAGTTCACCTGAAGATATGAACATATGATTTTGGGACAAACTTCTTCACATTCCAATCCTCAAATCCTGATGTCTCACCACCTATGCCTATTTGTACAGTTAAGACAGTTAAGTGATGTTCATTGTTTTGCTTAAGGCCAGAAAGGATCCTTATTCTCCCAGAGCCATTAGAGGATACTTCAGTGATGAAGAGACAGATGACTTGGACAGAACTTTGGAAGTGGCGAGTTTTGAGGATGTTGACTTTGAGCCTACAGAGAATAGATGGAATGGTGATGATGATAGTTATTCTGATTGTGAGTAGACCATATATATTCTAACATTCTAAAAACAGGTTCAACTGGTGACTGTATTGCAGATAATTGTTAGTTAATATGAAAATAAAATTTTACAGTTAATTATCACAGAAAGGGAAAACCTGTTAATATATTGAAGTGATAATTTAGCAAAAAGTTACAATGTCTAGCATATAGATGGGTGCAGGAGTAGCCAATTAGCCTATCAACCTGCTTCACCAATAACTAAGACCTTGGCTGAACCAATTCCACATTATCTCCACACATCTTAAATCTCTTAGTACACAAAAAAAACGATCAATCCCTGTCTTGAATGCACTCAATGACTAATGAGACTTAATTATCTTGGGTAGAAAATTCTTATGGTTAATGAATCTTGAAAACATTTCTCTCCATTTCAGTTTTAAATGATGATGCCTTATTCTGTCTGTGACTCCTCCGTCTATATGTCCCAGCCATCCTCCCATCATCTAGTCTATTAAGCCCCTCATATATTCTACATGTATCAATTAGATCACTTTTCCTTCTTTTAAACCACAGGGCATAGAAATCCAGACCACTTATCATTCCCTATAGGACAATCCTTGCAGGCAAGGAATCAGTCTAGTGAATATTCTAAGGTTATTATAACCTTTCTTGGCAAAGGGAGAACAAAACTGTGCACAGTACTCCAAATGTGGTCTCACCAAATTCCTGTAGAATTGTAGTAATGCCTCTTTGTTCTTGTACTCCAATTGTCCTGTAATAAGCAAGCATAATAATTGCTTTCCTAACTGTCTTCATCTATCCACATTATAGTTATCGATGATTTATGTATAAAGATACCCAGGTCCCTCAGAAAAACAACATTTTTTTGTTACTCTCATTTAATAAAATCTGGTTCTTTTTACTTAATGTTTTATCTAATTTATTATAGTCCATCTATCATATTCTTGTCACCCAATCTTGTCTTTATCCCTTTGCAGACGCCAGTTATCCTTCTCACAGTTAACTTTGCAGTTTTGTTTTGTTTTATCAGCAATTTCAATATATTGCACACAGTCCCTTCATGTTGCAGATTGTAGTCAGGTGAGGTGCAAACATTGTACACGTAACAGCCTTCTAACTAGAAAATGGTCTGTTTGATAGATAGTTCTAAATCTATGCTCATACATTATCTCCAGTTATGAGTCCTGATCTTGTTTAATATACTTTTGAGTGGCATTTTATCAAATGCTTGTTGAAAATTAAAATAACCTATATCCATTGCTTTACAACCTATCTGCCCTGCTAGTTACAATCTCAAGAACCTCTTAATAGATTTGTCAAATACTATCTCCCCTTCATAAATCTGTTTTGACTACTTATTTTTTAATTGCTTATTGTTATCATAATAATAGACTCCAGCAATTTTCCCTATTATTGACCAACTGCCCTATATTTTTCTGCCTTCTCTCCAGCACCCCCCACTGACCCACCATACCCTACCAATTCCAATGGCCTTTCTTAAATAGTGCAGTTTAATGTCCAATCCATGGGAACCGATTTGAAGGCTAAAGAAATCTGAAAGGTCAAGAAGAAATGAGCAGCAATTCAAGTGCTGATGAAACCTCTCCTCTGATCTCCATTAAGAGCAAAATAAAGATGTTGGGCAAATGGTAGTAAAAGTGCTTGCTCATGACCAGCATGTTAGTCAGTCACTGGAAGGGCAGATCCAACCAGAAAAATCTGATCAATTATCAGCCACTTCCACAACCACATTCGACTCAGGTATCAGACAAACATCCTGTACCACCTGTAACTGAATGAACTTTCAACATTTGAAACCATTTCATTCTTAAAGCTGAAGAAAGCTAGCTCCAGGATTAAAGATTTAGTCAGTTCCTGGACTCCAGGACTACTTCAAAGGTGTTGAAATATAAGGGAAAAGAAGTCTTGCTGCAGTTATGTGAACCTTTGGTGAGACCACCTACCTAAAGCATTGTTTACAGTTCTGGTCGAGCAATAATATATTGATCTTAAAGAGGCTGCACTGAAGGTTAACTGGACTGATTCCTGAGATGAGAGAAGAAAAAATAGAATCATGATATTCACTGGAGTTTAGAAAAATGAAGGGTCAGGTGATCTCATTGAAATTCTATGGGGTTTGATAGGGTCAATGTCAATAAAATAATCTCCTTCACTGGAAAGTCTAGAGCTAGCGAGTAGCATAGTCTTAAAATAAAGGATGTTCCATTTAGAACTGGGATATGAAGACATTTCTGTGCTCAGAGGGTTATGAGCATTTGTAATCCTCACAACCATTGATCTATGAATGCTCAGTCATTTATACATTCAGGATTGATGTTTTAATACTTAGCGGGTCCATGGTTTAAAAGGAAGAGAAGGGGGAAAGAGGTTAAGATAGAAGATTAGTCACGACGTTACTTGAAGAAACTATAAACTGGAAGGCCTATGATCTTTTCATGCCCCTATTTCGTATGCCTTTAGCTAAGAATTCTGTGAGTTCAGCCTTCAGGATGTGAGGATTCAACTGATGTAGGAAAGAGTATTATAACATTAAACTCCAGGATAAAAGAATAAGTAAGATCAGGCTAAAAGAGTTAATTGTCAAATTTTCAATCACATTTTTTCAACAGAACTAATTGTATTTACAAGTGTTTTCCCATTTCCATTCATCTAAATCTGTAAATTACTTTCAAGATATCAAAGACGATGCTAAGACCAATTTTTAGGAAAATGGAACAAATACTGGCATTGAGCAAAGCGATTTTATGGAGTCAAAATATTTTCTTGTTAATATTCCTTTTAACAAATCTCTCACAGACTTTTGCGAGTTATTGTCCTGCAGCCCCAAAGTACGCTCCAATCATAAGCGTGAAAAGAAGACAGCACATGGGGGTCAGGTAAAGTCTTGCTGTGTATATCACACTGTGTTTTCCAATCACTGAACATCTTAGCCATTACCACCTTAGTTTCACTGATCATTAATATGTCCTTGGACACTACATGCTGATTTCACCTGGAACAAAAAATAAATACATTGTCACTCTTGGGACATCCTGCATAACTCATACATCCATTTGTCAACGTTTGTTGAGTTCTATGAGTCAGCAGATGCAGAGTTCAGGCTGAGATTAGAAGTAATTGAATGGTATTTGTGTACAATGTGCTGAACTTAGGGAGAGCAAGGCTTCTGTCTATATACTACAACTACCTCTGTCCTTCACTGAGGTCCATATCAAGCAAAAGACATTTAATTGCAATGTTTTTCATTCCTCTGCAATCCTACCTTATTACAGCACCAATTGTTGCCTTACCTTTAATATATTTTGCTAAGTTAGTTGTTAGGAACAAGATTAAAAGCTCTGGGCTAAGCAAATCAAATATTCCTTCAGACGTGACACGCTGTCTAGAGAGTGAGGAATCTGTAGGGGACAGAAAACTAGTTTGACTCAACAGGAGTGTCATTTAATTGACAGTGGTAAGTATCGCTACAACCAGTCTGCAGGTAAGGGGCCTATTTCATCATGATTCCAAACAGAACATCACTGACTAGCTCCCATTCCTTATTCAATAATGCCCTATCTCACCTCCGTTAATCACACAATCATTAACTAAATAAAAGGGATCCTTTTCCTCATGAATAACATTCCCAGTTCCTGGTTTATGTGTTTTAAAAGGAGCCAAATTAACCAGATATTTTTTGGGATGAAACAAATAATGAGTTGACTAATTACAAAATGCGAGGAAGAATAATAGAATGCAACACACATACACATATAGCAGATGAGAAATGTGGAGTGAAGATACACATAGCACTTAAAATTTAAGATGTAAAATCAATCTTTGTCTTGTTCCATGAGGAGGAGACAATGAAACACGTGGCTGCTAATTTGTGTGGTTCTGGTAGCATAGATGTCAGCAGCTGAACAGTTGATCTGGAAGTTCCTATTTCTGCAAGTTAGCCAGAAGGATTTATTTTCTTTTTGACAATAGCTTTGCTGAGCTTGTGACTTGGTTCTAGTAATTGCAGAGAGAGAGAGAAAGAGTAAGAGAGAGGGAGAAAGAGTTATTTTCTTTCACTTGCAAGAGCAGAGGTGTCTAGCAAATGTGCTTCAGCTATGACCACTGCAGCACACACCAGGCTAGCACTAAAGCTAGAATACCAGACTATCACGTGCAGAACCTGTCTTCAGTGTGTTTTTACATCCTTCAGTTTCCTTGCAAGGGGGAAGCAAACAAGTCTCTCACCCTGAACTGCTTTCTTTTGTCTCATATTGTAGCCATTATCTGGAATATAACTCACGGGATGTGGTTTCTGCTGTGTGGTAATTAGCTTCTGATATTCTGCAACCACAGGGAATTATAGTTTACTTTTTGCATTGATCTCTTCCTTTGAAGTGTCTCTGTCTGAGGTTCCTTGACATCCCCCAGGTGTGACATTCCATAATCGCTCTCATTGAGTATAACATGAACTGAAATTTTCCAGTCACTGAAATACATGCACAGAATATATGTTCCAAATGATTTTTGGCTCAAATGTCTTTTTGTTACGCTTAAAAAGAAAAACAGTTTTACTCAAAAGTATAGTATGTAAGTAATTCAGGGCTATGGTCCATTACACTGAACTTTATTTGGAGAGGATTAATAAGTGAAGTAGAGAGGAAAGAAAGGTTGTGTGCAATCGATAGAAGCAGCAGTCTTGATTGGAAAATGGATTTTTTAAATCCTGTGCTATTTTATATTCTTACATCAATTTTAAATTTTCCTTGTACTTTTAATGACCACTTCTTTTAAAATGTTCAATTTTTTCTAAACTCCAAGGTTGTACATTGAAATTTCCATGTCTTCTTCATTAACATTGTCATAAACATGCAGCACATTTGCAAAATCATTTCTTCTTAAAGCAATTTTTGAGACCAATAGACTGGGGTTGACACAGTGGCTCAGTGGTTAGCATTGCTGTCTCATTTGGACCCGAGTTTAATTCCACCCTTGGGCAACTGTCTTTATGGAGTCTGCACACTCTCCATGTGTCCATTTGAGTGTCCTCTGAGTATTCTGGTTTCCTCCCACAATTCAAAGATGTGCAGGTTAGGTGGATTGGCCATTTTAAATTACCCATAATATCCAGGGATGTGCAGGCTAATTGGATTAGCCATGTGGGTTAATGTGGGGATAGGGTAGGAGGGTGGGTGTGGCTGTGATGTTCTTCAGAGTGGACTTGATGGGCCTAATGGCCTGTTTCCATACTCTAGGGATTATTTTGATTCAGCACAAACAAATTCCCCTCATAGGACTCAGGATGTGATTTGGAAGCTGCTATAAAATAATAAAACCCACTAAATATCAATGTCAAGCTTTGAATGTGGCAAGTCACAGAGAACAGGTGAGTGACCCATATCGGGACATTACAAAAGCAATATGGTGTATGATCAATGAGACAGATCACATAGTGCAGGCTCTACCTGTAGCACTGATGGAACCAAGGTTATCTTTGCAATATTGACAAGAGTGGTATCAACAAGCATTCGCTGCAGTTATATTTTCTGATTCTTTCATGATTTCACTACATTTGAATTCAATTCTCCTGGAAATAAATCCCAGTGCCTTCTTAGCATACTGGCCGTGCTGCCCCTCCTCCAAATCTGGTTTGAATGATTTGTTCACCCTCATCCCGAGATCCCTTTGCTCTTCTAAGAAATTTCCTATTTCATATTCTCAGCTGCAGGTGACATTCCTGTTTTCCTGTCAAAGTGCATCAACTCACATTTATCTGTACTTGCCAGTTAACAGCCAGTTTTTCAATCAACTGAACCTTACAGGATATTGGCTAAGACTCAGTGTTGACAAATTTCATGAAGGGCTTCTCTTCAAGAGCCTTAGCAGGTTTCCAAACTCTCCTCACTATCTACACACCATTGCCTTCTGATGCCTTGCTAATTGTATTTCCCACTTGCCACAGGCAGAAGTGTTGAGCAGTGCTGAAACCTCCCAGCTTTGCTGGTAACAGTGCCAGCTTTAAAACGTTTTGCCTTGTAGTTGATCGAGCATTGGCAGTTTGCAGTTGCCCTGCAGATTGCGGTTTGTTTACCCTGGACATGACACACCCCATTTTGCCAAAGGGGCCCTGGAGGTTCCACTGGACAGGGGTACATGCAGTCTGTGTCCAGGGAGCATGGTGACTGATGGAGGTCTAGAAGAATAAGAGGTGAGTGGAGTCACCAGGTGCTCTGACTTTCAAGTTGGGAATTGCCATTGTCTCGTTCCCAACCAGCCGGTAGGAAAATGAGATAAAGCGTATCAACGAGTCAAGATGATGTAATAATTGATTCATGCTAACTTACAAAGGTTTATAAAATTGTGGGGGGCATAGATAAGGTAACTAGCAATGGCCTTCTCCCTAGGGTGGGTAAGCTCAAAACTAGGGGGCATACTTTCTTTAAATGAGAGGAGAAAGTTATAAAAAGTACTTGAGGGGCAACTTTTTTGACACAGAGAGTGGTTCGTGTGTGGAATGAACTTCTAGAGGAAGTGATGGATGCAGGTACGGTTACAACATTTAAAAGACATTTGTATATGAATAGGAAAGGTTTAGAGGAATATGGGCCAAATGCAGTCAAGTGGGACTTGTTAAGTTTGGGAATTTGGTCAGCATTGACTGGTTGGACCAAAGGGTCTGTTTCCATGCTGTATGACTCTATGACTCTATGTAAATAGACCTCTCACTACTCACTGGAGAGAATGCCATCCTGCTGTACAATTCTTGTTAAAAATGTTGAGAGAAAATGGGACTTACTCTCAATGGTGAGAAGCTCCTCACTGTCAATCTCTTGCAGTTCTCCCAACTTTCGCAACAATTCCCACGTCATTCAGTGACTGGAAAGAATCTGCTCACGCTTATTATGTCATGTTTCAGTTTTCCTCAGTGTTAACTATACCCTTGGTACATTCTGCGAGTTTTGCTATTGAGTTACTCTTTCCTAATGCAACATAAGTTAAAAGTGGCAAGTAACTTTCGTACCACACAAACACCAGAAAATGACCATCTCCAACAAGAAAGAACCTAACCATTGCCCCTTGACTTTCAATGGCATTACCGTCACTGAATTCCTCAAAATTGAAAATTTGGTGGTTATCATCGTCCAGAAACTGAACATCTAGCTACATAAATACAGTGGCTGCAAGAGCAGGTCAAAGGCTAGGAATCTTGTAACACGTAACTCACCTTCTAACTCTCTAAATCCTGCCCACCTTCTAAAACACACAAGTCAGGAGTGTGATGGCATGCTTCCCATTTGCCTAGATGAGTGTAGCTCAAAGACACTGAAGAAGCTTGACACCATTCCTGATGAAGGCCTTTTGCCCGAAACGTCGATTTTGAAGCTCCTTGGATGCTGCCTGAACTGCTGTGCTCTTCCAGCACCACTAATCCACCATCCAAGATAAAGCAGCCCATCTGATTCTCGCCACATCCACAAACATTTGACTTTTCCACCACTGATGATCAGTAGCAATGGCATGTACTATCTGCAAGATACAGTGCAGAACTTCAACAAGACCCTTTAGACAGCACCTTCCAAGCCAACGACTACTACTGTCTAGAAGGATAAGGGCAGCAGATACATGCAAACACTATCCTCCAAGCCGGTCACCATCCTGGCTTGGAAACATGCTACCATTCCTTAAAATCAACTAGGAGAAAGTGAGGACTGCAGATGCTGGGGATCAGAGCTGAAAATGTGTTGCTGGAAAAGCGCAGCAGGTCAGGCAGCATCCAAGGAGAAGGAGAATCGACGATTGGCTTAACGTTGATTCTCCTTCTCCTTTGGTGCTGTCTGACCTGCTGCGCTTTTCCAGCAACACATTTTTAAGCTACCATTCCGTAAACATTGGTAGGCCAAATTCCTCAAACTCCCTCCCTACCCACGGCAAATGGACTGCAGCAGTTCAAAAGGCAGCTGATCACCACCTTCCCAAGAACAATAAGGAATGGACAAAAATGCTGGCTCAGCCAATGATTTCACATCCTGTGGATGAATATTAACAATAAAACAGATCTTTATGGAAAACTGTTTTAAACCTTTCTTCAGTTTAAATAACTGTCTTAATGTAATGTCACTGGACTATCCATCCAGCAGTCCAGAATAATACTCTGGGGATATGGTTCTTATCTCATTACAGTGTCTAGTGGAATTAAAATTCAATTCATATATTTGGTATATAAATCTAACCTCAATAATGTGACCATGATAACTCTAATCGAGTGTGTAGAAATTCATCTGGTCCATTTATAGGTACAGAAGTAAGCCATTCAGCTTGTAAAACCTGATTTGCTCTTCAATACAATCATGGCTTATCCTGCTATCCTTACCTGGTCTGCTCCATATGTGACTCCAGACCTACAGCAATGTGGTTGACTCTTAATTACTCCTGAAATTGGCAATTCATTTGAAGGGCAATTAGGGATGGGTAGCAAATGCAGGCATTTCCAGAAATATCCACAACCATGGAAGAATGAAAAGAAAACTCAATATAGCTGACATCTTGATGGTTAATTTTTGGTGAATTGTAGCTGACTGATGACTGTTACCAACGATGTGGAGACATATACTGACTCTCTTTTCTCTGCCTTTACTGTCTCCATGTAGTCATTCGAAGCGGAAGGAAGCCCGAAGCCTCATACCAGGTATAAACCCCGTCCGCCAGGAAGGGGCACTGTTGAATTTGAGTAAGTGATATCTCGGGGCTTGTTTATATCTATATAATTAGAAATCCACTCTAGCAGTCATTGAGAAGCACAAAACTGTGGATCCTGAATTATGAAATCACCACATAAAAATTCTGGAAATACTCAGGGAATGTCTGTAAAAAGGTGTTAATATTTTATGTCTGTGGCCCGCAACTTTTTCGATAGAACTGGGAAAAGTCAGAAATTAAATATTTTTGAGTAAGGGATAAATACAAGGACAAAATGAAGTTGTGTGACAGGATGGAAGATGGGAGAGATTGTTTTCTGTTTTTATTTGAGATATTCTTGCACCCGATGTAACTTCCTGACATCCCCAACATTCCCTCAATCACTGCAGTCTCCTTTTTGTTTCAAATGGTGACTCTCAGTGAGATACTCAGCCTTGGTACCAGCGCCTCGGGACCTTGTAAATCAGACAACAGGACAGTCACCAGACACTAATTGGCTACAAATTACTATTAATTCTTAGGATTTTAAAATTATGAATGCTATTTCTGCTTCAACATTCCAAGTCCTTGATATTTTCCAACTCCGTTTAGCCCATCAGCTTACTATCACCAGAGAGTATCATTCTCTTCATTTTCAAACTTAGATTCAAACCTGATATATTTATAAAAATATGGAAGAATTGGGTATTAAGCTGGTTAAGATTGGGTATTAAGATTCTTGTAGAGACTGTGGGGCATTGGTAGTCATGCATGTAAACTATACAAGGGAATACACTGACTATTTGGTTGTTCTTCTCATCCCTGAGAGCAATGGAATATGTCTGGAATATGTTGCTGGCTGGTTCAGTCTCTCTGCAAGTTTTCCAGAGGGAGCTGAGCTGATTTTAAATTGGTGCAGCGATTGCTTAATATAGAAGATAAATAACTTTACAGATAACACATATTCTGTGCAGGTTTTGATCTGCACAGGTGGCCAGGGAGGATTCCTCCAGAATTTCTTTTCTTTTATCGATCCTGAGATTTCCTCAGATTCTATGCCTGTCCCAGGAGATTACGTCATTGTAGTGGGGGTGGTGTGGTGGATGGGTACGAAGTATCTAGCTATGGAGACCAGCCTACATTAGAGTATGGGGCAGGTTTAATAGGCCAACTGGTGTTTTGCTGTGTGTATTTCCATTTGTTCAGGAGTATGGAATTAATGCAGGTGTGGTTTGAATTGAAAGTCACTACATTGTGGCAATAGATAAGTATCTAAGCCTCATTAGGTTTGAGGAGTTAGATTTATATATTTAATATGAGTCTTGCATTTCATCATGTTGATTTTTTGATTAAAGGATACAAAGTGCAGGAAAACTAAAGTTTAGAAGAGCAAGGGTACAAAATGATATATTCATAAAAATCCAATCATTCCTAACAAAAAAAAATGGAGGAATTCCCCAGTTGTCTAATACAGTAGCCCTCGACTTACGAACTTAATCTGTTCCGGGACCCGGTTCGCGAATCGAAAAGTTTCGCAAACTGAATCAATTTTTCCCATTGTTCGGATAGCGTAAAAATGCTTGAATGGCTGTTCACAGCGCACGAACTGAATGAGATCACGTGGGGCCTGAGACCTTTTGCGTTCAACAAGCGCGTAGCAAAGCAGAACAATGAAACCACGTGGTCGCACATGGGCTTTTTGCGTTCGTACCTTCGTTCGTACCTTGAATTTCGTACGTACGTTGAAGCAAAATTTTATGTGCAATCCTGTTCGTAAACCGATTTGTTCGTGAACGGGGTCATTCGTATGTCGAGGTGTTACTGTAGTTACTTTACACTCTGCGCTGGATTCTCATACTATTGTTGTCCTTTGTTTTACAGCAAAGACATAAACCTTCCACAAATAGCCTCTGCAGATGATTCATACACTCAACGTAAGTAACTTGCTTAATACGATTACTCGTCAATCATTTCCAAGTTATTAATACATTAACACACTACTTCCCACTTTCATGACAAGGCATGTCTTCTACACAGAAATCACACTTTATCAATGCCAGTAATTATTGATTAGCCATACAATAACATCCTGTACACAAAAAGTAGATCAAATCCAATCCAACCAGTTACTGCCCAATCAGCCTACTCTCTATCATCAGTAAAGTGATGGAAGGGGTCACCAACAGTGCTATCAAGCAACACCTGCTCAGCAATAACCTGCTCAGTGACGGCCAGTTTGGGTTTCACCAGGGTCACTCAGCTCCTGATCTCATTACAGCCTTGGTTCAAACATGGACAAAAGAGCTGAATTCCAGAGGTGAGGTGAGTGTGGCATCAAGGAGCCCTGGCAAAACTGGAATCAATGAGTATCAGGGGGCAAATGATCCGACGGTTCGTCATACCTAGCACAAAGGAAGATGGCTGTCATTGTGGAGGGTCAGTCATCTGAGCTCCAGGACATTTCTGCAGGAGGCCCTCAGGCTGGTGTCTAGTCCCAACAATCTTCAGCTGCTTCATCAATGACCTTCCCTCTGTCATAAGGTCAGAAGTGGGTGATGATTGGCTGACGATTGCACAGTGTTCAGCACCATTCATGACTCCTCAGATACTGAAGCAGTCTGTGCTCAAATGCAAGAAGATCTGGATGATATCCAGGCTTGGGCTGACAAGAGGCAAATAACATTCGCACCATACAAATATTAGACTATGACCATCACCAATAAGAGACACTCTGACCACCGCCCCTTGACATTCAATGGTATTCCCATCACTGAATCCCCCATTGTCAACATCCTTGGGGTTACCATTGCCCAGAAACTCAATTGGACTCACCACATAAGCACAGTGGCTACAAGGCAGGTCAGAGACCAGAGATAATGTGGCGATTAACCCACCTCCTGACACCCCAACGTTTGTCCACCATCTACAAGGCACAAGTCAGGAGTGTGGCAGAATACTCCCCATTTGCCTGGATGGGTACAGTTCCAACAACACTCAAGAAGCTTGACACCATTCAGGACAAAGCAACCCCCTACTTGATTGGCATCACATCTCCAAACATTCAATCCCTCCAATACTGGAGCTCAGTACCAGCAGTGTATACTACCTCCAAGATGCACTGCAGAAATTCACCAAAGATCCTTAGACAGCACCTTCCAAACTGACAACCACTTCCATCTAAAAGGACAAGGGCAACAGGTACTTGGGAACTTCACAACCTGCGAGTTCCCTCCAAGCCACTCACCTGACTTGGAAATATACCGCCATCCCTTCACAGTCCTTGGATCAAAATCCTGGAATTCTCTCCCGACCAGTATTGTGGGTCAACCCACAGCAAGTGGACTGCAGCGATTCAAGAAGGCAGCTCACCACCACCTTCTCAAGGGCAAATAGGGATGGGCTATCAATGCTGGCCAGCCTGCGATGCCCAAGACCCACAAATAAATATTTTTTAAAATGTTAGGCTCAAAAACATTGTACATATATAAATAAGTTTCTGAAATATTCCTTAGGTCCTTAATAACAGTTTGCATGAGGAAGGCTGGTAACTTACTACATTGTTTTCATATGGATTTGTAATAATGGGCTCTGTAATTGAAGATAATAATGTGCTAACCCTGCATGCAGATTGCCTTCTTTGACTGTGTGTCTTAGTTAATAAGATTTAGTATAAGATGCACATACAATATAAATCTCCGCACATGCCTATGACTAAAGAAAGCTGTGTATAATTAGATTAAATCACATGTCAACAGGAAATGTTGCACTTAACAACTTCATCTTACCTGTGATTAGAAACTCAAATAACAGTATTGTGCTAACTAATCCCCAAAATTAATAGTCTCTATGTTTGCTAATATGTAAAGGTTTGGCTGCGCTACTGTTAAGCATCATCGGGAGAATAAGGAAAAGAAAATAGAAAAGAATTGGCATAGTGCCAATGTTCTATAGTTTAATTTACATAAATTATCAGTGTCTGATCATTGTTGGCTATGTGACTATCACACTGTACACTGGATAATCAGATAAGATCAATAGTCATTCAATGCAGGGTATTATTTCCCTTGTTTAATTCATCATTTGAATAAATTTAATATTGAATCTAAATAAAGAGTTTGGGATATCACAGTGCCATCTGGGAAAACTCGATGATATACAGTTCAGTATAAACAGGATGCCACAGGCTTTAATTATTGGTGTCTTTACTATCAACAAATGACAATGGAAAGACTGAAGTGCTTCAGTTTATGGTAACTACACTAACATTCTAGATAAACTGCAATCACTTACTGTCTTAAATCAAAATGACAGAAGGAAAAAAGCGATGCAGATTGAAATTACCTTTTAGTTATATCAGAAACGGCTGCTGGAGGTACTTTGGATACTGCAGGTAAGGCAATTTCTTCACTGGGTCCTGAGAAATATTTGTCTACATTACTATAGGCTGGAAGAATAGACGAGCTGACTAAATAGGCTAAGGAAATAAATCAGAGGATCTATTCGGCGCAACGGGTAAACGCATTTTTGGGTAAACGCATGTAAGATAAGATTATATGAATGCGTTTTCCAAAGCTTCAATGCCTAGTGGGTTCTGGAACTCTCTGTTGTGTTTTGAACAATGTGAGGGATTCTGTGCTGTTTAGTTCAAAGAGCTTTTATTTTTGATATTCACCCAAGTGACTACAGCTCACATGTGGGTTTTGACAGGCCTATGATGAATAGGTTCTCAAACCTGGTACTATTCTAATAAACCTCTCCTGCACTGCTCTTATTGATATCCATGCTGAGTTGCGCTATGCAAAACTGAATGCAATTCACCAGTTGAGACCTAACCAGAGTTTTGTCGTCGTTAAGGATACCTCATATTCAAACAATAGTTCCAATGACTGTAATTAGTAAGGCAGGCCCTGCAATATGTCTTGCAAGGAACTAACTGTAGCCAGGGGCTTGCTACATATTGTAAAATATGACTATCAAGAGAACATTACAAATCTTCGTCGGACGTGAAGTCATAAGCCATGGTACAGGGAGGAACAAACAGAAAATGATGATCAATCAGTTTCACAAGTACAATGTGACAATGGGGGAAGCAGTGGTAAACCAATTCTTTTCTTGGACTGTCGTTACATATCATTAGGACTCTGAAGAATTGTTCAGCAATAGTACAGTTTACTTGAAATATAAAACTAAACAATGTAGTGAATTTCACAATGGTCTGTATCACTGTAAAGATCTCACAGTTAGGACATGTCGGGGAAAATCGCAGGTCCTGTTGTGCAATTTTAATTCCATTTACTTGAATTGTCAAAAAATCTACTGCATCGATAATTTTCCAATGTACTCTGAATGGTCTCACAAAATTTACTTCACTGACTAGAAGTTTCAAAATGGTTGTTGTGTCTCGTTTGAAGAAAATAGTGAGATGCAGTGTATGTTTAATCTGATGCCTTGCTGTGTTTATCAGTAGTGGTTTGCCTACTAATAGACAGTGGCATTTCTGTTCAGAGAATGTGGCCATCACTGGCAAGACCAGGACTTGTTGCCCACCCTTCCTTGCACTGGAGAAGGTGGTCAGTTGCTTTCATGAACTGTGGTCCACCTGGTGTATGTATAGCCACAGTGTTATTAAGGAGAATTATGAAAGGCATTGATCCAGCAACAGTGAAAGATGATGGTGTATGACTTGGAAGAGAACTTGCAAGTGATGGTTGCAGCTGCTGTCGTCCTTCTTAGTGTTAGAAGTCACAGATTTGGAAGATGCTTATGAAGGAGCCTTGATGAGTTGCTACAGTGCAACTTGTAGATACAAACATAGGGAATACTGGAGAAACTCAGCAGTTTCAGATTTACAGTGTTTTGTCTTTATTGTAGGTAACACACACTACTCTGCCTGTGCATTAGTGGTGGAAGAGCTGAGTGTTTTAGGTGTGAATCAAGTAATACTTTGGTGTGGTGCTTTTTGAGCATTGTTGGAGTACACCCGTACAAGCAATTGGAAAGCATTCTATCACAAGCTGACTTGTGCATTATAGATGGCAGACGGTTTTTGAAATAAAAGAAGTTTGTTACTGATCCCAAAATTCCCAGACTCCAACCCGTTGTGAGAGGAACACTTCCTATGTGGCTGGTTCAATGATGTTTTTGCTTAATTGTAAACTCCCCTCCCCCAACCTTTCTTCCTCCAGGCTGGCCTCTTCCATCGCCAATCCCTAACCACCTGATGCCTGGAGGAAGGTTGCCTCATCTTCCACCTTGGGACCCTGCAACCACACGGGATTAATGAGGAATTAACCAGTTTCCTCATTTCCTCTCCCCACACATTATCCAAGTCCCAAGCCTCTAACCTGGCACTGTCCTCTTGACCTGTCCATCTTCCTTCCCACCTACCCACTCCACCCTCCTCTCTGACCTATTACCTTCCTCCCCCACCTTCATCTATCTATCATAAGACCAACTACCTTCCCCCTCAAAACCCCACTACCCTCCCATTTATCTCTCAGCCCCCCTGGCCCACAAGCCTCATTCCTGATGAAGGGCTTTTGCCTGAAAAGTCGATTCTCCTGCTCTTTGGATGCTCCCTGACTTGCTGTGCTTTTCCAGCACCACACTCTTGATTCTGATCTCCAGCATCTGCAGTCCTCACTTTCTCCTACTTAGTAGCCCTAGAATGATGCAAGAATGTTATAGGTGATCGAGTTCACAAAGAATAAGCTAAGACCAATGAATATACCATTGAAGACAGCTATAGAACCAGGAGAATCTCCAGGACACTCAATTAAACTCAGTCAAGTGTTTTTCAATATCTGAGCCAAACAAAATGACCCATATTAACATGCCCATTAGGAGCAGGAGTAGGCCACTTGGTGCTTAAGTAAGCTCTGCTATCTATAAGATGGAGCAGGATTGGATTACTCTACATTTCCATTGACCATCAAATAAACCTTCATCCCATTACTTCTGTCTTACTTCTGTCTTTAAAATATCCAAATACACTCCTCTTTGAGGAAGACAGTTCCAAACACTCCCAATGATATCTGAGAAAGAAAATTGTCTCATATCTGTTATAAATGAACAAACAGTGACCTCTAGTTCTAGATTTTCACACATGAGTAAACATGCTTTCAACATGCACCTTGTCAAGACCCCTCAGGATCTTATTTGTTTCATTCAAATCATCTAAATCTTTTGAATTCCAGCTGACGCGAACCTAGCCTGTTCCACTTTTCCTCAGAAGCTAACCAGCCTATACCAGGCATTTAATCTAGTAAACCTTCGCTGAACTACTTCCAGTGCACGTACACCTTTCCCTAAAAAGTGACCAATACTATATACAGTACTCCGGATGTAATCTCACCAGTACCTTCTATAATTTGAAAGATAACATCCTTACTTTTGTATTCAATTCCCCTTGCAATAAATACCAACGTTCTCTTAGCTTCCCTAATTATTTTCTGTACCTGCAGACTCTTCATTTCAACTCATCCATGCTAACCAGATATCTTAAATAAATCTTGTCCCATTTGCCAGCATTTGGCCCATATCCTTCTAAACCAGAAATCTAAATATGGTACATCTGCTGAGTTTCCCTTATCCACATCATGTGTCATTTAAACAAAGAACTTCAATAAGTAGTTGAACAAGTCATATTGATTCTGTGATTATCGAAAACTTTCTAACAATCCCCTTATAAGATCTTAAATAATAGCTTTTAAAATCTTCTCTAAGACAGGTATTACTCTAACAAGCCTTTAGTTATCTGCTTTCTGTCTCCCTCTGTTTTTGAACAAAGGAGTTACATTTGCTATCTTCCAATGTAACGGAACCTTTCCTGAATCTAGGGAATTTTGGAAAATTAAAACCAACTCATCAACTATCTCACTAGCGCTTTCTTTTATGATCCTAGGGTGAAAGTTTTCAGGTATGGGGACGTAACAGCCTGCAGCTACTATAATTTGCTCAGTATCACTCCCCCTCCTTTCCATTTTCTGACTATTTCTGGGATATTATTTACATTCTTTATAGTAAAGGCCAATAAAAAAAATACTTATTCAATTCAGCTATCATATGCTTATTTTTCATGATTAGTTCTGCGGACTCATTTTGTATGTGACTAACATTCACCTTGTTAAATCTTTTCTTTCTGAAATGTCTCTAGAAATTCTTACTATCTCTACATATTTTAGCTAGCTTTCTCTCATACTCTAATGTTTCCCTCCTCCTTAACCTTTTACTCATTCTTTTCTACTTTTGTATTCTTGCCCACTCTGCTGACCTGCCATCCAGCATTTGATTAACCGAATTTTGGATTATCCGATCACAAGGTCCCAGTGTTTGGCTAATTATGTTATCCAGCATTCGGTTATCCGGCATTTGATTAACCGAATGATATATTCCCCGGCCGTGTTCTTCTGATAATCAAGTTTTCTCTGTATATGCTTTTCTTTAAATTTGATATTACATTTAACTTCCTTAGTTAACTACAGATGATTCACCCTCCCTTGGGAATTTGGAGGATTTGATCTATAGGGAGGGGCCGAACAGGCTGGGGCTGTTTTCCCTGGAGCGTCAGAGGCTGAGGGGTGACCTTATAGAGGTTTACAAAATTATGAGGGGCACAGATAGGATAAACAGACAAAGTCTTTTCCCTGGGGTCAGGGAGTCCAGAACTAGAAGGCATACATTTAGGATGGGAGGGGAAGAGACCTAAGGGGCAACTTTTTCACACAGAGGTTGGTACGGGTATGGAAAGAGCTGCCAGAGAAAGTGGTGGAGGCTGGTACAATTGCAACATTTAAGAGGCATTTGGATGGGTATATGAATAGGAAGGGCTTTGGAGGGATATGGGCCGGGTGCTGGCAGGTGGGACTAGATTGGGTTGGGAAATCTGATCGGCATGGATGAGTTGGACCGAAGGGCCTGTTTCCATCTGTACATCTCTATGACTCTATAAAATGTATATATTATTTTGAAATAACACTTTAAATGGCTGCCATTGCATCTGTATTGCCCTATCCCTTACCCTAATTTACCACTTCACCTTATCATGAAATTTCTAATCATATAATGAAGCTTTTCAATAAGCATCTCAGACAAAATGTCACAAATTGACTTTCTTTAACCAGTTTCTGTCATTGACATTGTTTTTATGGAAACATAGATCCTATTTACAGGAAATACATTAAGGAGCAAATTTCCTCTATGCAGCAGTCATAATTTCTTCTGGCTAATTTTCTGACCTCACTACACATGCTTCACTGAAGAAAATTTCTCCCTCTGTCAGTACCTATTTATCTAAAGAGTTACCAGTGATTATGGAGAAACAAGGCGAAACAAGGAAAAACAGGAATGAAGAGTAAACTATGGTAATGGCATTAGCAACAGTGTTGGTCGCGACAGTGATCTAGGAATTCTTAGAACTGGCGGTAACAATGCAGCAGCAGCAGCAGCAAAGAACAGGCAATGACAACGGCTCAAGTTCATAGGCTGGCCAGGGTGATGCAGCAGGACCAACTTGAATTGGGTTGGTCAGTGTTCCTATACAGATTGATTTCCAAGCATGTCTCTAGTCCAGGCTATCCAATAAAGTCATCAATATCAGGAGTCCTAGTTGTAAAGAGACATACAGTTTTGGATTATGATTTCCTTTGTCCTCAAACTGAATCTCTTGAAATACATATGAACTTCCCATGATGCAGTCTGAATTATTAGCTTCTCTGTCTCAGCTCAGTTCTGCTAGTGATGTCATTTCTTGTTTGAAATCATGTTACAATGAATCGTAAGAGGTTTGTTGAAAAACAAATCTTAAATGTCCCTAAGCAAATTTGCATGCATTTACTTTGTGTTATGTTCAGTTAGACTGAGGAAAACAGACCAGATGTGAAAAGACACATTTTTACTTTATCAATTTTAAGCAAAGTATCAGTGAAAAAAATTACATAAATCTGAAAACTATCATTGAATGATTAACCAAAATATTCTAATCATGACACTCAAGAATTTGCTTCCTGATTAACAATTTATTCTATAAATTGGGCTGCTCCTTGTCGAAATATCATGGCTAACAGTGTCCTCCATCGTGATGCTATACACAGCCATCATTTATTCCATAGAGTTTAATCACATTCTACATCTTTCTATTCTAAATACTTGGACACTGTTTGGTGAAAGTTTACTGAAAGTCCAATCAATGATAGTAAGCTCCATAAAGATAGGCAAAAGTAATGCAAAATGAAGAAATTACACCCAGTAATGTTTAACTGCGTATCAACATAGAAATTATCTTTTAGAAATTTCAGCTATTCAGATTTCACTGTCCATTGTTTCAGAAGAAGGAATTAAAATAAATGGGTGAACATCAAAATAGTGGACAAAGGAGTGACTTGTGAATGAGTTAAACTCTCACCCACTTATACTGGCAACAAATAGTGTGAAGCTGCAAAAGTCTCTCACTCAACATTCTGGTTTGTAGGGAGAGGTAATAATTAGTATGGAAAAGGACAGAGAATTTAAGGCAAATAATATTCTGCTGAAGCGGTCAGTGGCTTCGCCCCTGCATCCCACTCTGGGGCAGTTATTCATGGAAGGTACCACTATAACATAGCCGAACCTGTAAATCCTTCCAATGCACTAATAGCAGACAGTAAGAGCAGAAGGGTCTTCTGCTCAGTCATGTTTGATGTGGCATGGCATCCCTTGAGTTGTAGCCTTTGGCAACAGGCCAGTTATCTGTTCTAGGACAACCTAGCTATGGATACTGACAAATGCGCATTATTTCTGCATATGAATCATGAGACTCAAAAGGTCCCTCTAAACCTAATCCAAGAGAAGGGGAGAAAAGGAAATTAATCAGAAATTATATCCAGTATTTGATATATATGTTTAGCTAGTTAGTTAATACAGTGTAAGAAAAGACATAAAATAAAACAAAAATTGAAATGTTTGAAGTTTAGTCAAAAGTCTGATGTTCCCTCAAATGGAAAACATTAAAACATTTTGTCTGTTTTTTTTAAATTGTTCATCTGATGTTGATTCTGTTTTTGATTAGGTCCTAGAAGGAGTCAAGATAAAGCTGGCAGAGAGCCTACAGGTCACAGAGAATACAATTACAAGCAGGTATAGTTTTACTAGTGCCAGAACGGATAAAGGCACATCCCATCTCCATCAAACCTGTAAGGTCATCCTTATTAACATCTGAGGTCTTGTGCCAAAACAGTCAGGGCTGTCCTGCAGACCTTTGAAGCAGTAAGTTGACATTGCCATACTGACCAAATTATACCTTTAGCCAATGTCCCAGATGGCTTCATCAATATCCCTGAATAAGTCACGTCCCACAAGCAGGATAGTGGTGGTGCCTCAATGGTGTACAGTCAGGATGAAATGACCCAGTGAATCTTCAAAACTGGCTCTGAACTGCCTGAATTCTCATTGCATCAAATCAAGCATGGCTAATGAAATTTCTGACTTGGCCTCCTCCAAACTGTTGTAACACACAAAAGAAACACAGAAGGTGATCTGTGTTGTAGTCTTTGATGTTCATCACTAAACACCAATGTTTGCCAACCTAGCAGAATCCTGAAGGACACAGCTGTCAGACTGCACTATGGCACATGAGAGAACCCTCAAGTCAGAAAAGCTCAATTGACACTATGATCAGCAAACCACTTGTCCAAATTTGTCCATCAATAACACTATTGGTAGGGGTGACTACTGTGATCCTATCTTCATATAGAGATGTCCTCTTTGTGTGAGATAATACAATCACCACTGAGTTAAATGGAATAGATGCAGAATAAAACTAGTTGCTAAAAACTAAATAATGATGAGGTTGTGAACTATGTGCAACAGTAGCCAAATTGTATTTCACAAAACTAACCTCATGTCCCAGTATATCCCTCATTCTGCTATTACCATCAATGAAGGGGAGCACCTTTGTACAATGGTTAATGTTTTGATTCTGATGTGACTCTTCAAGCAATGAGTCACATTGGGAAATGTATTCTACAGTTCTGTCAAATTCCTCACTGAATTTAGAAACTTAGCATTTAATATCACTTACTGATCATTGCATGTATACAATGTGGAGTTTCATTACCAATTAAAACCTGAAAAACTAAGAAAGTGCAACATCAAGCACATGTACAAACACAGGCAGTTAGCTTACAAAGAAGGGAAAAGGGAGTGATGTCCAGAACAGACAGGCAGCTAAAAGCAGTTGCAGCTTAAATTTGTTGAAGCCCTTAAGCAATGAGAGGGACGGCTGACTGCCAGCTGTTTAGCTGCTGACCTATTTCCACAGCAGTAACAACGTTTTCAGGTATTCTTGAGGTCTGCATGAACAGCTGTTCTTTCACTCAGAATTGATACTTTAAGATGATGAGAGAAACAGGCAGAGAGAGTTCCTTCCAGTTTTTCCTGACAAATCCATCTTTCCTCATCTTCGCCCTCTACAGGGCAGAAAAAGCTATACACAAAGATTAACTTGCATATTCCTCAGTGCGCCCATTTTTTGCCCAAGTTGAATTCTCCATAGACATCCCCAAATCTAAGGAGGATGTGCTGGCCTTGGAGGGCGTCCAGAGGAGGCCCTTCGTGAGTGATCCTGGGAGAGAAATGCTTGCCATATGCGGAGCAGTTGAGGATTTTGGGTCTGTACATAATGAAGTTTAGAAGTATGAGGGTGGTATTTCATTGAAGTTTATCAAATACTGAGAGGTCCAGACATGGAGAAGATGTTTCCTCTGGTAGAGAGACTATGTCCCGAAGGCATAGCCTCAAAGTGAAGGAACTTTAGAACTGAGATGAGGTGAAATTTCTTCAGCCGGAAGGTAGTTAATCTGTGGAATTCATTGCCGTACAAGGCTGTGGAAGCCAAGTCACCAAGTGTATTTAAGACAGAGATAGACATTCTTGATTGGTAAGGGGATCAAGGATTATAGGGTGAAGGCAGGAGAATGAGGTTGAGAAATATATCAGCCATGATTGAATGACTGAGCAGGCTTGATGGGCCAAATGACTAATTCTACTCCTATATATTATGATCTTTCATCACAACATGTAACTTCCAGAAACATTTGGAATAATCGGGAGCTACAGATTTTAGTTTCATTGACCTTTTTAGACGATACCAATTTTGGCTCAGACTAGATCCTTGTTTATTGAGCATTTCAATGACCTTAGCCTGGTCAGGCAATCATAGCAACCATTTTAGGTGAACATTTGTCTTTTTTAAAGCCATGTTTTAGTCCCTGAGAGACTCAAGTATTAAAGCCAAATGATAGAAGTTAAATATTTATCATCCATTTTCCTGACAATCATAACAGTGTTTAAATTTTCCTCAATGAGGATATTCTCCTGTTCTTTCATTGCAGGAATCCTGTTATCTCCCAATTAGCAAGGCTCCTTTAATTATTTATTATTTGTACCATTATTCACCATTATCTCCAAAAAGCAGCATTTTCCTGTTTCTCCATTTAATTGTTTATCTCATTGAAGGAGTTGCCTTGTGTATTTCTGTCTCCCAGTGAGGAGAGTTCCTGAATCCATTATTACAATGAACTTCTGGTCTCTGAATTTGCAAAGTATATCTGCGCAAGAGGATAAGATCGTTTTCACTGAGGTTAATCACGGTGACTCGAAAGTACTCTGCACACCTCCACCTGTGAAAACTTGCACAATTTATGATAACAATCACTTATACCCCTGCTTTTAAATTGCCTAAATTCTACAACCTTAATGGTAGGAAAAATGTAAAGCACATCCATGTTGTATACTACTCCAAGCAACGATAACAGCATCACTGGGAGAGATTTGGAGTGCAAAGTTTTGAGAACCAGCCTGAATCTGATGGATGTTACTATATCCAGTAGACTGTGAGGGCATTAATTAGAATGCTGTACCTTCAGCAAAGAGAATGATGATGCTCACCATTCTGTGTCACTTCAATCCCTATTACGGTATCTCAGATACCTCAGGTATTTGTTGAATTTGATGAACTGAAAATGGATGAAGCCAAACATCAATACTGGCAAGAGACTGGACGATGGATAAAGTATGAAGAGGATCTGGACAAGGATACAGACCGATGGGGTAAAGCGCATGTCCCTTCTCTCACCTTCAGGAGTCTCCTGGAACTCAAAAGGGGCATCAGCAAAGGTAGGTATATCTGCCAATGTAATCACCTAGTCCAATGCTAATCTGATGAATTTCTGTTCTACTTACAAGATACGTTTGCAAAAGCCAGTCATAAACGTTGTTTGTTTTCATTCATAGGTGCTGTTCTACTAGACCTGAAGGAAATCACATTTATTGGTATTTGTGTTAACATAGTCGAAGAGATGATTGCCAAGGATCAGATGAGGGCAGAAAATAAAGTCAGTGTGCTGAATGTATTGCTGCAGAAACTTAGGTAAGTTGACCACATTTCCATACGATTCCTAATACTCAGGGTGAGCTGTCTGCAGCTACCTATAGGTTCATTATAGGGGGTAACTGTGAAAGTAGAAAATAATTACTATAAAGGTAAGAAGCTTAGTTTTAAGCCCTCCAATCTATTGAGTAACATTTCTGACTGACATGTTAATCTAAAGAATTGTATTGTTTAAACTGGGACTCCTCATTACTGCTTAGAGACATTAGTAGGCTTCACCAACTCTATTTAATTTATTTGCAAGAAACATTAGGAAAGAGGTTTTGCACAATATACACTGATAATTTGCCCTCTTTGTGCCATTAACCCCTTCAAGCCATTAAGCTAATGAGATCTACAAAACGAGCAAGGCACAAACATCTGAAACCTTGTTAAATGACATTTCCGAATAAGTTAATGGCAGGTGGATTGATTAGCCTTTTGGTAATTTCTGACACAGTTCATCCCCAGCCTTGACCAGCATTGAGCTCTATTTTTATCCTTCTCACAGCAAATCCAGGCATCACTAAGGCTATCAGCAGCATTAGCATTGTATTCAAACACAAAAAAGCAACCCCATGGCTTGGTATATCCCCTTCTCTGTAATCACCATCAAGCCAGGGATCAACCATGCTATGCAGCAGGCAAGCATCCCTGGAGCAGCACCAGGTATACATAAAAATGAGGTTTCAATCTGGTGAAACTACAGCACAGGATTTCTTGAATGCCAACTAACAGAAGCAGCATACAATAGACAGAACTAAGTGATCTCACAATCAACAGATCGTATCCATGCTCTGCAGTCCTGCTGTACCCAGTTGCGGACAATTAAACAACTCACTGGCGGGGGAGGCCCCACAGATAACCACAATGATGGGGGAGCCTGGCACATCAGTGGATCAGAGAAGATAAAAGATTTTGCATGCATTTTCAGTTAGAAGCACTGAGTGGATAATCCATCTCAGCTTCCCCCGAGGTATCACAGTTAGCCAGCCTTCAGGCAATTTGATTCATGCCATGTGATATCATGGAAAGGCAGAGGACATTGGTCATCGAAAACACTCCTGCAATAGAACTGAAGACTTATGTTGTACTCCCATCTAAACTGTTCCAACACAGCTACAATACTGACATATACCCAATAATGTGCAAGATTTTCCAGGGATGTCCAGAAACACAAAGCAGGACATATCCAGCTCCACCAATTACCGCTCCATTACCCTGCCCACAATCATCAGCAAAGTGATGAAAAATGTTGCTGACTGTGCAATCAAGTGGGACTTGCTTGTCAATAACTTACTCATTGATACTCAATTTGAGTTCTGCTAGGGTCAGCTCCTGACCTCAGTACATGACAAAAGACGGGAACTCCAGAGGTGAGATGAGAGTGACATTAAGGTGGCCCTTAACCTATTGTGGCATCAAGGAGCCCTGTCAAGTCAGGAATCAATGGAAATTCAGATAAATGCTACACTGGTTGGAGTCATGCATAGTCTAAAGGAGGATGATTATGGCTTTTGGAGGCCAATCATATCAGTTCAGGAGACGTCACTGCTCTGCAACTGAGTTTCTTATGGCAGTGCCCTAGGTCAAACACATTTAACTGTTTCATTGTTGACATCAAAAATTCAGAAGTGACGTTGGTTCCTAATGAACGCACAATCTTTAGCACATTTCAAGTATGGACAAAAGAGCTGGATTCCAAAGGTAAGGTAATGGTGACTGCCCTTGACATCAAGGCAGCATTGACTGAGTGTGGCATCGAGGAACCTGAACAAAACTGGAGTCAATGGGGATCAGGGATAAAGCTCCGCTGGTTTGAATCATACCCAGCACATGTGAAGATGTCTGTGATTGTTGAAAGTCAGTCCTTTCATTTCCAGGACATCTCTGCAGGAACTCCTCAGGATGGTCTCTGGAGCCTATCCAACGTCAGCTTTCTCAATGATCGTCACCCCAGGATCAGGGATCAGGGACTTTTGCTGATGATTGCACAATGTTCAAGACAAATTGTAACTCCTCAGATTGGGATGCAGAAATATCCATGTGCAGAAAGCCCTGGACAAGATTCAGGTTTGGGCTAATAAGTGTAAGTAACATTCACGTGACAAAAGTGCCAGGCAATGGCTATCTCCAACAGGAGAAAAAAATAACCATTTCTTTGAGTTTCAATAACATCACTGAATCTCCCATGAGCAAGGACCTGAGAATTACCAAGGACAAGAAACTAATAAATATTGCAACAGGAGGCCAACAGGCTGGAAATTCTGCAGTGATTAACTCACCACCTGGCTTGTGAAGCCTTGTCCACCATTCTCAAGTTGCAAGTCAGGAGTGTGATGGAATGCTCTCTCCACTTGCCTGGATGAGTGCTGTTCCAACATCACTTGAAGCTTAATGCTATACAGCACAGTGCAGCCCAGTTGGTAGGCAACCACCATCTGCAACATTCACTCTACACACACGGTCAGCTCTGTACCATCTACAAGACGCACTGCCGCAACGTAGAGGATTCTGAACAACACCTCTTCAAAACCCATGTCCTCCACAACATAGAAAGACAAGAGCTGAAGAAGCATGGGAACATCACTCTCTCAGCTAAGTACCAACCTGGCTTGGAACCATATGATCGCTGGATCAAATTTTGGACATCCCTTCTCAACAATGTTTTGAGTGTGCCTGCATCACGTGTACCTCAGGAAGTTATATCAATATCATCAAGGGCAATTAGGGATGGCAAAAAAGTCAACAATTCATCCCACAAAAAAATCAAATAGACAAATAAATGAAAGTTGAAATCCATATTTCTGTCAGAGGGAAGCAGGTGAGAATCACAATTGATTAGATTAGATTACATTAGATTACATTAGATTAGATTACCTACAGTAAACTGGCCAAAAATATAAAGGAGGATAGTAGAGGCTTTTTTAGGTATGTGAAAAGAAAAAAAATGGTTAAGACTAAAATTGGGCCTTTGAAGACAGAAACGGGTGAATTTATTACGGGGAACAAAGCAATCACAGAAGAGTTGAATTGGTACTTTAGATCTATCTTCACTGGGGAAGACACAAGCAATCTCCCAGATGTAATAGTGGCTGAAGGACCTGAACTGAAAGGAATTTATATTAGGCAGGAAATGGTGTTGGAGAGACTGTTAGGTCTGAAGGCTGATAAGTCCCCGGGACCTGATGGTCTGCATCCCAGGGTACTGAAGGAGGTGGCTCTAGAAATCGTGGATGCATTGGTGATCATTTTCCAATGTTCTATAGATTCAGGATCAGTTCCTGAGGATTGGAGGGTGGCTAATGTTGTCCCACTTTTTAAGAAAGGAGGAAGAGAGAAAACAGAGAATTATAGACCAGTTAGTTTGACCTCAGTGGTGGGAAAAATGCTGGAGTCAATGATAAAGGACGAAATTACGACACATCTGGATAGCAGTAACAGGATAGGTCAGAGTCAGCATGGATTTATGAAGGGGAAATCATGCTTGACTAATCTTCTGGAATTCTTTGAGGATGTAACTCTGAAGATGGACAAGGGGGATCCAGTGGATGTAGTATACCTGGACTTTCAGAAAGCCTTTGATAAAGTCCCAGATAGGAGGTTAGTGAGCAAAATTAGGGCACATGGTATGACAGGCAAAATATTGACATGGATTGAAAATTGGTTAGCTGACGGGAAACAAAGAGTCGTGATAAATTGCTTCCTTTCGGAGTGGCAGGTGGTGACCAGTGGTGTGCTGCAGGGATCAGTGCTGGGACCGCAGCTTTTTACAATGTACCATAATGATATAGATGAAGGTGTTAAAAGTAATATTAGCAAATTTGCTGATGACACAAAGCTGGGTGGCAGTGTGAAATGTGAGGAGGATGTTAGGAGAATACAGGGTGACCTGGACAGGCTAGGTGAGTGGACAGATGCATGGTAAATGCAGTTTAATGTGGATAAATGTGTGGTTATCCACTTTGGTGGCAAGAACAGGAAGGCAGATTACTACCTAAATGGAGTCAAGTTAGGTAAAGGGGCAGTACAACGAGATCTAGGTGTTCTTGTACATCAGTCAATGAAAACAAGCATGCAGGTACAGCAGGCAGTGAAGAAAGCTAATAGCATGCTGGCCTTCATAACAAGAGGAATTGAGTATACAAGCAAAGAGGTCCTTCTGCAGCTGTACAGGGCCCTGGTGAGATTGCACCTGGAATATTGTGCGCAGTTTTGGTCTCCAAATTTGAGGTAAGACATTCTGGCTATTGAGGGAGTGCAGCGTAGGTTCACGAGGTCAATTCCCCAAATGGCGGGACTATCTTACGCTGAAAGATTGGGATGACTGGGCTTGTATACGCTTGAGTTTAGAAGGCTGAGAGGGGATCTGATTGAGATGTATAAGATCATTAAAGGATTGGACACTCTGGAGGCAGGAAGCATGTTTCCGCTGATGGATGAGTCCCGAACCGGAGGACACAGTTTAAAAATAAGGGGTAGATCACTTAGAACAAAGTTGAGGAGACACTTCTTCACCCAGAGAGTGGTGGGTGCATGGAATGCTCTGCCCCAGGAGGCTGTGGAGGCCGAGTCTCTGGATACTTTCAAGAAAGAGTTAGATAGAGCTCTTAAGGATGGTGGAATCAAGGGTTATGGGGATAAGGCAGGAACAGGATACTGATTGAGGATGATCAACCATGATTATAATAAATGGTGGTTCTGGCTCGAAGGGCAGAATGGCCTACTCCTGCACCTATTGTCTATTGTCTACTGTGTGCAAACAGGCCCTTCGGCCCAACCAGTCCACACCGATCCTCCGAAGAATAACCCACCCAGACCTGCTTCCCTCTGACTAATGTACCTAACACTATGGCCAATTCACCTGACCAGCACATCTTTGCATTGTGCACCTGGAGGAAACCCATGCAGACACAAGGAGAATGTGCAAACTCCACACAGTTGCCCGAGACTGGAATCGAACCCGGCACCCTGGCGCTGTGACGCAGCCACAATTAAACCTCTGTTCTCCAGTTCATAAAATAATCTTGACTGTGCACAGACATCATTTGAAAATGCAGTTTCTCAGCCTGTACGTAGTATGGTGGATTCCTTTTCTGTCCTCCCCATCCACACACTCCCCTCCCTGACGCACAATGATTCCTTCTCTCTCCAGTAAAATCAGCAATCACCACACTCCCCCCCCCCACCCCGTGTTACTAATATTGGCCAAACTGCACCTAGACTGAGGATCTGATCCCCAACTGAATTGTCTCATCTGATTTCAGATTGTGTATCAGTAAGTGCCAAAAAGAAAATGTGAAGTGAAACATTATACATTCCAGAGAAATAAATAATCTTTTTCACCACCCTAAGGCTGGTGTAAGAGTTTTGAAATTTTAAACTGATGGGTTTTCCCCATTTCAATATGTACTTAAACATGCATTAAAATTATGAAGAACATGCTAGGTAGATATCTTGAGGTAATTAAAATTAATAAGTTAATTTTATTGTTCATTTATTCAGTAAAAGATACCATTATTATTAAAAAGGTAAAATCCATCCTGAATTATGAGCATATAGGCAAATAGCTTAAACTAATTGTGAAGTGAAATTGGAAACCAATTACAGTTCTTAGATGGGGGGGAGTTACAAATTTATGCATTTGTGATATTTTATACATTCGGATGTTAATCTGGAAGTTCTGGGGTTGGAGCGTAGAGGATGGGCATTCTGTCTGAACTAATTTACTTGTTCTCTTTGGCGTTGTTGCATGAAGCAAATATCCACATTTCACAGTTTTTTTTTCCTCAAAGCTGATCATTTTTGCAATACCAGGCACAGCACTTTTAAAGAGACAGAGGGAATATTGGATTGAAGTTATAAGACTGACAGTGTTATTCCAAAAAGAGAAAAATATAATATGTTAGAAAAGGAAAACTAAAGGAAGTTGGACAGGTAGAACAATGGTTAAAAAAAAACAAATTTTCAAATTTATAATAAGTGTAATAATAATGTAAATCAGCTCTTACCAAGTGCTTTGTTGCAGCTTTCTCTGTTTAATACATGAATTGTGTGCGATACCTGATGCTCTGGGGAGACAGGGGAGATCAGCAAATGAGAGAAAGTAGCAGAGCCAATTAATGTACCAGAGTCTTGAAATGTTTACCAGGGATGAGTGAAAATCTTATGCTGACAATTGAATTGCTTTCGCCCTAAAAGTAGGACAAAATATGGATGAACAACTTTAAGTTAGTATAGATTTGTTAAAAATTGTGTTAGTCTAACTTGTTTTTGATGAAGTTCTCAAGGTTGGAGGAATAATGTTTGGTCAGGACTCCTACACTTCTTCAAAACATTGGCATGGAACCTTTTAAATCCACCGAAGAAAGCAAACAAGATCTCATTTTAATGTACTGCATCTGACTGTCAGCCAAGACTTTTATGTTCCATCCTTTGAAGTGGGTTGGAACCCATCACCTTTTGACTCAGAATTAACAGTGCTACTGACAGAGTCACACAAATAAAGGAGTGGAGGAAAGCAAGAAAATTATCTTAAATCATTGAATATGTTGGTTAATCCTCAACTGGACTGTTATGTTCAATTCTAGCCATTATAGTTTAGGGAGGACCTCTAGGCTTTAGCGGTGGTGCAGAAGAGATTGACTGGAATGGGACCTGAGTTGAAGGATTAGAATTAAATGGAGAGAGTGGAAAACCTGGGGGTTGTCCTTTATGGCAAAGAAAATTGAGTAGATATTTGATAGAGGCATTCCGACTAATGAGTAGCTTTGATGGAGTAAAAAAAGAGAAACTTTTCCTCAAATGAAAGAAGAGCCAATATTCAAAGTTAAGATGAATGACAAAATGACTAGAGGTGACATAATAAAAGCGACCTTGATACAGTGGAGCGTTGTGATGCACGATCTGAAAAAATGGTACAAACAATTTCAACAGTAACATTTAAAACGTGGCTAAATACTTGAAGAGAAGAGATTTACAAGGTAATAGGGAAACAGCAGAAAGGTAGGATTAAAGTGAAAGAAAGTACTGCAGATGCTGAAGATCCGAAACAAAAACAGAAAGTGCTGGAGGAACTCAGCAGATCTGGCAGCATCCGTAAAGAGAAAACTAGAGTTAACCATTTGAGTCCATTGACCCTCATTGGACATCTCTATCACAGAGACAACATAGGCATCGTAGGCTGAATGCCCTTTTCTGATGCATCTTCTGTAATTCAATAGGTATAAATAGCAGACAATAGAAAACAATTTCACTAAATAAATATACTGCCAGTTTTTTCTTGAAATACGTGTAACGTTTTATATCAACATACAATAAATGATTTGAATGTTTTATAGTCAAAGGCACCAAATGATTGAAGATGATGGAGCCCAGCTTACTTCAAGTGAACACGATGTTGAAACCCAACTCCATTCCCCAAGAAAAGAGGCAAGTCAGCATTTCAATTCCAAATTTGGTTGATAATGTTCACTACCAGGGAGCTTGTTTTAAAGGATTTTATTTGGATCTATGAGCAAAACATTCAGAGATGTTTATCAGTGGTGAAAATGAATAGTCCAACAAGTTCAACATAGAAATACAGATCACAATCTAAAAAAGACTTAAGTGTAGTGTTTCTTTCATAGTAAGAGTTATTTGCAAAATGAGTTTGGATTTTGCACTATTGCACCCAGGAGCATTAGTGTAGTCTAATTGGGAAAGCACTATGGAATGTTGTTCGAGAATGTAGTAACTTCCCATTTACACATTTTTAATTTTAGCTGGATGTGCAAAAAGATTATGCTATAACTGAAGAGTCCAATTCTGCCACTGAGCATCAGCAGTTTCCAAGGTTGAGATTACTCAGATTATTAAGAATAAATCTCAGCAAATCTTGAAATAAGTTAAACTCACTTATCAACTTTGTCTTGACCATCCAACACAACCACAGACATTCAGTGGCAAACCAAATCCCTAAGAACATCACACAGGAATGAAGCCAGCAGGATGTCACAGTTACTCCCTGAATAAATACTCTTGTAGCTATTGTCTAACTACCTGCCCACTTACCCACTTTCATGAAACATAGTCAGTTTTACAAAATGCACGACCTAAGAAATTTCAAAGGCAATGATGTATCTACAGTTTAACCAAAAGAAACTTTACATTCTATGATTACAGGACCTGGTGATCTTGCCATTGCTTGTCCATTAGAGAATTGGCTTACATAGCTATTAGAAAAGAAAGACTCCTAACTCCATTCAGTACGGTCATTCTAGGTTTTACCAATGAGGCTAGCTACACCAAAGTCATTAACCCAGCCCCAGAATATGATAAAATCGCATGGTTTTGTCAATGGATAACTTATTACTACAGTCATTCCCTCAAAAATGTGAGAGTTTCATTCCTGTGCTACCCTGCACTATACAAAAATCACGCAATACAAATAACACTTAAAGTGTTGGCAATCTAATCATGTTATAGCCAAAACACATTTTACATGTTCACATTTTAGGACCAGCGTTCCCAATTCACCAATCACATTACAGCCAATTCACATTAAACAAAAGACATATTATCACAGAACTGACTGTACTTATTGACATAGCACACTGTAAATTGAGCTCCACTATTTTCAGGGTCATAGCAAATATTAATTCTTTTAAAACGTACACCCTAATTTACCTGACTTTTGGCCCAAAGTGAATAGAGACCACATTTCTGTACAAACTAAAAATTAATATTTATTGCAAGTAGTTAGCCTATAGATTCAGGTGGCTAGATATAAACCATTGACATATACCATGACTAACAAAGGTCTCATTCCTTTATAACTCCCCTGACACACAAACAAAGCTTTCTTCTGTTGTTTAGACCCTTTGGTGTTCAGTTACCTTCTCTGGATGCTCCCGCTGGTTTGTAAATAATAAGAGTGGCTTGTTCCCTTGCAAAATGACTCTGATTTATCAATTTAGAAGTCAAAACTCATAGCAACTATTGCAGGAAAAGTAACTGGTTTGTGAAATAACTCCACAGAAGCTGGTATCCCATCACCAAGCCACCCTTTATTTATATGTGGCAAGTCACTGACACTGATCCAGCTCCCTCAGAGCCAGCCCTGAGAATGAACAGGATGTCTGACACTCCTGTTCTTTTTTTTAAGTGCTAATTTTTTTCCCCAGCACCCATGTTGTGTGTGTGCAGGTGTGAGACACAGTGAGAGACACAAGGTGTACGAATCTCTATTCAATTTCCACCACCAGGAAGATAGGAAAACACCCGAGTAGCCAGTGACAAGCACTGCCCTTCAAACCACAGGGCAATGCTGTGTGATCAAAACAGTGAAGGGGAGGGTAGGGACTAAATCAAAATAGAGTTGGAGGGGGAAATAATGCACTCCACTCCCTGCGGCGCCCACCTCTCCCTGGACACCCCTGTTCTTATCGGTTAGTCAGGGCTCCCTGATTGGACCAGATTAACAGCCCTGATCATGGAAGTTCGATTCCATGAGGTCCACCTTGCTGAACTCATTACAATCACTAACGTTTGCTTCAGGTTTAAACTGGGTTTTTGACTGCAGAGAACAGAGAGCTTATGGGCTGCCTTTCCTCTCTCTCTTTGCCTCCCCCTCCCCCTCTTCTCTCTCTCTCTCTCTCTCTCTCTCTCTCTCTCCCTGTCTTTGTAACTTGTTTCCAGCTCCAATCTGCTCAGCCAGTTGAGAACCAACCATACAGATGTTAGTCAGCAAAGAGTCTCTCTCATTGTTGTGGTCCACATCTGAACAAAAAACAAACAACAGAGGTAAGACTAGGAAAGAGGACCTGTTCAGGGACTATCAGGGGCTAGGAACCAAAGTAAAGAACAGGTCCTCAAGAGTTATAATCTCTACATTACTGTCTGAGTCATGTGCAAATTTGCATAGGGACTCAAGAATAAGGGAAATATACATGTGGCTAAAAGAGTGGTGCAGGAAATGGGTTCCTTTTCATAGGGCACTGGCATCAGTTTTTGGGACAGGAGGGATCTGTACTGTTGGGACAGTCTCCACCTGAACTAGCAAAAACGGTAGATAGGGTGGTCAACAGGACTTCAAACTAGAAAGGGTTGAGCAGGCAGGGAAGGGAAGGATAACATTCCAAAAAGTATAATGACCAATAGGAAGCAAAGTTGCAAGTGAACAACTATGGGGGTGGATTCAAGTCCATTGAAAAATATGAAAAAAAATGAAAAGAAAGGAGAACTCAGGAGAGGATATTAAAGTCTCCAGCACACTAAATAGGACAGAGTGTTTGGAAAAGGTTCGGAATCAAACTTCAAACACACCAGACAAATGAGTAACAATGAGAAGAGAGACGGTTAATACAGAACTGAAGGTATTGTACAAATCGAAATTGGCAGGAATGATGTGGTCAGCATCACGTAAATGTGGCTGCAATGGGATCGGGATTGGGAGCTGAATATCTATGGATTATAAAACCCATCGAAAAGACAGGCAGATGGGCAGAGGGGGTGGGGTTGCCTTGTTAGTAAAAACTGAAATTAAACAAAGAAGGGTCAGATGATGTAGAATCTGTGTAGGTAGAGTTGAGAAACCGCAAAGGTCATAGAGTCATAGAGTCATAGAGATGTACAGCATGGAAACAGACCCTTTGGTCTAACCGGTCCACGCCAACCAGATATCCCAACCCAATCTAGTCCCACCTGCCAGCACCCGGCCCATATCCCTCCAAACCCTTCCTATTCATATACCCATCCAAATGCCTCTTAAATGTTGCAATTGTACCAACCTTCACCACATCCTCTGGCAGCTCATTCCAAACACGTACCATCGTCTGCGTGAAAAAGTTGCCCCTTAGGTCTCTTTTATATCTTTCCCCTCTCACACTGAACCTATGCCCTCTAGTTCTGGACTCCCCCACCCCAGGTAAAAGACTTTGTGTATTTATCCTATCCATACCCCTCATAATTTTGTAAACCTCTATAAGGTCACCCCTCAGCCTCCGACACTCCAGGGACAACAGCCCTAGCCTGTTCAGCCTCTCCCTGTAGCTCAGATCCTCCAACCCTGGCAACATCCTTGTAAATCTTTTCTGAACCCTTTCAAGTTTCACAACATCTTTCCGATAGGAAGGAGACCAGAATTGCATGCAATATTCCAAAAGTGGCCTAACCAATGTACTGTACAGCTGCAACATGACCTCCCAACTCCTGTACTCAATACTCTGACCAATAAAGGAAAGCATACCAAATGCCTTCTTCACTATCCTATCTACCTGCGACTCCACTTTCAAGGAGCTATGAACCTGCACTCCAAGGTCTCTTTGTTCAGCAACACTCTCTAGGATCTTACCATTCAGTGTATAAGTCCTGCTAAGATCAACTGGTCAAGGTAATCTGAGGTAACCTTCTTCGCTGTCCACTACACCTCCAATTTTGGTGTCATCTGCAAACTTATTAACTGTACCTCTTATGCTCGCATCCAAATCATTTCTGTAAATGACAAAAAGTAGAGGGCCCAGCACCAATCCTTGTGCCACTCCACTGGTCACAGGCCTCCAGTCTGAAAAACAACCCTCCACCACCACCTTTGAGCCAGTTCTGTATCAAAATGGCTAGTTCTCCCTGTATTCCATGAGATCTGACCTTGCTAATCAGTCTCCCATGGGGAACCTTGTCGAACGCCTTACTGAAGTCCATATAGATCACATCTACTGCTCTGTCCTCATCAATCTTCTTTGTTACTTCTTCAAAAAACTCAATCAAGTTTGCGAGACATAATTTCTCACGCACAAATCCATGTTGACTATCCCCGAATCAGTCCTTGCCTTTCCAAATACATGAACATCCTGTCCCTCAGGATTCCCTCCAACAACTTGCCTACCACCGAGGTCAGGCTCACTGGTCTATAGTTCTCTGGCTTGTCTTTACCGCCCTTCTTAAACAGTGGCACCACATTTGCCAACCTCCAGTCTTCCGGCACCTCACCTGTGACTATCGATGATACAAATATCTCAGCAAAAGGCCCAGCAATCACTTCTCTAGCTTCCCACAGAGTTCTCAGGTACACCTGATCAGGTTCTGGGGATTTATCCACTTTTAACCATTTCAAGACATCCAGCACATTCCCCTCTGTAATCTGGACATTTTGCAAGATGTCACCATCTATTTCCCTACAGTCTATATCTTCCATATCCTTTTCCACAGTAAATACTGATGCAAAATATTCATTAAGTATCTCCCCCATTTTCTGTGGCTCCACACAAAGGCCGCCTTGTGGGCCTCCAAATAATAGTTAGGATTTGGGGCATAAGAGATAGAAAAGGCGTGTAAGAAAGGCATGGTTACAGTGATCATGGGGCTTTGAGTAAGCAGGTGGACTGGGAAAATCAGGTTGGTAGTAGATTTCAAGAAAAGAAATTTGTGGAATGTTTATAGTTTTATTTGGAGCAGCTTGTGGTGGAGCCCATTAGGGAACAGGAAATTCTGGATTTCGTGCTGTGCAATGCGGAGCTTGATGAGGAGCTTAAGGTGAAGGGACCCTTCGGAGGCAGTGACCATTATATGATAGAATTTACTTTGCAGTTTGAGAGGGAGTGGGTGGAATTAGAGGTATCTGTATTGCAGTTGAATAAAGGCAACTACAAAGTGATGAGGGAGGAGCTGGACAGAATTGACTGGGAGAGGAGCCTAGCAGGAAAGACAGTGGAACAGCAATGGCAGGAGTTTCTGTGAGTAATTCAGGAAACACAGCAGAAATTCATCCCGAGAAAAAGGAAGCATACCAAAGGGAGGATGAGGCAACCATGCCTGACCAGGGAAGTCAGTCACAGCATAAAAACAAAAGAGAAAGCATATAATGTGGCAAAGGGCAGTGGGAAGTCAGAGGATTGAGAAGGCCACAAAGACCAACAGAGGACAATGAAGAAAGAAATAAGGAAGGAGAAGATTAAATATGAGGTAAACTAGCTAGTAATATTTGGGAAGATCGCAAGAGTTTCTTTAGATATATAAAGGGCAAAAGGGAGGCAAAAATAGACATTGGGCTGCTGGAAAATGATGCTGGATAACTGGTAATAGGGAACAAAGAAATGTTTGAGGAACTGAATGAGTACTTTGCATACGTCTTCATGGTGGAAGACAGGACTAACATCCAAAAATTCAAGAGAGTTGGGGAGGGGCAGAAATGAGTACAGTGGCCATTACCAATGAGAAGGTGCTAGAAAAACTGAAAGGTCTGAAAGTGGACAAATCACCTGGACCAGATGGATTACACCTGAGAGTTCTGAAGGAGATAGCTAAAGAGATAGTGCAAGCTTTAGTAGTGTTTTTTTTGGTATCACTGGACTCAGGGAGGGTCCCAGAGGACTGGAAAATCACTAATGTAACCCTCCTGTTTAAGAAAAGAGTCAGGCAAAAGATGGGAAATTATAGGCCGATTAGCCTGACCTTACTTGTATGTAAGATTTTGGAGTCCATTGTGAAGGATGAGATTTCTGAGTACTTGGAAGTGCATGGTAAAATAGGCAAAGTCTGCATGGTTTTATCAAGGGACATCATGCCTGACAAATCTGTTAGAATTCTTTGAGGAGGTAATGAACAGGTGAGACCAAAGAGAGTCAATGGAGGTTATCTATCTGGATTTCCCAAAGGCCTTTGATAAGTTGCCGCACAGGAGGCTGCTGAGTAAGATAAGGGCCCGTGGTGTTAGAGGCAAAGTACTGGCATGGACAGAAGATTGGCTGTCAGGCAGAAAGCAGAGAGTGGGGATAAAAGGGTCCTTCTCAGGATAGAAGCCGGTGAGTAATGGTGTTTGACAAGCTCAGGGTTATGACTACAACTTTTCACTTTATACATTAATGATCTGGATGAAGGAACTGAGAGCATTCTGGCTAAGTTTGCAGGTGATACAAAGATAGGTGGAGGGGCAGGTAGTAATGAGGAGGTAGGAAGACTGCAGAAAGATTGAGACAGGTTAGGAGAGTGGGCAAAGAAGTGGCAAGTGGAATACAATGTGGGAAAGTGTGATGTCATGCACTTTGGTAGGAAGAATAGAGGCATGGACTATTTTCTAAATGGGGATAAAATTCAGAAATCTGGTGTACAAAAGAACTTGGGAGTTCTACTCCAGGATTCTCTCAAAGTAAACTTGCAGGTTGAGTCAGTAATTGGGAAGGCAAATACAATGTTGTCAGTCATCTCGAGAGGACTACAATATAAAAGCAGCGATATACGTCTGAGGCTTTATAAGGTTCTGGTCAGACCACATTGTGAGCAATTTTAGGCCCCATATCTCAGGAAGGATGTATTGGCCCTGGAGCAGGTCCAAAGGAGGTTCACGAGAATTGATCCCAGCAATGAAAGATTTAACATATGAGGAACAGAAAGGACTGTGGGACTATACTCGATGGAGTTTAGAAGGATGAGGGGGGATCTAATTGAAACTTACGGAATACTGAATGGCCTGGACAGAGTAGACATTGTGAAGATGTTTCTAATGGCAGGAGAGATGAGGACCCAAGGGCCCAGCCTTGGAAGAACCTTTAGAATGGAGATAAGGAGAAATTTCTTCAGCCAGAGAGTGGTCAATCTGTGAAATTTATTGTCATAGGGGGTTGTGAAGGCCAGGTTATTGAGTATATTTAAGACGGAGAGAGATAGGTTCTTGGTTGCCAAGGGGATCGAAGGTTACGGGGAGAAAGTGGGAAAATGGGGTTGATAAACCTATCAGCCATGTTTGAATGGCAGAGCACACTTGATGGGTCAAATGGCCTAATTTCTACCGCAATGGTCTTATGGTCTCATTGAAAACTGCCATTTGCCCACAGTCCAATCAATTTTTTTTTGCCAGTAAGAACAGCATCAATACATGCTCTCAGCTCCAGATTGTCTGCAATCTGAACTTCAGTTCGTACATGTTCAAAACGTTGTGTACAATGCCAGGTTAGTTGCTTTTCAAGCTGCAGCTATTCTTTCAAACACTGGTTTTTAAAACAATGCTTATTTCAGACCATATTTTTTAAAAGCAAAAAATGAAATACATGGTCCTAACAAACTACGTCTACTATAGAGGATTGACTTAATTACAATATTTCTTTATTATGCATGCAATCTTGAACACCTCTCAACAGTAAATGTTGGATTTGCTCTTTATCAAACACTTAAACTGATTACTTATGTCTTAATAAGGAGTACCCACAAAAAGGCTGGCACTCTCACCAAGGTTCTTTAATACATTGATACAGCCAAAACTCTACCATTTCCTCATATTTTTCCAAAAACCATCTTGGATCTCAGACATTGCCTGAAGTAAAATATTCTGCTGTATGCCAATCCTATTTAGCATTCTAGATTTGATTGCAGTTTGACAAATGAGGGTGAGTGTATTAAAATGACTATTAAAATGTCCAGACTAATGATAATCACAGATCGAGATGAGAACAATTAGGCTTGAAATGAAATGGAGAACTGTGATGGGCAGAATTAAGTTAATCTGTTAGCTTATTTAGGAAAGTACAATAAAATAAGATAGGACAAAGGAGCATGAGTAGATTCGGCCCATCGAGTCTGACCTACCATTCAATGAGATCATGGCTGATCTGATAATCTTCAACTCCACTTTTCTGTCTTCTTCCCATAATCCTTGATTATGGTACCAATTTAAAAATTGTCTAACACATGATTGAATGTACTTAGTGACACATCCTCCAAAACCATTGATGGTATTGAATTCCATAGATTCATTACCCTCTAACAGAAGAAATTTCTCCTCGCTTGTCTTAATCGGGCATCCCCTTATTCTGAGATTATGTCATTTCATTCTAGACAACTCACCAGGGAAAGCAACCTCTCCACATCTACTCTGTCAAGCCCCTGAAGATCCTTATTTATTTCAATTAGGTTGCCTTTATTCTTCTGAATCCCAGTGAGTGCAGGCCCAAACTACTCAACCGCTCGTCAAAAGAAAGTCCTTCCATGCCCAATATCAACCAAGTGAATCTTCTCTGAACTGCCTTCAATGCCAATGTATCTTTTCATAGATAAGGGGACCAAAACTGTTCACAGCATTCCAGCTGTGGTCTGAATAGCATCTTGTACAGTTTTAGCAAGACCTCCTTCTTTTTATACCTTATTCCCTTTTAAATAAAGGCAAGCATTCCATTTGCCTTCCATAATACTTGCTGATCTTGGGTGCCAGCTCTTTGTGATTCATAAGCAAGGATTAGGCTGTGGATATTTTCCCTGGCATGTCAGAGGCTGAGGGGTGACATTATAGAGGTTTACAAAATCATGAAAGGCATGGATAGGGTGACTAGCAAGGTCTTTTTCCTAGGTTATGGGAGTCCAAAGATTAGAGGGCATAGGTTCAAGGTAAGAGGAAAAGGATTTAAAAGGGACCTGAGGGGCAACTTTTGCAAGCAGAGGGTGGTGTGTATATGGAATGAGCTGCCAGAGGAAGTAGTGGAGGTTGGTACGATTACAACATGCAGAAGATATCTGGATGGATACATTGGTAGGAAGGGTTTAGAGGGATATGGGCGAAGTGTTGGCAAATGGGATTAGATTAGTTTCGGCTATCTGGTTGGCATGGATGAGTGGGACCGAAGCTTCTGTTTCTGTATTGTACATCTCTATGACTCAATGCTTTCCAAATCTCTCAATGCTGCAGTTTTGTCTTGTCTTTCTCCATCAACAAAATATTCAGCCCCACTATTTATCCTGCCAAAGTGCATAACCTCACAATGTCCAAAATTATGTTCCATCTGCCAGACATTTACTGAACCTATCAGTAGCTCTCTGTAGCCTTTTTGTGTCATCTTCATCACTTGCCTTCCTACCTAATTTTGTGTTACCCACAAACTTGGTGACGGTACTTTCTCTTTCATCTTCCAATCATTAGTAAATAATATAAACAATGCCTTCTGTGTGTAACGTGTCTTCAATCCTGTTTGAAAACCAGCAAGTGATGTTCTTACCTTAATAATTTTGCAGACCTTTCTGTGATTATGAAAATGTATATTCGTGAGTGTTTTCTTCTGGCTCCAAGAATTTTTTTTAAAAAATGCTTTGTCACTACATAAGCTTTAATACTTTGTGATGTGATGCAGGTACGCCATGAAAAGAAGATTCATTCAGAAATAATGGATAAAATTACCGAAAACACAGAAGCCACTATCGTTCTTGTAGGTGAGTGTGGTGATGACCTTCCGTGTTATAATATTGTTGTAATTAAAATTATTGTTTGAAATAAATCACAAAACTTTCATGTAGACTGCTGCCTTCCCTCCTTCTGGGAGTGAGAAGGGGCGATGTGTGATAGAATTAAGTGGGACTACAAAAGTTGAGCGAATGTATTCCAACCAAAATTACAAACATTTCGATAAGCTTGTAAAATTGCAGCACCACATGAGAGTGTTCTGACTGGGCAGCGGGCAAGTCACATGTTGTGCCATAGAATGAAGCTGGAATTGCATTGCCATGCATTTGTTGTCCAATTTCTACCAAATATGATTTAAGCCATAACTAATCCTGCTGCAATTTCTTTCTACTTTGAGATATCCCTTGAGTCTATCTCTGCCAACCATTTATAGAAATGGAGTTCATAATCTAGGCTGACATGCAAGTGAAATATTGATCAACACTCTTTAGACAAAATCTTGGGGTGGTGGGGGGGGGGGGGCAAGGTTCAATCTGTTTGTGCCCTTCAAAAGAAACCACAGAAGTCTTTGGTCAATATTTAAACCATGCTAAAGCCACCAAAACAACTTAACTTGTCATTGCTATTTGTGGTGTGTGACGATGCAAACAAACCACTGTATGTGATATTATAGGAAAGTATTTTTCTAATTTATTTATCTTCTGCTCAAAGCCATTTTTCTAATATGTTCAATTTTCAAGTTGTTTATGATCTTGATTCTAATACTCAGTCCACAACATTCAAAGTTTTTAATCGTACATTCCAACTCCTTAGGTGTGGGACTTTGCTGCTTTTAAGTATCGTTCTTGACTCTGAGCAGTTATATTTTGATTAGATTACAGTGTGGAAACAGGCCCTTCAGCCCAACAAGTCCACACCAACCCGCTGAAGCGCAACCCACCCATACCCCTACATTTACTCCTTACCTAACACTACGGGCAATTTAGCACGGCCAATTCACCTTACTTGCACATCTTTGGACTGTGGGAGGAAACCGGAGCACCCGGAGGAAACCCACGCAGACACGGGGAGAACGTGCAAACTCCACACAGACACTCGCCTGAGGCGGGAATTGAACCCAGGTCTCTGGCGCTGTGAGGCAACAGTGCTAACCACTGTGCCACCGTGCCGCCCAAGCCTTAGAGGCATCACTGTCAATATGATCATTTCCGTTTACCAAATTTATTTAAAGTGACTCAGTTTTGGTGTTTTAAATCTTCACCTTATATCACTATCTGCCTGTACTTATTTCTTTCCAGTGAATTCAAATTCAACACACAAGAATCGAATTGGATTGAACTGAATTGATTGTCACGTGTACCAAGGCACAGTGAAAAGCTTTGTCTTGCAAGCAATACAGGCAGATCACAGAGTTAACTAACATAGATAAGTAAATAATAGGTAAACAGTGGCAAAAACAAAAACACACAGGTACAGTCAAATGTTAAGGGTTTGTGAGTCCATTCAGTATTCTAACAATACTAGGGTAGAAACTGTCTCGAAACTGGCTTGTGCATGTGTTCAGGCTTCTGTACCTTCTCGCCGATGGTAGAGAAACATTGCCAGGGTGGGATGGATCTTTGAGAATGCTGGCGACCTTTCTTTGGTAATGGACTTGGTAAATGGAGTCTATAGATGGGAGTTGGCCTTTGAGATTGTCCAGACCGAGTTCACCATGTCTCTGATCTTGAATGTAAGATCAAGAAAATGCAATTGTCACAGCAATGCAAATGGTGTTGAAATATTTGCAACAAAATGATATGCCATTAAATTTTTTTCATTAAATTCTGATGGTCTTGCAGTACAGATGAAAGATAAAATGCCCACTGTTGAAGCTGGAACCTAGTTTGTTACCAAGATTTAGCTTAGTTATGTATACAAATGAGATACCAAGAAATAGTCTAAGTAACCTCAATGTTTTCCCTTTCACAGGATGCATTGAATCTCTGAAGTCCCCGACTATGGCCTTTGTGCGGCTGGCAACAGCTGTTCAACTGGAGTCAATTTTAGAAATCTCCATCCCTATCCGATTTATTTATGTGCTCCTGGGACCCAGCACTTCCAGGATGAACTACCATGAAGTTGGGCGTTCAATTTCAACATTAATGTCAGATCAGGTACAATAACTTCCCAAAGTTTTGAGACTTTCAACACGTGCAATTTGCACCATATTGTTCTGAGCTCCATGAACCGAACCAAATATTTCTTACCAAGACAGGAGCCCAATTACTGGCCATTGTCTAGTTTCTATTGGATTAAGTGAGTCTTTTACAATGTATGGATGCAGCAATAGAATCCTTACATTTGGTTCGGAGGCCGTGTATTCAATATTAGATATTAGATTACTTATAGTGTGGAAACAGGCCCAACAAGTCCGCACTGACCCTCCAAAGAGCAACCCACCCAGACCCATTCCCCTACATTTACCCCTTCACCTAACACTACGGGCAATTTAGCATGGCCAATTCACCTAACCTGCACATTTTTGGACTGTGGGAGGAAACCAGAGCACCTGGAGGAAACCAATGCAGACACGGGGAGAATGTGCAAACTCCACACAGACAGTTGCCTGAAGCGGGAAATGAACCCAGGTCTCTGGCACTGTGAGGCAGCAGTGCTAACCACTGTGCCACCGTGCCTTATGTGCACAGCAGAATTTGTTAGCCGTGGAAGGAACATTCATGACAAGGTTCAACAGGCTGATAATTATCCTGGAAACGTTTCCGCTACTTTTACACTACTTCCCAAAGGGAGAAAACACGAATGAAAACACACAAAAACAAAAATGAACTTGTTGCACAAAGAAATTTGTAAAAATAAAATATTATGTTTACCTGTATGAAAGAAGACACTACGAAAATGAACATCTCTTAACTTAGGTAAACTTATGATTTGGAGAAGCCAGTATTGGACTGGGGTGTACAAAGTTAAAATCACACAACACTAGGTTATTGTCCAACAGGTTTATTTGGAGGCACCAGCTTTCGGAGCACTGCTGCTTCTTCAGGTGGTTGTAAAGCAGGATCATAAGACACAGAATTTATAGCAAAAGATTACAATGTCATGCAGCTGGAATAATATATTGAACAAACCTAGATTAAGTCTTTCATCTTTTAGAATGGGTTTGTTAGTTTCAGTTCTTTAGTATGTAAATACCAGAAGTTCTTTCAAGTCACATTCTCAAGATAGCTTAAGGTTTTACAACAAAAGGTGCCATCTCAGCTCAGACAATGTATTAAAGGTGTGAGGTTAAAGTCTGTCTGTGTCCTAATCTTGAGTCGGACTGGCTCTATTTCTAAAATGGATTTACAAGATATTACACGGATTGACTGCCTGTAGGTTATGTATTTTTTGAGCAAAATTTTGACCTCACACCTTTATTACATTGTCTGAGCTGAGATGACACTTTTTGTTATAAAACCTTAAGCTATCTTAAGAATATGACTTAAAAGAAGTTCTGGGATTTACATTTTAAATAACCAAAACTAACAAACCCATTCTAAAAGATGAAAGACTTAATCTAGGTTTGTTCAATATATCATTCCAGATTCATGACACTGTAATCTTTTGCTATAAATTCTGTGTCTTATGATCCTGCTTCACAACCACCTGATGAAGAAGCACCGTTTCGAAAGCTAGTGCCTTCAAATAAACCTGTGGGACTATAACCGAGTGTTGTGTGATTTTTAACTTGGTCAACTTAGGCAGAGCGAAGAACTATTCTACTCATTGAAAGTTTTAACTGCCTTATAGGCTTAGACATTAAATGGTTTTGCATTTACTGTAACATTACAAGATTTTAATAGTCAGGGTGCCTTCCCATCTTCTGACGCTTAGGTAGATGTGAATAAGGCACCAGGGTTAGCAGATTATCATGAAAACGTCAAGTATGGCTGTACTACAGTATCCTGGAATAATTTCAGTTATTGGATTTGTATTTTGTTTTGATGGAAGTTTCAGTCTTTAAAATAATCATACAGCAGTCTCCATATATACAGTACATAGCTATAACTACAGATTTTAAATACATCATGAACACAGCCCGATGTTTAGTGATTCAAGACAGACTGGGAAATCAACCATTGACTGATTAATAGATTTTTTTGTCAACTGACATAAAACTCCTCCCTGTTAGCAGAAATAACACAACCAACATCACTCAGATGCAACTTTGAGTTGACGTAATCAGACTGCACACTGTGTAACATTAGTTTTATGGATAAATGTTTTAGTAGTAAGTCAATCCCCATTGGAATTTCGTTGGTCATGTTCTAATACACAATATTGTATCGAAGGTTAGCTGTTCTATATGACTTGGAGGTGCTGGTGTTGGACTGGGGTGGACAATATTAAACATAATATAAGACCAGGTCATAGTCTAACAGGCTTACTTGGAAACACTAGCTTTCGGAGCGCTGCTCCTTCATCAGGTGGTTGTGGAGGTTAAGATCATTCTCACAGAATCTATAGCCAAAGGAGTCCAGTGTCATAGAGATGTGAAACAGGAAACAATCTTAGATTAAACTTTTTTGTAATGGGATTTACTGGTTTCTGTTCTTTGATATGTAAATCCCAGAATTTCTTTTAAATTACATTCTCAAGATAGCTCCGGTTTTTACACAATTGGTGTGAAGTCTGTCTGTGTCCCAATGCTATTTCAGACTGACAAACCCTCTGTATAGGTGAAAGTGAGGACTGCAGATGCCGGAGATCAGAGTCTAGTTTAGAGTGGCACTGGAAAAGCACAGCAGGTCAGGCAGTATCTGAGGAGCAGGAAAATCAACATTTCGGACAAAAGCCTCTCATCACAAATGAGGCAGGGAGCCTCCGGGGTGGAGAGATAGATGGGAGGGGTTAGGGGCTGGGGAGAAGATAGCCAAGAGTACAATAGGCGGATGGAGATGGGAATGAAGGTAATAGGTTGGAGAGGAGGTGGAGAGCTTTAGGGAACATCTCCGGGACACCCACACCAATCAACCCCACCACTCCATAGCCAAACATTTCAACTCCCCCTCCCACTCTGCCAATGACATGCAGATCCTGGGCCTCCTCCACCGCCACTCCCTCACCACCGGACACCTGGAGGAAGAACGCCTCATCTTCTGCCTCAGAGCACTTCAACCCCAGGGCATCAATGTGGACGTCACCAGTTTCTCATTTCCCCTCTCCCCACCTTAACCCATTTCCAACCTGCCAGCTCAGCACCATCCTCATGATCTGTCCTACCTGCCAATCTCCCTTCCCACCTATCCACTCCACCCTCCTCTCCGACCTATCACCTTCATCCCCACCCCCATCCACCCATTGTACTCTTTGCTACCAGTCCCAACCCCTCCCATTTACCTCTCCACCCCGGAACATTCTTGCCTCATTCTTGATGAAGGGCTTTTGCCTGAAACATTGATTTTCCTGCTCCTTGAATGCTGCCAAACCCTCTGTATAGTTTTACAGAGTTTAACACGGATTCATGCAATTTTTGAGCACCCCCTGCACTCACACCAACACACGCACCCTCTCACACATACGTCATCACACTCACACACACTTAACTAAGCTTACACACACATATATACACACACTCTATCACGTGCAATCACACCCACATGTACACTCTCAAACTGTCACTCTGACACGTGCATTGATATAATCTTATGGGGTGAATTTGTTTTTGCAGAATTACATTTTATTTTACTCAACAGCTGCATGAATCCATGTCAAACTATATATGATTTGGAGACACCGGTGTTGGACTGGGGTGTACAAAGTTAAAAATCACACAACACCAGGTCATAGTCCAATCGGTTTATTTGGAAGCACTAGCTTTTGGAGCGCTGTTCCTTCATCAGGTGGTTGTGGAGAATAAGATTGTAAGACACAGAATTTATAACAAAAGTTTACAGTATGATGTCTCTGAAATTATATATTGAAAAAAACCTGGATTGTTTGTTTCGTATCTCATCTTTTAGAATTACCATGTTGGTTTCAGTTCTTTCAAATGTAAATGGCAAAACGTTTTTTAAAAGTTACACCCTCAGGTGAACTTTAACAATTGGTGTCATGTCCGTCCAGATAATGTATTGAAGGTGTGAGCTTCCCTATGTGAGGCTGTCTCTGCCGCAATAGTCAGACGGATTCTAATCTAAAAAACAGAGTTACAGAATCTAAATGGATTCATGCAGTTTTTGAGCAAAGTAAAATGGGCGGACATGACACCAATTGTTAAAGTTCACTTGAGAATGTAACTTTTAAAAGAAGTTTTGTGATTTACATATGAAAGAACTGAAACCAACATGGTCATTCTAAAAGATGAGATACGAAACAAACAATCCAGTCTTTTTCAATATATAATTTCAGAGACATCACACTATAAACTTTTGTTATAAATTCTGTGGCTTACAATCTTATTCTCCACAACCACCTGATGAAGGAGCAGTGTTCTGAAAGCTAGTGATTCCAAATAAATCTGTTGGACTGTAGCCTGATGCTGTGTGACTTTTACCTTAAAACTATCCAGAGAGTTTGTCAGTCTGACATAGCATTGGGACACAGCCAGACTTCATACCTATTGTCTAAAAAGCTGAACTATCTTGAGAATGTAAGTTAAAAGAAGTTCTGGGAATTATACATCAAAGAACAGAGACCAGCATATCCCATTTATAAAAGATGAAAGTTTTAATCTAAGATTGTTTACTGTATCACATCTCCATGACACTGGACTTCTTTGGCTATAAATTCTGTGAGCATGATCTTAACCTTCACAACCACCTGATGAAGGAACAGCGCTCCGAAAGCTCGTGCTTCCAAATAAACCTGTTGGACTATAACTTGGTGTTGTGTGATTTTCAATACTATTCTATATGATTGCATTTCTGAAGGGGTTTATGTTCATCTTACACCTGTTCTACCCTTCCTACTGATGTCATACACAGTCTTTAGGATTTCTACTCCAGCTTTTGGAGGGAACAGATGCAACTGAACCAGCTCCTTATGGCCTAATTAACTGTAGTTGTACTTATTACTAACATGCAAAAAAAATTGTTGCTATCTGAGAACACTACTTTTTCTACAGATACTAAAAAGACTGTGTCTTCTCCCACTAATCAGTAGACATGTCCAAGACAAAGGAGGAATTGGTACTTACCCAATATCACATATTAATAGAAGTGATAAATGTCTCATAGTGCCAGCAGAGATCATTTAGAAAACTAACATATTGCAATCACCATCACCATGAAAATGAGAGAGGTGGCGGGCAAGATTTTTTTATAACTGTTGATGGCTAATGACAGTGCAACCTTCATGTCAATCCCTGTAGGCAATTGCCAAACAAGACTGAAAGAAAAATCATAGAATACTGAAGATGCACAGTACAGTGTCCAAATTAAATTATGTGCACCTTCTCAAAGGAAACAAATTGTGAAAATCCTTCATTTCTTGTTTACAGCTCAATGTAAACCATATTTCAGTTCAGGTTATCGAGTGGACATAGGACTGAGGTTCAAAAACCATATAGGATCTATCAGGTCACTTAAACAAGTGCAAAGAGACAGCTTTCTAATGGATTGTGGTATGGATAGTGGAAATCATTGCAATGACATTTAAGGACATTTTAGATTAATTCTCATGTTTCTCCAGACATTCCACAAAGTGGCGTATGAAGCAAAGGATTGCAATGATTTGCTGAATGGTATCAGTGAGTTCCTGGACTGCAGTATTGTCATTCCCCCAACAGAAGTTCACGATGAGGAGCTACTAAGATCTGTCATACCCTTTCAGCGTGAGATGCTGAAGAAGAGGCAGAACCAGCTGGAAGACACATTGGCTGAAAGAGCTGATCAATCTGGTAAGAGAGTATCTTTACATTCATAATATTACATAAATAAAAGTTGCATGCTAAAAGGAGCTTAGGCTCTGCAGAGAAACATATCTAGCATATTTTACAAATTCAAGGAACAGACTCCTAAGTAAATTCCCCATCACCACATCTAAAGGCCCAGAAATAAAAATTATTGAATCTTACAGCACAAAGGAAACCATTCTGCCCATGCTAACACTTTGAAAAAGCTATCCAATTGGTCTCAATCCCCTGTTCTTTCCCTTCAACCTTATTTTCTTTCCCCTTTTTAGGTTTATCTTTAATTTTCATTTGGGTGATGCTGTTGAATTTGCTTCACCATCCTTTTAGACAGTGCACTCCAGCTAGAATAACAATCTTCATCTCCCCTTTTGATAGATTAGCCAATTATCATAAATTTGTGTCCTCTGGATTGTGACACTTTTAATAGAGAAAGCAGCTTCCTCATACTCTAACCAATGATCTTTTTTTATATGTTTGTATCGCACTTTAATCCTCTCTTGTAAAAACAGCACATAATTGAGAGCCCTTATCCCTGATAACATGGAACACCATCATGCAGCATCTGCATTTCCAAGGTTTCTGGATCATAAATCATCTCATGTAGTGTCCTTATATAAACTAAAATTGATTGTAGGTAAGAGGTCTTACCATTGGATATTCCTCCTGAAAGGAAAATCTTTGCTCAGAATTCTGGACATTTATGTCTTCCTCCTCTCCAACTCTGTAGATTTGATTGAATATTGGTAAACAGTGAGAGAGTCAATATATCAATAAAATTATTGTTGGAAAGAGTTATGGTTCCTGATAGAATCGATTGAAACCAGATTGGGGTGTCACTGCTGCCTCGTTGTGTGACAGTCCTGGGTTCGATTCATCCTTGAGCGATTATCTGCATGGAGCTTGCATGTTCCCCTCCACGTCTGGGTGGGTTTCCTTCCACAGTCCAAAAATGTGCACGTTAGGTGGATTGGCCATATTTAAATTGCCCATAGTGTCCAGGGATGTGCAGACTAGGTGGATTAGCCATGGGAAATGCAGAGTTACAGGGATGGGATGGGTCTGGGTAGGATGCTCCGCAGAGGGTCAGTGTGGACTCGAAGGGCTGAATGTCCTGCTTTCACACTGTACGAATTCTATGAGATGGTGGATTTTACTGTGATAATGTACAAAATGTATTCTGAAGATAGCAGTTACATTTTGGATAGACCTATATTTTGCATTGCATCATGAGTGAAAACCTCCATACAAGTAGATGAGAAATGAACCAGTGACTGAGAGACATGGTAACTTCACTGGAAGTTGGTTAGATTAAGATGCACAAGGTATTGCAGTTGTTTGGGTCAGGCTGTACTTCCAGTGGGTCTTTTACTGTTTGCTGTTATTTGCATGCTCTGTGTGATTGCGTGGTGTTTCAGAACAAATTTCAATTTTAAATTTGGCTGAGATTGTGGCCAATGTTTACTCACTTTGAACAGCACTATTTTAGAATACAGCTTTGCCATTCTGATTACATGAAATCACTTTTTAGCACTTTGAAAGAGATGTTTAATCTCTACATTACTGTTTCCAGACAGATAAAGTTTTTTTTTTCTTTTTTATTTCTCTCTTTCTTTCTTTAAATACCCCGACACTACCGACTACTCATAGTCCCCAGCATCCATGTTATGTGTGTGCAGGTGCAAGACACAGTGAAAACATCAAGTGTAAAGAATTTTAGTAATATTCCGCCATCAGGAAAGACATCCGCCTGGTCAAGGAACCAATGACAAGTAAAGCCCGGAGTGAGCAATGTTTACTTGAAAAAAGTGAAGGGGATGGTAGGGACTAAATACAAACAGAATTGGAGGGAGAAATAAAGCAGTCCATTCCCACAGTGTCCACCCCTCCCTAAAGGGGTCAAGGCTATTGGGGGACATCGTATGCTCCTTCTCCAGGGACACCTGGGCCCAAACATAACTGCGGAAGAGGGGCAGGCAGTCGGCTATAATGACCACCTCCACAGCTCGCTGCCTGGACCGGTTAATGGCCAGCCTGGCCAGGCCCAGGAGCAGACCCATGACGAGATCAGGTTAAGGATCAATGCAGTAGTATAAAATCAGCGCAGGAGCTCAAAGCAGCTTTATGCATGAGAACAGAAGTTGCATGAAATGACTTCCAGGATTAGAGACCACAGTTCAATGCTATCATCGGAGTGGTATGGATGGTTGGTACAGCTGTGAAGACAGTGTAAGTGAGTTTGGTCAGCAGTCATTGTGGATATCAGACAATGTGAGTAATAGTCAATGCAGATCCCAAACAACATGAACATCAAATGCTGTGGATATTGAGCAGCATGGCGAGTGAATTATGAAAATTAAAATGGCAGGAAGCAATGTAGGAAAATATGAGCTTGAATGGATTGAGCTCAGTCTGAGATGTACAAGATTCTGTCAGTGCCACAAAGTGCGTAAAACAATGTGGAGCAGTTAGCAGTCAGTGCCAGAAACTGCGGATGGTGAGGGAGACAGAACAGCAATCACTATTGGAGAAATATGTGTAATAAATTGTGTGAAATGCCATTGAATGGTGAAGCAAAGTGAAGTATGTGGTCGACAACATCAGATAGCATAGACAGAATTAAAGATCTTATTAAATATATTACAGGATAATATGAATAATTATCCAAGAAACATCCACCCAAAGACCTTGTGAAAATGGCTAATGGGAAGCAGGTTAATTTTGGAATTACGTCTAACCTTTCTAACATAAACATATCTGTCATTACAGCTGCAAGACCAAAGCCAAGTGATGACGACGATCCTCTCAGAAGAACTAGGAAACCGTTTGGAGGAGTAATCCGGGATATCAAGCGACGCTATCCCAAATACCTGAGTGACATCAGGGATGCCCTGAATGCTCAGTGTCTGGCTGCCATTATTTTCATTTATTTTGCAGCTTTGACCCCTGCAATCACCTTTGGTGGTCTTCTAGGTATGAAATCATTGAGAGAATTACTCTCTGTCCCTTCAGGAATTCTGCAAATAAATATTAAATCATAGAAGAAATGTATGTTTATTGAAAGTGTCTTACCTAAAGAATCTGATGTGGATGTCTTCAACTGGTAACTGCTTTAATGATGAAGGATTGAGTAACTATGCACATCAGCCACTGTCATCAATAGCTGTCAGAATGATGATGATGAATGCAGCCTAGGTTTAAACAGAGCAGAAGAGCCAAACACAGCTGAGATCAGAGCCTCAAATTGAGAAATGAATACCCAGAATCTCTTGAAGCAAAGGAGTATAGCATTGCAGAATAGAATACAATTTAAAGCATTACTAAATGTTAAAATATCTGTCCCGGATTACTGTAAGGACAGTAACTCTGATGCCAAAGGTGAATGCAACAATATCTCATTCTTCTAAGATGCAAGATTTCATGCTTTTTTTTGTTTTTCCCTTAACCTATTTTACTTCTCTATAATATCCAAATGTGTCAAGGACTTGAATTCTGTATCTATGAAGCTCTTTTGCAGGTCCCTCTCAAATTCTTAGTCCTGAAAATGATTGCATGATAAGCTATCTCCTTTTCTTCATCATTAACCTCGATCCTTCCTGACTCCATTACAACATGACATCAACACATTACTACCTATTGATGTATATGACTTTACAAGACTTTGTTTCCATGTCTCTGCATTATGGACTTCAGCTGTTTACCTTGGTTTCTCAATTTATTGAAGCACTTGACAAAAACTGTCACAGTCTTAAGTGAAACATAGACAGATGGAGCATAACTAAATATGTCCAGAAGCACAAACTCTCATGAAATAGTGTGAATTTGTAGTTTTATTTCTTCACCAATTATTTGTTCAAGTTAATCGAGATATGACCACAGGTGCTAAAAATTAACAATTTAAATTGATCAACTTCTTACTAAAAATGCAAGAATTATTGTCCAAATCTTAATAGTCTGAAATCTGAATAAGATGAATCGGACTTCTGTTCCATCTTTAGGTCAAAAATTATACATTAGACTTAACTGCATGGTGGCTCAGTGGTCAGCACTGTTGCCTCACAGCACCACAGACCCAGGTGATTGAGTGCGGAGTTTGCATGTTCTGCCTGTCTCTGCATGGGTTTCCTTTCGGTGCTCCGGTTTCCTCCCACAGTCCAAATATATGCAGGTTAGGCGAATTGTCCATGCAGAAATTGTCTGCAGTGTTTAAAGATGTGCAGGCTAGGTGGATTAGCCATGAGAAATGTAGGGTTACAGGATATGGTAGGGGGCTGGGTCTGGGTGGGATGCTCTTCAGAAGGTTGATGTGGACTTGGGTTGAATGACCTCCTTCCTAGCTGTAGGCACTTTATGATTCTATGATAGATAGAGTCATACAGCATGGAAACAGACTGTTTGATCCAACCAATCCATGCTGACTATAATCCCCAACTAATCTTGCCTGCACTTGGCCCATATCTCCCCAAACATTTCCTATTCATGTACTTACCTAAATTTCTTTTAAATGTTGTAACTGTATCCCCATCCATCACTTCCTCTGGAATTTCTTTCCATACATGGACCACTTCCTGGATAAAAAAATTGCCGCTCATGTGTTTTTTAAAGCTTTCTCCTTTCATCTTCAAAATATGCCTCACTATTATGAAATCCTCTACCCAAAGGGAAAAAAACACCTGCCATTCACCTTATCCACACCCCTCATGATTCTATAAACATCTGTATAGTTACCCCTCAACCTCCTGCACTCCAGTGAAAAATGTCCCAGCCTATCCAGCCTCCCCCTATAACTCAAACCTTCCATTCCCAGCAAAAAACCTGGTAAATCTTTTCTGAACCCCTCCAGTTTAATAATATCCTTCCTATAACAGCTTGACCAAAATTAGACACAGTACTCCAGAAGAGATCTCACCAAGGTCCTGTACAACCTTAACATGACGTCCCAACTCATATACTCAAAGGTCTGAGCAATGAAGACAGTTGTACCAAATGCTTTCTTAACCATTCTGTCCAAAAGTCATGCAAAATTCAAAGAATTATGTTGCTGAATAGCTTGGTCTCTCTGTTCTACAAAACCGCCCAGGCCCCTACTTATAATTGTATAAGTCCTGTCCTTGTTTATTTTACCAAAATGCAATACCTTGCATTTATCCAAATTAAACTCCATCTGCAACTCCTCAGCCCATTTCTCTTCTCTTTGTAACCTTAGATAACCTTTTTCACCATCCACTATAACACCAATTTTGGTGCTATGTGCAAACTTACTAAACATGCCTTCCATATTCTCATCGAAATCATTTATATAAATGACAAACAAAAGTGGACCCAGCATCGATCCATGTGGAACACCGCTGGTAACAGGCCTTCAATCTGAAAAATAACTTATTACCATCACCCGCTATCTCTTGACCTTAAGTCAATTTTGTATCCAATTGGCAAGCTCACTCTGAATCCCATATTTTCTAACTTCATATGATATGGATGTCAAACTTGTGTTGTTTCTTGCTGGCTGATTCATTGTCTCAATGTTGCTGTGCCTAACTGTTCTTACTCTTGTTACCAGAGGAGAAGACAAATGGTAGCATGGGTGTTTCTGAGCTGATCATCTCAACAGCCATTCAAGGAGTTATTTTCTGTCTGATTGGTGCTCAACCCTTACTTGTATTGGGTTTTTCGGGTCCTCTCTTAGTGTTTGAAGAAGCTTATTATCGTGTAAGTCTCAAGTTTCTTATCTTTGTAAAGTTAGGAGCAAATTTTTAATCATGTTGCAGCTATGTTGAACCAACACACCAGCTGACTGGAAAGCATGCAGTGCACAATCATGCCCATTAACTATTTATAAACTGAATTGATTAGATAACCATCAGAAGTGCTTTACTCGCTTGACAGCATTAGAAATGTGGTGAACCAAATAAAAAGAATTCTCTTTGGCCTGCAGATAGATTACCCTTATGCAAAAGTCCAATGTTTGTATCTGGACACACACTCCAAGAATATATTCTTAAAATTCCAACTGTTCACCTTAAGCTTTAAGTCTTATTCTGAGCCGCACACTTGCACAATCAGGGGTTTACACACGGGGTGTGCCTGAAGGTTAAAATGGAAACTCGCCATCTGTCAGACAGTTGCTATGCCTTGTATGCAAACAAGCATGTCAATTAAAACAGGGAGGGGAGTGGGACCTAGAGCTTAAATCATGATTTCCACAAGGGGCTTTGGAGAACCTGGTTAACCATTTGAGAAGCATGCAGACTTCCACAGTGAATCCCTGTTCACCTTGATTGATGTGGACCAACCTCTCTAAACTAATGCCAACCCAGAAGCAAGCAGGGCTACAGGTCCTAGGATGGTGAGGGTAGGCATTTGGGGTGGTGTTTGAGGCAACAACATGCGTGCATTAATCCGCTTCCATACAGTGGAGCCTGGTCTCTGATCATCTTGATCATCCCTGCCAATGCACTGAGACCTTGAACCATCAGGACTGTGTAGCAGTTGGTGTACAATGGCCACTCCATGTTAAAAGAATGCACGCACATGCTTCTTCCAAATGCTCATTCGTATCAAGTCCCAACTATTCAAGTGGATAATGTAAGTCTCAAACCATCAGAATGTGGATAAATATGAAGATGGTTCACAGCCAAATGATGAGTACAGTTGTACCTTAACTCTTAAACTGAGCAAATGGTACTAAAATTAAAATTCTCAGATCGTATGTGTTACACTGAATGATGCTTAATCACAAAGCTTTTGTGTCAGAAGTAGTTGTTATTTTGTCAGAGAATGTATTACACTCAGATCTTCACTCTACATGCTTGTCTTCTAGTTTTCTACGACAATGAACTATAGTTATCTGACTGGTCGAGTGTGGATTGGATTCTGGCTGATTCTCATCGTGATACTTCTTGTTGCCTTTGAAGGCAGTTTCCTGGTACGATTCATCTCCCGATTCACACAGGAAATTTTCTCCATCTTAATCTCCCTCATTTTCATCTATGAAACTTTCAACAAATTATTCAAGGTATGTATAAACTAATCAAACTATGAAAGGGGAAGGAACTGAGTAAATGAGTCTGCACTCTGGTAAGTGGTCATTCTGGAGGCAGAATGGCCAATTAATCCTGTGGGGTTATGAAACCTGAACTCTGATACCTTCTCAGCTCCACCAGATTTCAGTTTGAGTTTAGAGGGTCCATAGTCAAGCTTCTTACCCCACTGCCACTTGAGACACTTTAATTGTCAATCAGGGACCTTAACCCACTGCTGCTGAAGTTAACATGGGACGTGTGTCACCATGCAGTCTGCCCAGTCAGCAAACCCATGCTTGCAGCTTATTAGCTATAGGGGGAGGGTATCCATTTTACCACAGGCACTTTTTGCTTGATCAAGAGACTGCAACTATCTAAATACTGCAGCTACAAGAGGAGGACAAAGGGTGGGAAGTCTGTGGTAAATAATTCACTTCCTAATTCCCCAAAACATATTCCAGAAGGCACTAGTCTGGAAAGTGGTGGAAAAATCTCCCCTTGCCTAGATAAGTACACCTCCTACAAAACAGATAGCAATCTCATGAATGAGTAGAATCAATTAAGGATAATCTGACTAAATAAGAATGGAGATATGATGAAGCTAAAGAGCAATTCATCTTTCTTTCATTTTTAATACTTTATACAATTTGGCAGGAAGATAGAGGCATAGATAGTTTTCTAAATGGGGATAGGCTTTGGAATTCTGAAACACGAAAGGACTTGGGAGTCCTAGTTCAGGATTCTCTTAAGGTTAATATGCAGGTTTAATTGGCAATTAGGAAGGCAAATGGAGTGTTAGCATTCATTTTAAGAGGGGTGAAATACAAGACCAAGATGTATTGCTGAGGTTGTCTTTTCGGAAGGCTGATAGGGGAGGGGAGTGAAATATATCCCTGGTGGTGGGGTCCGTTTGGAGATGGCGGAAATGACGAAGGATGATACGCTGTATATGGAAGTTGGTGGGCTGGTAGGTGAGGACCAGTGGGGTTCTGTCCTGGTGGTGATTGGAGGGGTGGGGCTCAAGGGCGGAGGAGTGGGAAGTGGAGAAGATGCCCGAAAAGACCACTCCCTCCGTGAGTCCCTTGTCAGGTCCACATCCCCCACCAACCCAACCTCCACTCCCGACACCTTCCCCTGCAACCGCAAGAAATGCAAAACTTGCGCCCACACCTCCCCCCTTACTTCCCTCCAAGGCCCCAACGGATCCTTCCATATCTGCCACAAATTCACCTGCACCTCCACACACATCATTTACTGCATCCGCTGCACCCGATGTGGCCTCCTCTATATTGGGGAGACGCCTACTTGCGGAACGTTTCAGAGAACACCTCTGGGACACCCGGACCAACCAACCCAACCACCCTGTGGCTCAACACTTCAACTCCCCCTCCCACTCCACCAAGGACATGCAGGTCCTTGGACTCCTCCATCGCCATACCATAGCAACACAACGGCTGGAGGAAAAGCGTCTCATCTTTCGCCTAGGAACCCTCCAACCACAAGGGATGAACTCAGATTTCTCCAGTTTCCTCATTTCCCCACCTTGTCTCAGTCCCAACCCTCGAACTTAGCACCACCTTCCTAACCTGTAATCTTCTTCCTGACCTCTCCGCCCCCACCCCCACTCCGGCCTATCACCCTCACCTGAACCTCCTTCCACCTATCGCATTTCCAACGCCCCTCCTCCAAGTCCCTCCTTCCTACCTTTTATCTTAGCCTGCTCGGCACACTCTCCTCATTCCTGAAGAAGGGCTCATGCCCGAAACGTCAATTCTCCTGCTCCTTGGATACTGCCTGACCTGCTGCGCTTTTCCAGCAACACATTTTCAGCTTATAAGTATGATACATGAGATGGATAGTTTGTCATATAAGGAGCAGTTGGTGCCTCTGGGTCTATACTTGATGGGGTTTGGAATGATGAGGGGTACTTTATTGAAACTTACAGAATAATGAAAGGCCAGGCAACAGTGGATGTGGAGAAGATGTTTTCACGAGAAAGAGAGACTAGAACTTGAGGGTAGAGTCTCAAAGTGAGGGATGACCCTTTAGAACTGAGATGAGGAGGAATTTCTTCCACCAGAGGGTGGTTAATCTGTGGAACTCAATTCCGCAGAAGGCTGCGGAGGTCAAACAACTGAATATACTTAAAACAGAGATAGTTAGGTTCTTGATTGGTAAGGGGATCAAGGATTATGGGGAGAAAGCAGGGGAATGAGTTTGAGAGATATATCAACCATGGTGGAGCAAACTTGATGGGCCAAATTTCTAAATTCTGTTCCAATATCTTATGGTGGTATGGTCCAATAGTCTTAATATGTCTTCATATTGTTTTATAAAATATTTCGGGATGAATTTAACTTTGCCTGTCTGGCAGTAGCTGGTCGTTGTCAGAACTACCCATGGCAACTCATTTGGCCACACCTTTACAAATCCCACAGATTAGAATTTGAACCTGCTCTTCTGAGTAGCTAAGAAAGATCCTGTTTTAAATAGATGTAGATTCACCTTGAATTACCTCATCAAGGCTAAGCTGGTATTTGCCTCTCCTGTTGAGCCAAGCTAGTGGGCAGAACAGTCAGGACACTAAGAGACTCTAAAATGTGTATAATACTGTTCTATATTACTCTCCTTATAGCTGTGACTGTCTGCTGCTTTTGAAAGTTAAAATTAAAATCTCACAATACCAATGGCATGACAGTTAATCACTCTCCTCTGTCCCAACCATCCAATTCCCACCCAGTCAATATTGAGATTCAGTTTCTAATCATTGAGGACTGGTAAACCAAATCTGTACAGAACATTTTTCATCGTTACATATGAATTAGCCATTGAAGTGCTGGAGAAGTCTGGTAGAATTACTTGCGCAAGCCAAGTCACTTTAATGGATGTCCTTGCAGTCTTATTCTACACAGAATATGATGGCATTGCTGTGTAGGCCCTGTGAGTAGTAAAAAAAATCAACTGATTTTTGGTTTTGATTGTCTCTCTTGATGTCAGTCTAGGCTTCTATTTAAAGGAATGAGATATTAAGTTGCAATGATCATTAAAACTCTCCCTGCTGACTTACTCACACATTCTTTCTTCAAAGATTGGCCAGAAAAGTTCCTGAAAGATGTCATATTTTTTATTCAGAAAAAAAGGATACATTTAATGGCAAGAGGTTTTCTTCACTCATTGCGGTTTTATTATTAAACAGATTTTTAAGGCGCACCCTTTGCTTCGTACTTACAATACGACCCCAGTGAATGGCACACAAATTGGGAAGGTACCGGAGCCCAACACAGCTCTGCTGTCCCTTGTTCTCATGTTCGGAACCTTCTTCATAGCCATTTCCCTAAGAAAGTTGAAAACCAGTCAATATTTTCCAGGAACCGTAAGTAACGCTACTAAAAATTTAACTTTTCATTATTTGACCAGAATAAACATTTCTAAGGAAATGCTCAGTTAACTCTATTTATATGATCAAGATCAGTCTGAATGATCAGACTGATCTTTCAAAAATTAAATGTTTTAAGGTGCATAAAGGTTATCTTTTTACAGATAAACTGATAAATGTTTTATACTGTACAGTTAATGTCTTAAGTACCTCACATGGAACCCACCCACACCAATTCCCTCTATATTTTATAAGATAGTGATTTATGAAAGTGGATTGTTTTATCCTAACACAGAGTGTATTTTTTGTTTTAACTCGCACTGATTGAAGTTGTATATCACATTAGTTAGGCTCCAGCTACAGTACTGTGTGCAGTTCTAGTCATTACCCTATGGAAAGGACATAATTGCATGAGAGAGGATGCAGAGGAAATGCACCAGGATTCACCTATAAAGAGGTGGTTTTCCTCAGAGCAGACAAAGCTGAGGGAGGGAATCTGATCGAGGTGTAGGGTAGATAGGTACTTAGCAAAGGAGTCAACACCAGGAGGCACAGTTTTAAGGTTTAGAAAGGATTTAAGGAAAAAATATTTGCACCCAGAGAGTTTTGGGTACCTAGAACCCACTGCATAAATAGGTGAGAGAGGTGGAAACCCTCAAGACACTTAAGAACAATTTAGAGAAACATGTGAAATGCCACTGTGTACAAGGCAATGGTCCAAGTATTGGTAAATGGGATTAGAATAGATGAATGTCTGATGACCAGCATGGACTTGATAGGCTGAAAGGCCTCTTCCCATACTGGAAAAATTCTATGACTAATCTCTCTAGGCTATGTCACCTACATCAAATGATTAGGCCTCCATACAAACTCAATTCTAAATTCTACTGATCTCAACTAATCCTTCAGGCCTTGCTGAGCCAATCTAATTCTACAAATCAAATCAGAATGTCCAAATACTCTTAAACTAATCAACTTCTGAGGCATCCCAAACTACCCTACACTGGCTGAAGTTACCATGAAAGATCTGCTTTCTCAACATTTCCTCTTACCTCAGCTGTGATGACCCTTAGGTTAAACCACCAGCAATCATAGCTCTCTCGTGAGAGAGCAGCCATAAGGTTTGGTTAGATGATGAGTTTACCTTCTTATTGAACTTGACAATATGCATTTCCTTAGTATTGCCACATTGCTGTCTGTCATCTGTCATGATTGCTTAGCACAACTCTCATAATGAACAGGAAGAAAGAGAGAGGGAAAGGAAAAGAGAAAGAGAGAGAAAGGAAGGCTAATTAACTCCTATAAGCAGTAATGTGATAATGACCAGGTATTCTTTTTCTGTCATTTTACTCCATGGTCATCCAAATAGCAACAGAGCATAGCACTCATTCAGTATGGTACTGAGGGTCAATCTTAACTTTTCGGTTCTAATCCACGAACCACATGGTTCAGAACAAGAGTGCAACTAACTTGGCCCTGCCTGACAGTCAAATCAGAAATCCTTGTCCATGGGGCACTCTAACTTCAGCAAGGATTGGTGGTAATTGAATTTTATGAACACTTTGTTTGTATCCTCTCAGTCATATTTGACTTCCTATCTGTCTATTGGATGAACTAACTGCTCCAGTAGCAAGGTTGTGAACTCTGAGATGTGGTATATCTACCTTGCAATGAATTGAGACCTATCTCATGAGACCCATAGCCTCACCACCAAATGTATGAACTTTCCTATTCAAGAAGCATCCCCGATAATACAATAGAAAACTTTCACAGAAAAATCTCTCATTTGCACCTCATTGCTCCATCAGTTAATCAAATGGGCAATGGGCTTTTGATAATTTATAGTAAACTTTACAATGGATTTCCTCCTCTTTTTAGATCCGTCGCATTGTTGGTGATTTTGGTGTTCCTATTGCCATCTTTGCCATGGTGCTGGTGGATTTCTTTATTAAAGACACTTACACACAGGTCAGTATGGTTAGTCATGACTGTCTGGTCAGTTAAGACTCTTCCTTAGCTGGGAAGGTAAGCAAAATTTCTTTGGGCATCGAGTTGGCTTTGAGATAACATGGCTTACAGTGAAAGTTTGAACTGGGCAAAAGTGAGCACTGCAGATGCTGGAGATCAGAGTCTAGATTAGGGTGGTGCTGGAAAAGCATATCGGGTCAGGCAGCATCCGAGGAGCAGGAAGATCAATGTTTTGGGCAAAAGCCCTTCATCAGGAATGATTCAGCTGCCTGACCTGCTGTGCTTTTCCAGCACCACTCTAATCTAGAGTGAGAGATTGAAATGAATTTGCCTTTGTGGCAGACTCAAAATTCACTTCCAGATAGCAGACTGGTCCGTGGTATTTTATGAAGTTATTGCCGAGTATGCAGAAGCTTTTTGATAGGATTAGGATGGGTGGGTTTTCTACAGTTAGCTTACGTTCCTTTCACTGGACCCCTGGTTCAAATATCGAATTATTCCAGCTGAACTAGCAGATGGAAGACCAGCAGTGCTCTATTGTAACAACAGAAACAGAAAGCCCTGGACATTCTCTGCAAGTCTTGCAGCATTTGTGAAGAGAGCAAAACAGAACCAATGTTTCAAGCCATCAGAACTGTCAAATTTTATAGTTGTAACAAGCTTTAAGAATTATAGAGGCAGTGAATGTAGGGGTGGAGTGATTCTGGGATGGGCATGGGTAGAAAAGTTAAATTGTGAAAAGGCTGATGGTGAAGACCAAAAGGAGATGGATATGGAACAAATAAAGGAACAAAAGTTGGGATTGGGGAAGTTTAAATGAGGAACACGGAATCATCACCAATAAATTCCACTCAAAAATACCCAAACACATAAAGAGGCTTCAAAGGTATTGTCTGAAATAAATTAAGTCACTGTTGTATCGGGAAAGCCATTATGTGCCTAAACAAAAGATAAGGATCTTCTTCTTGAGTTACTGTTCAGTTTCCCAAAGTGTGACCCTGAGTTTCAGATCATTTAAATTCTCCTATTGCTGCCACTTTGACCTGTCTGTCCTTGGTTTATATTCTGTTCCAATGAAACTCACGAAACTTAAAAAACTGGACCTACCTGTCTTTCCCAATAGTAAATTTTATAGCCTTACAGTATTGATATTGAGATCAATGTTTGCAGGTTATAACCGTTGCCCTGCTTTTAATTTCTCTTTATACAGCAGCCATTGCTGATAATTCTATCTTGGCCTGTTTAAATCTCCTTGAGATCCATCTTCTGTTTCTTTATTTGTTCCATTCCCACCACCTTTTGCCATCACACCTCTGACCTTTAATTGTAGAATTCCACCCTATTACCCACCTTACCTTTTAAACTTTTGTTTTGCCTACTTTCAGCACTTCTGTACTTGATCAAAATGTGTTACATCTCTAATTGCTTTTAGTTCTGACAAAAAGCTCATTGACCTGAAATGCTAACTCCACACTGTCTCCACAGATACTGTTAGACCTGCTGCATATCTCCCGCATTCTCTGTTGTTATTGGATATTTCTAGCTTTTACACCCGTGTGGCTGTGTTATATATTCCTGGTTAGTTGCACTCCAGAGTACAAATGTGCACATTTTGGCAATCCTAAACTTTGGTTAAAATTGTAGAGGTCTACAGCAATGAAACAGGCCCTTTGGCCTAACTTGCCCATGCCCTGCCATTTTCATAATTAAATTAGTCCCATCTGCCCATGTTTAGTCCATATCCTTCCATACCTATTCCATCCAAGAACCTGTCTAAATGTTTCTTAAACGACAAGATTGTACTTGCTTCGACCACTACCTCTGGCAACCCATTTCAGAGACTCACCTCCTTCTGTGTGAAACAAATTGTCCTTCTAGACCCTTTTGTATCTCTCCACTCTCACCTTTAACCTATGCCCTCTAGTTTTAGACTCCCCTACCATGGGAATAAGGCAGTCAGCCATCTACATTATCTATTCCAATTATTATTTTATGGGCCTCTATAAGGTCACCCCCTCAGTCTCCCACTTTCCAGGGAAAATAATCCCAGCCAATCCAACCTCTACTTATAACTCAAGCACCTGATCAATATTTGCTGAATTGGGATAAATGTGGGAAGGCTCTCTAGAGTGAGGAAATGAACATCATATGATATGAAGTGAAGCTGCCTTTATGTGGATTAATCAGTAATTTGGTTCTCAGTAGTTAAACATGAGATTGACTTGTGAACAGGTCTGATATTGAGCTCACAAAAAAATTGTCTCACTCAATGATGTTGGTTATCATATACATGACTGTTTATTTTACAAAGCTATTTACTCAATTTAATTCTTCTCATTGTAGAAACTCAATGTTCCAGATGGTCTTCAGGTGACAAATTCCTCCCAGAGAGGTTGGGTCATCAGCCTGACTAACCAATTTCCTTGGTGGATGATGATATGTGCAGCTCTTCCAGCCATGTTAGTTTTTATCCTTGTCTTCATGGAATCTCAAATCACAACGTAAGTGTTTTGAAGGCAGTTTCAATGTCCTGAAGTATTGATAAATGTATATTCATAGAGTCATTGAATCACACAGCATAGAAACAGACCCTTCAGTGCAACTAGTCCATGGTGACCATAATCCCAAACTAAATTAGTTCCACCTGCCTGCACTTGGCCCTTATGCCTCCAAACATTTCTTATTCATGTACTTACCCAAATGTCTTTAAAACATATGGCTGTACCTGTATCCACTACTTCCTTTTGAAGTTCATTCCACACACAAACCACTCTCTCTGTAAAATGTTGCCCCTCATGTCTTTTTTATACCTTTCACCTCTCACCTTAAACATATTCCTCTGGGTCTTCCTCCACCCAAGGCACCTACAATTCACCTTATCTATACCCCCCATTATTTTACAAACCTCTACAAGGTCACCCCTCTACCTCCTACACTCCAGTGAAAAAGACTCAAACTATCAAAGCCTCTCCAAATAACTCAAACCCTCCAGTCCTGGCAACATCTTGGTAAATCCTTTTTGAACCCTCCCCAGCTTTATAATATCCTTCCTATAACATGGTAATCAGAACTGGACACAGTATTCCAGAAGAGGCTTCATCAATGTCCTATATAACCTCAACCTTTTATCCCACCTCATATACTCAAAGGTCTGAGCAATAAGGACAAGTGTACCAAATGCCTCTTAACCACTATGTCCAAATGTGATGCAAACTTCAAAGAATTGTGTACTTGAACCAGTAGGTTTCTCTGTTCTACAATATTGCCCAGGGCCCTACTTTTAATTGTATAAGTCCTCCCCTTGTTTGTTTGACCAAAATGCAATACCTCACATTTATCCAAATTAAACTTCACCTACCACTCCACAGTCCATTGACCCAATTGATCAAGATATCATTGTTATCTTCCTCACTGTCCACTATACCACCAATTGTGGCATCATCTGCAAACTTACTAAACATGCCTTCTACATTCTCATCTAAATCATTTATATAAATGACAAACAAAAGTGAACCCAGCACCGATCCATGTGGAACACCACTGGTCACAGCCCTCTATTCCAAAAAACACCACCATTCTCTGTCTCCTGCCATTAAGCCAATTTTGTATCTAAATTGGCAAGCTTACCCCAAATCCCATGTGATCTAACTTTACTGATTAGTCTACCATGCAGAACCTTATCAAAGCCTTTAGTAAAATCCAAGTAAACAAAGTCTACCAGTCTGCCCTCATCAATCTTCTTTGTTATTTTCTCAAAAAACTCATTCAAGTTTGTGAGACATGATTTCCCTTGCACAAAACCAGGCTGACTATCCCTAATCATTCCTTGCCTCTCTAATGCATATAAATCCGATCTTTCAAATCCTCTCCAACAGCTTACCCACTACCGATGTCAGACTCACAGGTCTCTCATTCCCAGATTTCTCCTTACACCCTTTCTTAAACAAAGCCACTCCTCAGTCATCTAGCCCCCCTTCCATGTTTATAGATGATACAAATATTTCTGCAAGGGGCCTCGCAATTTCCTCACTAAATTCCCACAACCTCTTGGTATACCCAGATCAGGTCCCAGAGATTTATCCACCTTTATATTTTCTAATACCTCCAGCAATTCCTCTTCTGTAATGTGACCTGTATTCAAAATATCAATATTTATTTCACTGATTTCTATAGCCTCTATTTCTTCCTTCACAGTAAAAACTGAGTTCAAAAGCCAACGTCATGTTCAATCCCTCGCTCATTCATGTTGAATGAGCTATGTCTGAAAATAGAACCTGCAAAGTTTGAAGGACTACAGCTGAAAGTCAGGATGAGAAATGGCATTATCCACTGTCCATTATCCTTTTCTTTCAAATTCCTTTGTACTGCAAAATCATTGATGCGCAAGTTAAGTGGATTGGCCATGCTAAATTGTCCCAACGTGTCCAAGGAAGTGCAGGTTAGGTGAATTAACCATGGAAAATGCAGGTTTTCGGAATAGGGTGGGATGCTCCTCGAAGGGTCAGTGTAGACTCAATCAGTTGAATGGCCTCTTTCCACACTGTAAGGATTTTATGATTCTACAAAGGGATGTATCTTTGAATCTAAAATTATCAGAAAAATATTAGAGTTATGATGAGATCATTAGTTTTATTTATTGATTGATTATTTTAATAATTGTTTGGAACAATTGAAAACACTGGCATTATTTATCAATTCTTCACTTTGTCACACTTCTGGTTTATGTTCTCTCATCTATACATCTGCTACCTCCAGACTCAACCATTCCCATGCTCAGCAGGCCAGTCTCCCACAGATTTCAATTTATCCAAAGCCCTTCTACTTGCATCCTAGTCCACACCAATTCAACATTAACACAAAAGCAAAATGGGTAAGAGGGCTAATCCATGGATTACAAAGAGATAGTATATACATTGATCAAGAAAAAGAATAGGTCTAAGAATTGGGAGCAGTTTAAAATTCAACAAAAAAGGACCAAGGAACTGTTTAAGAAGGGGAAAATACAGTACTAAAGTAAGCTTGCAGGGAATATAAAGACTGACACTAAGAGTTTCTATAGGTACATGAAGAGAAAGAGATTAGTGAAAACAAACTTAGGTCCCCTACAGACAGAAATGGGGAAATGTGTAACAGGGGACAAAGAAATGGCTGAGCACCTGAATACATACTTTGGCTCTGTCTTCACAAAAGAGGACACAAATCAGATACCAGAAATGTTGGAGAGTGCAAGATTTAGTGGGAGGGAAGAACTGAGGAAGATCAATATTAGTAGAGAAATGGTGCTGGGAAAATTGAAGGGATTGAAGGCAAATAAATCCCTAAGGCCTGATAATCTACATCCCAGAGTACTTAAGGAAGTGGCTATAGAAATAATGGATGCATTGGTGGTCATCTTCCAGGATTCTATAGACTCTGGAAGAATCCCTGAAAATTAGAGGGTAGCCAATGTTACTTCAATATTCAAAAAGGAAGGTAAAGAAAAACCAGAGGATTAAAAACCAGTAAGCCTAATATTGGTAGGGAGGAAAATTCTCTAATCCATTATCAAGGAATTTATAGTGGAGTATTTAGAAGACAGTGGCAGAATCAAACAGAGTCAGCATGGATTTATGAAAGGGAAATTATGCTTGACAAATCTGTTGAAATTCTATGAAGATGTGACTAGTAGAATTCGCAAGGGGGAGCCAGTCGATGTGGTATATTTGGACTTTCAGAAAGTGTTTGACAAAGTCCCAAAAGGTTGTGATTCTTGTGCAAGATTAAAGTGCATGGGATTGGGGGAAGTGTATTGAGATGGATAGGAGACTGGTTGGCAGAGGGGAAACGACGAGTAGGAATTAATGGGTTCTTTTCAAATTGGCAGGCAGTAACTAGTGGGGTGCCGCAGGGATGGATGCTAGGATCCCAGCTTTTCACAATATATATTAATCATTTGGATGAGGGAACAAAATGTAACATCTCAAAGTTTGCAGTTGATAGTAAGTTGGGTAGGAGGATGAACTGTGACGAGGACACAGAGATCCTTCAGCATGATCTGAACAGGTTGGGTGAGTGGGCAAATCAATGACCAATATAGTATAAATTGGATAAATATGAGGTTATTTACTTTGGAAGCAAAAGCAAGAAGGCAGATTAATCCCTGTATGGTTGTAAATCAGGACAGGGGAGTGTGCAGTGGGACCTGGGTGTCCTTGTGCACCAGTCGCTGAAGGTAAGCATGCAGGTGCAGCAGGTCGGAAAGAAGGAAAATGGTATGTTGGCCTTCATTGTGAGAGGTTTCAAGTACAGGGATGTCATGTTTTAGTTATACAGAACCTTGGTGAGAAGGAGAAAGTGAGGATGCTGGAGATCTGAGTTCAAAAGTGTGGTGTTGGAAAAGCACAGCAGGTCAGACAGCATCCGACGAGCAGGAGAATCAACATTTCGGGCATTAGCCCTTCATCAGGAATGTGGACGAGGGGGAAGGTGGGGGAAGGGGGCTGAGAGATAAATAGAAAGGTGAGGATGGGGGCAGGGTAAGGTAGCTGGGAAGGAGATAGGCAGATGCAGGTGGGGGTTGATAGTGATAGGTCAGAGGGGAGGGTGGAATGGATAGGTGGGAAGGAAGATGGACAGGTAGAACAGTGCAAGAGGATGATGCTGAGTTGGACAGTTGTATCTGGGTGAGGTAGGGTGAGGGGAGATAACGAAACTGGTGAAATCCATGTTGATGACATCTGGTTGGAGAGTCCCAAGGTGGAAGATGAGGCATTCTTTCTACAGTCGTTGGCTGGCTTGGACTTGGTAGTGGAGGAGACCCAGGACTTGCATGTCCTTGGGAGACTGGGAGAGAGAGTTGAAGTGGTCGACCACAGGGTGATGGGATTGGTTGGTGCGTGTTCCCAGAAATATTCTGCCAGTTTGAGTCCTGGTCTCCCCAATGTAGAGGAGATTGCATCAAGAACAACAGACACAGAAGGTGAGGTGTTTGGATGTGCAGGAAAACCTCTGCTGGATGTGAAAAGATTCTTTTGGGCCTTGGACAGAGGTGAAGGAGGGTGGTCTGGGCACAGGTTTTACACTTCTTTCAGTGGCAAGAGAAGGTGGTGGGTGTGGAGGTGATTGGTGGGTGGTGTGGACCTAACAAAGGAGTTATGGAGGGAAAAGGCCTCTGCAAATGTTGATAGGGGTGGGGAATTATCTCTGGTAGTAGGGTCTGATTGTAGGTGACAGAAATGGTGGAGGATAATGTGCTGTACCTGAAAATTAGTGGGGTAGAAGGTGAGGACCAGTGGGGTTCTGTCTTTGTTGTGGTTGGAAAGGTTCAAGGGCAGAGCTGTGGGAAATGGAGGAAATGTGCTGGAGGGCATTGTTGACCACATGGGAGGGGAAATTGTGGTCCTTGAAATAGGAGGCCATCTGGGATGTCCAGGAGTGGAATTGTTCCTCCTGGGAGCAGATACTGCGGAGGCGTAGGAATTGGGAGTAAGAGATCGTGTTTTTACAGGGGGAGGGTGGGAGTCAGTGGGTTTGAACTAAACACTCATCTTGCGTCGGCCTTGGTGAGGCCACACCTAGAATATTGTGTGCAGCTTTGGTCTCCTTTTCTGAGGAAGGATGCTGTTGCTCTTGAGGGAGTCAGTGAATTTTTACCAGGCTGATTCCGGGGATGGCGGGACTGATGTATGAGGAGAGATTGATCAGGTTAGGATTCTTTTCACTGGAATTCAGATGAGTACAGGGCGATCTCATAGAGACTTATAAATTTCTAACAGGACTAGACAGGGTAAATGCAGGGAGGATGTTCATGATAGTGGGTGTGGCTAGAACCAGGGGTCAGCGTGGACCATTTAGGATGGAAATGAGGAGACATTTCTTCACCCAAAGAGTGGTGAGTCTGTGGAATTCATTACCTTAGGAAGTAGTCGATGCCAAAACATTGGATGTATTCAAGAGGCATCTAGAAATAGCACTTGGGGCAAATGGGACCAAAGGTTATCGGGAGAAAGCAGGATTAGGATATTGAGTTGTTCGATCAGCCAAGATTGTGATGAATGGCAGAGCAGGCTCAAAGGACCAAATGCCCTCCTCGTGCTCCTATCTTCTATGTTTCTATGTTCCTGTCCCTTCATTATTGATCTATATTAGTTTCAATCCCTCCAAATTCAAATTTAAAATGCTTATCCTTATGTTTAAATTCCTTTATATTTGTTAGTCCTTTGTACATTTCCATCACTGTAAACCCCACTGCCCCATAACCATGCATCACACAGACCTCTGTTTGTTTCATTCTGATCTACCGTGTTATTTATTTCTCTTTATGCTGCGTTTGGTGGCCTTTCAACCAGCCAGGATAATGCTGTGGAAATCCATCCCTAAGTCTTTTGACCTTCCTCTCCTCTTCTTTATAAAACCTACTAATTTGTCTAAGTTTGAAGACCCTCCCTACTATCTTCTTGTATAGTCACACCACATTGTCCTTTCATAAATAATATGAGCAGATTCGAGGAGCCTTAGACAGGCATAAATTGGACACCAGACTACTGCATATTAATAAACATTGACTAGTTCAGTAGGCCTTCATTTATAACCTTCTTTACTCAGGTTCCAATTCCGCGTGATCTGATATCAGTTATGATGTAGTCTCACATCTAATGCACAGACATTAACCCCATATGTTACAAAGTAAGGTCACCATTTCAAAATGATTATCTCTGGTTATAATCACTAAATAAATGGTTCCTTGAGTGAATAGTGATTCCAAATTGCTCTTAAAATGCAACCATCCAACTGGTTTGTTTCTCTTTCAGACTTATCATTAGTAAAGCAGATCGTAAGCTGGTGAAAGGCTCTGGATTCCATGTGGACTTGCTGTTGATTGTGGTAATGGGAGGAATTAGTGCCATTTTTGGAGTCCCTTGGCTCAGTGCTGCCACCGTGAGGACAGTTACTCATGCTAATGCCTTAACTGTGATGAGCAAATCTGTTGCACCAGGTGATAAACCCCAGATTCAAGAAGTAAAGGAACAGAGAATAACTGGACTTCTGGTTGCTATTCTAGTGGGTGAGTAAGAACAAATTAGTCAGTGTACATTGTGATATGAGGAGCTGGTATTGGACTAGGGTGGTCAAAGTTAAACCCTAGGTTATCATCCAACAGGTTTATTTGGAAGCTGTTGGACGATAATCTGGTGTTGAGTGATTTTTTTTTTAAACTCAGTGCATGTTGTACAGCTGCATTCTTGATAATTCTTCAAAGGATTTGTTTTAGGTCTTTACTGCAGCAAGCCTGTCTTTCAGGTGCATTACTCAGTAAGTTGTTTTGCAAGTTGACATCGCTTAGAAGCATTTATGACCTGAGAGATCAGTCACAGGATCATTGATGATGATTTATATTATAAGACAAATAACAGTATAAGGTTAATAATTTTTGGAATACATACATTAACATTTGTTGTGCATGCTTACATTTGTTGTTCGTGAGTGAGTGGATGTTGTTTTGTTTCATATTTAGACCTGTACAGGTTGTAGCTCTTCATAAAAATAAGAACTGTGGATGCTGGAGATCTGAAACAAAAGCAGAAACGATCTAACAAGATCCAAGGGTAGAAAGCAGAGTAAATATTTTGAAACTGGGACTTTTCATTCAAATTCTTTAGTTTGTGATAGCTTGGATCAGTATAGCTATTCTCTACCTTTCTTTATCTACCTGTTGAGAAGCTGTGGTTCTTTCTTTCATAATGAATTCTCCTCAGAATGTCTACTTAGAGCCAGATTTCTTAATGAGTTCCAAACTTTAAAATGCCCAAGCTATTGTATCATGCTTCCACATTAGGTATTGGTTTAGCCTAGATCTAGAGTGGAGTCCCACTCGTTATCTTTTATTCAAGATAATTAGCCATTTAAACTGTTTCAACTATTAGTACAGAGGGAGCTCAATCTTTCAGGCTTTTTGTGATGTACACACACCTCCAGGGAAACCATTATCGTGAATTTTCATTCACTCTTGGATATGTTCATTGAATTTGCAATGTGTCCTGAGATTTTTCTAGAGATAAGTATACTTTGTTCCAATGTCTATTGAATCCATAAGGGAGGGTAAATTGGCTACTGGAAGCCATTCCTAAGATTTGTTGCATCCATATTAACTTCCTTTACAAAATATGTACTATTATACCTCCAATTCATGACAATTGCAGTACGAGCAGAGGTTTTGTCAGGTAGCTGTGAGCAAACAGAAAATGTATTGTGTTGTGCAATTGGAACTATGATAATTGCACATTGTACAACAGTACCTCATCTAATCACAGTCACCTAATTTTTGGGAAGTACCTTAACTGCTTTAGCATACAGTTATGTAGGTGAAAATAGGGGCCATTTTTCACTTAGCGACAGCATCAAAATCAGAAACAAGATATTGGGTCAAGATCACATGTTGTTTGAAGCACCAGAGAAATGTTATGCTTTTGTTTTGAATTGTGCAACAAATATGAAGTCTTGCATTCCTTTTATAATTTTCACAAACTTAAGAGGTCCCAAGCAATTTACAGTATGAAGAATTTACTTTGATTTGCACTCGGCAACATGTCACAAATAGCATTGTACATTCACTTGTAACCCCTTCAAGCTTCTAAAAAGGTCAATTAATAGTTTTCTGAAAATGGAAAAGTTGCCAGTCTTCAGACATCAATGAGCTGACAATGTGTATAAGACCAGGTACTGAATAACAAAGACTTTATTTTGACTGGCAGACCTGTAAGAAACCAATAGTATCCATCACTTTGCACCAATAGCGCTCTCATCTGACCACTCACTGCAAATTGTGAATCAACTATTTAGGCAAACAAGTATAAAACTTGGTTGTAAATCAATCAATTAAATGTTCTCTCAGTATGTTGAATGGTTTAATTTTGCAGGTTTGTCTATTTTGATCGGACCTGTTTTGCGTATGATCCCACTTGCTGTTCTGTTTGGAATCTTTTTGTACATGGGAGTGACATCTTTGAATGGAATTCAGCTATTTGATCGAATACTCCTGTTCCTGGTCCCACCTAAGTACCACCCAGACTGCGTCTATGTCCGCAAGGTTAGTTCTTGCATTCAATCAGTATGATCTACCAAAGAGGCGAAAGTGAGGACTGCAGATGCTGGGGTTTAGAGTTGAGTGTGGTGCTGGAAAAGCACAGCAGGTGAGGAGCAGGAGAATCGATGTTTCAGGCAAAATTCCTTCAGCTTCCTGATGAAGGTTTTTGCCTGAAACATCAATTTTCCTGCTCCTCGGATGCTGCCTGACCTGCCGTGCTTTTCCAGCACCACACGTGATCTGCTGAAGAGGCAGATATTGATCACAATGGACCAGAATTATTTTAGATCTAACAGTAAGGCTTACTGCCAAGTGTAAAGTAGACAGAAACTTTGTGCAAACATCAATGTGCAGTTAAGATACAAAGTCAGTAAATAGTTGTTTAATTTGGCCTAATTCTCTAGTCATTATGCTGGTATCGCAATAAGAGACTTGGTATTGAAATACTTTGAACAGCTTGAAGCTGCAGTTCTTATGGGTAGATACCACTAAATTCATCAGAATTAGTGAGGAATTGTCTATTCCACTAATGTTTTAGTAGTGTGGAAAAGGCCTTAATTCATGTCCTACAACCTTTTTGAAACTGAAAATTAACTGTTACAAATAGAAAGCTTCATTCCTTCAGATTTTAATTATTGAGATCTCTAAAAATTAACATAAATAAATTTGTTTTTACTTTTCCTATCTGTCACTTCTTTCACACTGTTTCTGTTCATCCTATCTTCCTTTCACTCTTTATTTTGATTTCTGTACATGATTGGGCACAGATTAAACATTCTAACTTGTTTCTGGTTCAAAATGAATGCTCTTCCTGAAGCACTTGATTTTTATAAAAAAAAGCTTGCCTTTTTCACATAGATCTCAGAACTCCTCTGAGGCTTTTGCTTCAAGATCACTCTTAATTACAGGATATTCAGCACAAACTCACTTAGAACTTTCAATGACAAGTGCAGTGAATGGCTGGCCCCATCTATTGCTTACAAAATAGGACATTATGAGTATTGCACTTTCTTTCCAGGGTACCAGCAAAGTCAATGACAATCTGATCTAGAATAACTTGCAAAAAAGGAAAGTAACTTTTTTTTTTAACAAGATCATTTCTCACAGACTGAATGTTAAAGGCTTTGGATTCTTCCTGAAATGACTTCAAAATTTCAATGTTTGTTCTCTAGGTTCGAACCAGGCGTATGCACCTGTTTACTTTCATTCAGATTCTATGCATTGCAATTCTGTGGGCAATCAACAAGTCTGTTGCAGCCTTGGCTTTCCCCTTCGTGCTCATCCTGACCGTTCCCTTCAGGATGTTTGTACTCAACAAGATCTTCACAAAAGTAGAGATGAAAAGTGTAAGTATTTAAATACCGAAGTAAGAAAGCCTTCTGAACTTTCCTTCTGCAGGTGGTATTAGCCTCGAGTGCCAAAATCCACAGGAACAATAGTTTGGCATCTGATGAAGAATTAAATGTTAATCTTCTCGACACCATGACAACTAAAAGAGAAGAATCACTTTGAAAATACTAGTCTTAAAAATAATGTGTTTGATCAATTTTGTTTGCTAGCTGTAATAATATGAACTGACAATTCATCTAATTGAGTAACAGAGTTTATGTACCTTTCAATTACCCTGGACAGGCAGCGCACTTTGATTAATAGGTGTGTTGGTCCATCAGTGAAGGTGGGACAATTGGAAATGAATGGTCAGGTGATGAAACTTCCAGGAATATGTCCAACAGAATGGCAATTGAATAGCTGAGGCCATTTTCCCTGGAGTGAGAGGCTGACGCTGACCTTTATAGTGGTTTATTAAATTCTCAAGGGGCATGGATAGGGTGAGTAGTCAAGGTCTTTTCCCCAGGTTAGTGGAGTCCAAAGCTAGAGGACATAGATTTAAGGTGAGAGGGGAAAGATTTAAAAGGGCAACATTTTCATGCAGAAGTTGGTGCATGTGTGGAATAAGCTGCCAGTGGAGGTGATGGACGCTGGTACAACATTGAAAAGGCATCTGGGGGTGGGTACATGAATAGGAAGGGTTTAGAGGGAAATGGGCCAAGTACTGTCAAATGGAACTAGATTAATTTAGGATATCTGGTCAGCATAGATTAGTTGGATCAAAGTGTTTGTTTATAAACTATAGAAGACAGGTTTCTCCTGTCCATTCTTTATGAACCAGGCATATGTTGACTCTTTCTTTTTATCTGCTTGAGGGAACTTTTATATATTTTGATGGAGAAAAAATTTCAACCTTCTCTTGTTTGTTCTCATTGAGACATCTGCTCAATATTAGGGTTACATACTTAAAATGGAAGCAATTTTACAGGTTGAAAAAGTCTCCTTCTCCTTGTTAAATCCTTTCTGGCATGTCCTGGAACTCAGAAAAGGTAGTGGATAATTAGGTTTAGGTTTTTCTGTTGAGACCCATAAAGGTCATTTTTAAATTAAATTATGTTGATTTGTCATTGTACTTTATGAATATCAATTTTTATGATGACTTATGAGAAAAATTTGCTTCAGTATTAGCAATTAATTTGCAAACCTAAAAACAAAATGTTCCATTGACATTACTAAAACTGAAACAAGACCCAAAATCATAAACAACAAAATTTTGGCTAAATATTTGAATAAACTTTCCTTTCCAGTGGTGATCTGCAATACTCCCTTTAAGAACCATTGGTTATAAAGTCTTGTTTACTCCCATTCCTAATTATCAATCCACAGTTGACTTGAGCTAACTCTATCCTCATTTCATTGAAATTCCCCGTATTTAAGTTAGACACAGTTGTTTCCAACCCAGGTTTCTCACTCTTGAACTGAATATTAAATTATATCATGTAATGATGACTACTTCCCAAGGGATCTTTTATTTTAAGGTCATTTATTAAACCTGTCTCATTAACCATTATCAGATCAAAGATAGCCTGTTTCCATGCTCTACAGAATTATTTCCAATGCAGTCTATGAACTTATTGCTGTAAATGAAATAGTATGGAGCCTTTCCAGTTTGATTAACCCCAATCAATATAAGATTAAAGTCACCCACATTTATTGCTTTTTTAAATGACATCCTGAGATACTTATTCATATCCTCATCATACGCTTCCTTTTAACACAGGAGTAAACAAACCAGATTATGGCTTTGTTGAGCATTTTCATTCTGTTCATATTCCCACACAGTCCAAGCTCCCAGTTGACTTACTATTTAAATTTTCCATCCCTCTCATTGTCTGACTCCTCTATCCTTGCAGTTTTACACTGTTCCAATGAAGCTCTGTATAAGTTCATGAACTTATTATCTTTCTAGCCTCTGTCAGCATTATTTACATTGATTCTCTCAGACCCTAATTATTGCTCTTATATTTCCTCTAGCAATAGGTGCTAATAATAGGGAAAGGGGTGACAGTGTTTCTAAAGACAGGTAGACAGCATGCTGATGCTTAGTTTGGGACCTTATTGGAACATCACAGATACTGTGGTCACAGCCTTGTAAGAACCTGCTTTCCTTCCTCCACCAAATTATCTTTCTTTCCTTTCTGCCTAAACTCCTTTAACTCACACATTCCTTGTATTTTGTATGTGTCATTTTGTTTTTGATTTCTCTCTATGCTTTTTTTGTCCCCAATTAATATAACTGCTGCCTTTTCAAGATTTCTGCTTTGTCACCTAATGTCTTAAAGTTATATTTCTTTGGCTAATTTTCTGATAGTATATTTTCATTTTACTACAAATGCATTTTTCTTCCCTATTTTTGCATTCTTTTTAAAAAGCTCTTCATTTATAGTAGCTTCCAAAATTGACATCAGGTCGAACACTTGAGATGTCAATTCCTGTTTGATGCTGTCTGATTTTGAGCTTTTATGTTTTTCAATGTGGAAAGCAAGTTGATAACATGTCTTTCAATAAAATGGTGGGACCCACAGGTGCATCAAGATGGCAGCATCTATACCCAACTTGGAATTCAATGAAGTAACAATGCTTTGATTTGTTTGACTTGTAGCTGGATAGTGATGAAGCAGAACCTACCTTTGATGAGAAGGAAGGAAAGGACGTTTATGATGAGACAATGATGCCAAATTGAGAATGTCAGGCCCTTACAAGGACAGAACTTTGCAAATGGTGGCTTACAAGACAACAGAAACATTCACCTCTGTCTTTCTTATTCTTCTTTGTTCGTTAAGGAAAATCTGCTTAATAGCCAAAGATGATGATGAATGACTCTAGTCTAATTTTCTAATTACATAATCAATGCTTATTTTAGTCTTAGCTTTAAAGATGTACAAAGATCAAATTACAAGATAAAAACCAAAAGAAGTGCTCAGATTGCTGAGAAAAGGTCACAAGACCTGAAATGTTAACTCTGATTTTTCTTCAAGATGCTGCCAGATCTGCTGCGCCTTTCCAGCATATTCTGTTTTTGTATCAAATTACAAGACCAGCATGTAGTTGGGGCTAAATGAAAACACATTATGATCATGGCAAACTGATTCCGAAATCTGATCACTCTTTCCCCAAATTTAAAAGACAAGTTCAGAGACTCATTGAGAAGAAATAAAACTTTATACCACTTGCTCAAAGACTCTGCAGTTTTCTCTGTTTAAACCAGGGCACAAATGGAATTTTAAGCATTAATTGTTGGTTCCATTTTAACCCAACTTATTAATGCCATTTCCCATTTTGATTCCAGTTGCATCCCAAATAATGTAAAATAAAGAACTGCAGATGCTGAAGACCAGAAACAAAAAATAGAAATTGTTGGAGACATTCAGCAGGTCTGGCAGCATCAGTGGGGAGAAAGCAGAGTTAACGTTTCAAGTGTGGTGACCCTTCATCAGATCCTTCATCTGATAAATGGTCACTGGACTGAAAATGTTAACTCTGATTTCTCCTCACAGATGCTGCCAGACCTGCTGATTTTCTCTGGCAACTTCTGTTTTTGTTCAATCATAAGTAATGTTACTGTGGCTCTAGATAATGATATTGAAGAGTTATTGCTGTCAATTACGTTATATTCCAATGTGCAATTGTAAATCCTATAGAATGTTATTTTTTAAATATGTTCTCCTATCATTTTACAGGGTAAGCTCAGAACATTTAAATTTTCACTCTATTGTACGTTTTGGGTTATTGCTTTATAGAAACTCAATCAAATATACCTTGTAAAGTAAGTTATTTTATTCCTAATTATTTTATCAATTCAACTTACGAGAAATCAGATGAAATTTACAGTTTTGAATCAAGTGTATGATGGAAAATGTCCTTTTAAGCATTTTGTAGACTGGAGATTTACATTGGGGAGTTCATGGAGTGGTAACAAGCATGGAGGACACAATCACCAACTTGTCTCTTCAATGTGTATTACTTAGATGTCCCCCAAATCCATTGATTTTAACATAAGTGCAGGCAAGTTCATGAAAGGTTGGGGTTGGAGTTTGTAAATTTGCCAACCCTCTCGTGACTTTTGTGGTTTGTGAAAGAGGGTTAAGCATCCATCCAAGCCCTCCCCTTAATCTCTCAGGGTATCACGTGATGCTCTGGAACAGTTCAGTGACTAACTTGTTCCTCAATCCATTTAAAAAAGGAAAGTTCATACTTTAAAAAGACTTCATTCAACAGATTATAAATGATCTTTTTTTTAAATGACTGGCTCGTCTCCAAACAAAAGCAGTTTATATTCTCTGTCTAATATTTTAATCAAGTGAGATGCTTTTTTATAAAATGCAGTTAGCTTCAGTCAAGTTCCAGATAGGTTGCCTGATTCCTTTGCGTGCTATTTTTATTTGGGTGTTTACTTACTGACACATTTTACTCTTGATCCCTTTGACAAATGTACTTTGTTGATTCATCCCTCACTTCTCATTAATGAATCCTACATCCCAACAGTGGAGGTTGATGCCTGACTGAAATAGCAGTTTCCTGTGTTGGACTCTACACAACAGAGAAACTCCTTGTGTTTAACTGGACTTCATTTTCTGATTTGAGTTTGGATGTTCATGTACAGGTTAACTGCATAATATCTCAAAGAAAGGAAAAGCAAGCCATAAAAACACAAACACTTTCTAAAAATGCAATTTAAGATTATTCAACTTTTACTTAGGCATCATTGAAAAGGATTTTCTGCATCATATTAAATAATGAACATTTGTGAAAATATATTGTGATTCTGAGAGATGAAGGGATGGAGATGAAAACATCTTTCTGATAAATTCATAGTCCTTTGATTACTAAGGCGGTACGGTGGCACAGTGGTTAGCACTACTGCCTCACAGCGCCAGAGACCTGGGTTCAATTCCCGCCTCAGGCGACTGACTGTGTGGAGTTTGCACGTTCTCCCCGTGTCTGCGTGGGTTTCCTCCGGGTGCTCCGGTTTCCTCCCACAATCCAAAGATGTGCTGGTTAGGTGAATTGGCCATGCTAAATTGCCCATAGTGTTAGGTAAGGGGTAGATGTAGGGGTATGGGTGGGTTGCGCTTCGGCGGGGCGGTGTGGACTTGTTGGGCCGAAGGGCCTGTTTCCACACAATAAGTAATCTAATCTAAGTGGTGTACTTCTTTCAGTTTGTATTGACTTTTTTAAAAATAAAGATTATATATGTTTAAACAGTCTTTAACTGTCTTCTTTTTTGCCCTTCATTGTCATTTCTTTCTCCTTCACTGTCATTTGGTGAAAATCCTGGACCTCCCTCCAAAATGGCATTGTGGGTGTACCCAACCAACACAACCACAGCAGCTCAATAAGATAGTTCAGTCTTGTTTTTTTTTTCAAGAGCAAATAGAGAAGGCACCAAGTACTGGCCTAGCCAGTGATGCCCATATCCATGAACAAATAAAAAGGACAATGAATCCCAGTCACCCAATATCTCTAAAAACAACAAATAATCTTCTGATTCTTGCTTACTTTCTCTAGCTTCAATTTATTACCTAATCATAATTGACTTAGTCAATGTACCCCGATAGATTTAAAATGTTTTGTTTTAAATAGTTCCCTACTTACAGATTTACAATATATTTTATAAAACTTTTTTTTGTAACTAAGAGTTAGGAACATCACAGCATTTGTTCAAAACAACCAAAACACCACATGAGGGCACTGTTGACTGGTTCTTCAGTACCTGCGATGCTGAAGGTGGGCCAAACATAATATTTTCACCCATCCTTCTGTTTGTTTGTAAACAATATAACTCAAGAACTAGTGGCCAAATTTCAAGGATACTTGGTAGATAGGTAAGGTATAGCCAAAGAAAGAAGTGTTTAGGTTTTTTTTGGGGGAAAGATGCAGTCCAAGGATCTTTTAAAACTGGAAAACTGAGCAAATGACTTTCAAAGTTTGTGAGAAGATTTGTAGCTCGGGTGCTCGTTGTTGTGGTTCTGTTTGCTGAGCTGGGAATTTGTCTTGCAAACGTTTCATCCCCTGTCTAGGTGACATCCTCAGTGCTTGGGAGCCTCCTGTGAAGCGCTTCTGTGCTGTTTCCTCCGGCATTTATAGTGGCCTGTCTCTGCCGCTTCCGGTTGTCAGTTCAAGCTGTCCGCTGTAGTGGCTAGTATATTGGGTCCAGGTCGATGTGTTTGTTGATAGAGTCTGTGGATGAGTGCCATGCCTCTAGGAATTCCCTGGCTGTTCCCTGTTTGGCTTGTCCTATAATGGTAGTGTTGTCCCAGTCGAATTCATGTTGCTTGTCATCTGTGTGTGTGGCTACTAAGGATAGCTGGTCGTGTCATTTCGTGGCTAGTTGGCACAAACGAAGTTGCAGCAGGTCACTATTCAAAAGGGCCACAACACACTGCAGCACACCAGAACTGCAAGAAGAGGAATACATATACAAGGTATTCGCCAAAAACGGATACCCTCGCAATTTCATCAACAGATGCCTAAGGGAAAGACAACGGAACGAGGACATGCCACAACCCAAAGGACTAGCCACACTACCATACATCAGGAGCATTTCCGAACTGACAGCCAGACTACTGCGACCACTAGGACTCATAACAGCACACAAACCAACAGCCACTCTCAGACAACAACTCACCAGAGCGAAGGACCCGATACCCAACATGAGCAAAACTAATGTAGTGTACAAAATCCCATGCAAGGACTGCACAAAACACTACATAGGACAAACAGGAAGACAGCTAACGATCCGCATCCATGAACACCAACTAACCACAAAATGACACGACCAGCTATCCTTAGTAGCCACACACACAGATGACAAGCAACATGAGTTCGACTGGGACAACACTACTATTATAGGACAAGCCAAACAGAGAACAGCCAGGGAATTCCTAGAGGCATGGCACTCATCCACAGATTCTATCAACAAACACATCGACCTGGTCCCAATATACTGGCCACGACAGCGGACAGCTGGTACTGACAACCGGAAGCGGCAGAGACAGGCCACTATAAATGCCGGAGGAAACAGCACAGAAGCGCTTCACAGGAGGCTCCCAAGCACTGAGGATGTCACCTAGACAGGGGATGAAACGTTTGCAAGACAAATTCCCAGCTTGGCGAACAGAACCACAACAACGAGCAAATGACTTCTTTTATAATAACGTTGTGAATTGATCAAGCTGTTTTGTTGTGAGTTGTCACGGCTGTTAACACGTGAGCAGGGTTTTCAGAGCAGGGTTTTCAGAGCAGGTTACTGAATATAGCTTGGCCTTAACCTCTTCAATGAGTTAGAAGCTCTCAATGAAACCATTTCTTTTTTTCAGCTTTGTAGCTACAGTGCATCAACCAGAAGACAGACTTGAGACCGAATTAAGACAATGTGGTTGAATATTGGGCTCTACCAAATAGAATCATCCAGATTTAATGATACTTTATTCGTGTTTTCCAAACATGAAGGCACATTTGGTCATTAGGACACTATGTGGCATTCAATTTTACATGTATAGATATTGTTGGTAGAGAGGCGATTTCTTCCTCAGATAGAAAAGCAATATATTGATCAAAATGCACATAATATGCAAATAGTCTGTAACTGTGAATCAAGTGGATCTTTTTAGACTGTGGGAATGGAGACGTTGATACTTACTGTTCCCTCACCTTGTTTCATTCTGCCTTTAGTGAATGGTTGGGAAAGCTAAGTGCATTTAAAAATCCTGGCCTGGATATTTAAATAATCTAGGGATTAGTTACATAACCTTTCAAGCTATTTTACTGCAACCAAGAAATGTAGCTGGGTTTATTGCACACCACTAACCAAAGCTGGATTGATCAATAGCTGCTGCAAGTGCAAACCAACAGCTTTGCACTTGGTTTCCTGGAAAATTCAGATCACCATATAACAGGATTTGGTCTTTCACCTTTTCACTCCCTAGATTCCTGGAGTCCAGGTTGGCTGAAAAGGTCACAGCAGTTTGCTTGGCAGCCTTCATCTCAATGATCTCCTCAATAGTACCTTAAAATCTCCCTTATATGGCACTGAGATAAATAAGCAATTGCCACATTCCATCTCTGATCTTTCTTTTGAAATTTCAGTCGTGTGTTACAGGTGTTTATAGAAGGAAGGAAAGAAGGAACAGGCACTGCTTTGACAAATATTACAAAATACAGAAGTTGAAACATGAAAAAAAAAGTCACCATAATCCTACAAGGCCTTATAGCCACTGTGTCATTAGAGAGAAAGGACTGCTGCTGGTTTAACCTGAGGGTCACCATATTTCAGGCAAAGGGAGAAGTTGAGAAGCAGAATCCTTCATGGTAAACACAGCTGGTATGGAACTTTAACCTGCATTATTGGCATCACTCTGTATCACAAACCAACCATCCAGTCAACTGAGCGAAACTCCCAGTCACAGCTCATTGAAAAATACAAACCAGAGGGAAGTATGACTTAGATTAAACTAGCAGAGGCTCAAGGCACTGGTATTAAACCCTCGGAGTGTGTTTGTGATGTGCTCAGTTCTTTATGGTTGTTCTGAGGTCTGCAATGACCTCAATTTAATTTGTATATTCACTCTGGCATGTAGTTTATTTTTCAAACTGGATCCCAGAATTTGTAATTCAAAAATGTCAAAGTATCTCCAAGGATCACTTTCATCATTTTAAACATTTGCAATATGATTGGTGGGACTATCCATCTTTGAAAGCAAAGCAACATTGAAAGGGGCTAAAGCGTCTTCTTGTTTTGAGGTCAAATGCCCGCAGAAATGAGTCAACATAAAATTTTTAAAAGACAGCACACTTAACCTACATTAAAATAATGTACTTCCTCTAGCAGTACATTCCATATAAGAACCACACTCTGTTAAAAAGAAATTGCCCTCAGGTCCTTTTTAAATCTTTCTCTTCTCTCCTTAAATATATGCCCCTTAGTATTGAATTCCCCTACCATAGGGGAAAGATCCTTGCTATTCAGCTTATCCACAGTCCTCATGATTTTATAAGCCTCCAATGCTCCAATGAAAAAGTCCCAGTCTATCTAACCTAAATCTCTTCTGAACCTTCTCCAATTTAATAATATTCTTTCAAAGCAGAGTGACCGGAACTGTATGCAGTACTCCAGAGGAGACCTCACCAAAGTCCTGTACAACCTCAACGTGACATCCCAACTTCTATATTCAAAGACCTGAGCAATGAAGGCAAGCATGCTAAATGCCTTCTTAACCATCTTGTCTCATATGATGCAAATTTCAAAGAATTATGTACCTGAACCCTGGGACTTTCAGTTCTACAACACCACCTCCGACCTTGTATAAGTCTTGCCCTTGTTTCACCAAAATGCAATACCTTGGATTTACCCAAAATATACTCCATCTGTCACTCTTTTTAATCTTAGATAACCTTCTTCACTATCCACTATACCATGAATTTCCATGTCATTAACAAACTCACTTAGCCTATCTCCCAAATTCTCATCCAAATCATTTATATAAATAACAAACAAAAATGGATCCAGCACTGATTGCTATGGAACACTGTTGGACACAACCCTCCAATCCAAAAACAACTCTCCACCACTACTCTCTGTCTCCAACCATCAAACCAATTTTGTATCCAATTGGCAAGCTCACCCTGAATCCCATGTGATCTAACTTTCCTAATTAGTCTATTGGAAACTTGTCAAAGGCTTTCCAAATCCCACGTAAACATTTCCCCTGCTGCCCTCATCAATATTTTTGAACTACCTCAAAAACCTTAACCAAGTTTGTGAGACATGATTTCCCTCACACAAAGCCATGCTGACTATCCTTAATCCATCTTTGCCTCTCCAAATGCATGTAAATCCTATCTTGCAGAATCACCTCACCTTACACACCACCGACGTCAGAATCACAGGTCCCCAAACATGCATACAAGGCCTCTTGCAGCTCAAACACAAGAATCAGGTCTTGATTGATATGATGATGCTGTCGCTTTAAGAATGTTATTTTGTCCTTGGGTATTTTTTAAAGAGAGGTCATAAAAGCAGAGGTGCTAAAATATCTGGAAAGACCCTAGTTTAACAATGGCAGGGGAGCGGCCAGTTCAGGTTTCTCTAGTTTGGTTTAGTTGTAGCAGAGAAGCTGCTTGCAGTGGAGAAAGGTTCCAAGCTTTAGCAGATGATTTCTGACTGGCTTCTCTCTCTGAAATCTCTCCTGCCTGTAAGAACGTGAGCTTGAATTTACCTTTTGCCAAGGGGTGTATCTATGGGATGTTACCGGAATTTGAACAGCTCCTTAGTTAAGTTGCTACATTGAGTCAGTTGCATTTTCAAACAATTAAGTTATTCTAAGTTCTGTTTTCTTTTAGATTAGGTTAGATTCAGTTCGATTCGTCAGGAATCCAGGTTCGATTCTAGCCTTGGCCAACCGTCTGTGTGGAGTTTGCACATTCTCCCCGTGACTGCGTGGGTTTCCTCCGGGTGCTCCGGTTTCCTCCCCAGTCCAAAGATGTGCAGGTTAAGTGAATTGGCCATGATAAAATTGCCTATAGCATAAGTGGTGAATGTAGGGGAATGGGTCCAGGTGGGTTACTCTTCGGAGGGTCGGTGTGGACTTGTTGGGCCGAATGGCCTGTTTCCACTCTGTAGGGAATTGAATCATTCACGTTTCATCCGCAGTGTTTGAATAAATTCTGTTTGCTTAAAGCCGAGGGGTTTGACCAGATGCATCACTCCTGGAACACCCACTTACCATCTTTAAAATAAGAAAAAGTTAGGGTCTGGGCTACCTTCTCAAAAGATTTTGAGGGGATCTAGCCTGGTCCTAACAACTGGAAAATGAAGCTTTTTATTCTTGATGTCAAGAATCTCCACATTAGCCCTCTCACACAATTTTCCCAACTTTGTTGCAAATGTCCATGTCGTTCAGGTGTTGGAAAGATTCCCCCATGTCCTGGTCCCGAATCACATTCTGCTTCCTGGCTGCCTGTTCAAGCTCATGAGCTTCAAATCCCACTCAGTCTAGTATCCAGCTTCCCACTTTACAACCATCACCAAATAAGGGAGGCATTGGCCTCGTGTTATTATCACTGGACTGTTATCTCAGAGACCAAAGTAACATTCTGGGGATTGTTGTGGACCAGGCCAGACCCTTCAAAACATTTCAAGGTAGCCCAAACCCGAACTTTGCTAGTTGCTTTAAGCAGGTGTAAAGTGGATATTCCAGGAGAGATTCCACTGATCAAACCACAAAATACTTATTTACAAAATTACCGATTGGACACAAACAAAAGAAACCAGAATACAGAATAACTTAACCTATCCAAAAACCCAACAGGTTATCCCAACTTAATGATGGTGTTCCAAATATTTGCAACAATCCCCATAAACACTGCTTAGCGCAAAAGGTAAAACCAAACATTGGGTCTTACAGGAGAGATGTCAAAGAGAGAGTCCCAGCAGCTTTCTCTACTACTTTAAAAACCAAACCAAACCAGAGAAAAGCCAAGCTAGGAGAACTGGCCACTCCCCTTTCACTGTACAAGTGTTTATTTTAAAATTTGAAGACCTTCTGCCTGACGCTGTGTCTGTTAGCTAATATCAAATTGGCCTTAAAATCCTTCAACCCCACACTTTTTGGAGTCTGTGTCATTTACGACCTCTCTGAAAACAAAGCCAAGAACAGCATAACGTTATTAAAAGAGCAGCTTCATCACAGGATCCAGGTTCGAATCTTGCTACAGCAGGTGGTGGAACCCGAATCCTATGAACATCTGGAATTAAAAATCTAACAATGACTATGAGTTGATTGTTGGAAATATGCATCCTGTTCACTAATGCCCTTTAGGGAAGGAAACTATTGTCCTTACCTGTTCTGTCCTACATATGACTCCTGATACACAGCAATGTGGTTGACTCTCAATTACCATCTGGTCAGCTCGGGATGGGTAATAAATGCTGGGCTAAACAGTGACGCACTGTGAATAAAAAAAACTCTAAAATATTTGACTTTTGTTGGCGGAATGAATCAGACATGATTGCTCACTCTCTGCAACCACTACCAATGAGTGAAGCTGAACCCATTAAATTTTGCCTTTGAATATGAGAAAGGTGGTCAGTTGTTGCTTTACCTGAAATTGGATGAATGAGTGCAAGAACAATTGGCTTAACAGCACTGCCCTATTACTTTTCACCCCCTCCCTATGGGGTGGCATTGATTGTTGAATGAACCACCGAAATGCTTCCATTTTATGTATTTAGCAACTCATTTTGTTTGCAGTTTTTCAACATTACAGCAATATTGTAAGATGAGTGTTAGATTAAATTGAGGGATGGTAGATATAGGACAGATGTCAGAGGTAGGTTCTTTACTCAGAACAATAAGGGCATAGAATGCCCTGTCTGCAACAGTAGTGGACTCGCCAGCATTAAGGGCATTTAAATGGTCACTGGATAAACATATGGATGATAATGGAATAGTGTAGGTTAGATGGGCTTTAGATTGGTTTCACAGGTCGGCGCAACATCAAGGGCTGAAGGGCCTGTACTGCATGTAATGTTCTATTCCTAATTAATTTCACCATCTAAAATCCTCATTCACAGTTGTCAACACCTGACTCAATGGGCAAGAAATGGGAATAGCTTTGTCCATCTTAAACTTGTACGGTTGGGTCATTATCTTTTGTATTTGATTGTTGTCTGAGTGCATTGACACTCACATTCCAAGGGTTTCTGCCTGAAACTGGCAGGTTTAGTTATTTAAATCCAGGGGTTCTGTGGATTGGAGCATCTCAGTGTGTAAATGAAGTCCTGTCAGCTCTATCTAGTTATTTTGGATCAAGAGCTGCCTGAGCAGTAATGTCTAACTGGAGGCCACTGAAAATAGGCTGAGAAAGTTATTGACAGCAAATAAAGTGCAGGCTGCTGTCACTCCTGGCTCCTACCTTCCCTGCTGATTTCAGCATTGCCACTTTGATGATTAGAAGCTTTATCTGAGCGTCTCTGCTGGCACTAACTAAATTGCTACCATTGGTGTAAGTGTTGGTATTGGGGGAGGCAAGGGCCTTATAGTATTATTGCTGGACTGCTTATCGAGAGACCCAGATAATGTTCTTGGGACCTGGATTTGAATCCCACCATAGCAGTTGGTGCAATTTAATTCAATTTTTTTTAAATTTGGAATTAAGACTCGATTGTTGACCATGAATCCATTGCTGATTGTCAGAAAAACCCATCTGGTTCACTAATGTCCTTTAGCGATGGAAACTGTCATCCTTACCTGGCCTGGCTCGCATGTGACTCCAGACCCACAGCAATGTGCTTGACTCTTAACTGCCCCCTGGGCAATTAGGAAAGGACAATAAATGCTGTCCCTGCCAACAACATCCTCATCCCATGTATGAATAATAAAAAAAATGGGGAGTTTCTGAATGCCTCCTCGTTGTCTGTACCTTCCTGTTTGAATGTGGTTAAGGCCAATGCCAAATTCAGCCTAAACCCTGCTCAGGCACAAACACTGCACTGACTTACCACCCATTTTGGGTGTAAATCCAGTTTCTCCCCAATGTTTCCAAAGATCATAAACCTCCATCTCCCAGGACAAAGTCCAGTTGAGCAGCACTTTAAACACTCACTCTATCCACAACCAGTCATATACTGTTGCAAATTGCCAAGGCTCCTTTGACAGTACCATACATGCCCTGACCTCTACAACATTGAATAACCATGGCAGCAAACTCATGGGGACACTATCACCCGCAAGTTCTCCTCCAGATCCATTCCTTGGAAAGGTATTGCTATTTCTTCACCAGTACTGTGTCAAAATGCTGGAACTTCTTCAATTAAGATTCACTTGCTAAATTTCTTCTTCCTGTTCCCAGCACTGAATTTGCCCTCAGGTTCCCATTCCCTACCAGTTTACCACCCCAGGCATCCCCAACAGTACTCACAAATCTCTCAGTGCTGATGTTTATCTCAGTCCTGCTCAGTCTACACCACATAGACTGAAGCTGTTCAGGAAGGTGGCTCATCACCACCTTCTCAAGGGCAATGAATGGAGGGTAATAAGTGCTGGCCCTGACACTGATGTTCGCATCCCTGAAAAATTAAAAATAAATGCATTAACTTCAACTGATTGTGGACTCCATTACACCACATTCTATTCCATATGAAGCATCATCCATCAGTTGACACTGCCCATGAATATATTGATTATCTGTAATTCCTCCTCTATGGAACATGTGGTATGTACATTCACAAAGGTTTTGTTTGCACAAAACGATGACATTACATGTTGTGTGGTCTTCCCCGCTTCACTCAGTAGCAAACTAGCTAAATGTTCTGGTATATAATAAAATACTTTATTTCCTGTCAATATGAACATGTTAATAATGGTTAGGTCCTGGAGAGTGTTGCTGAACAGACACTTTGGAGTGCAGGTTCAGACTTCCTTGAAAGTAGCGTCACAGGTAGACAGGGTAGTGAAGAAAGTATTTGGTATGCTTGTGCTTATTAGTCAGTGCTGGGACATCATGTTGCAACTCCACAAGACATTGGTTAGGCCACTTTTGGGATACTGCATTCAATTCTGGTACCCATGCTATAGGGAGGATGTTGTGAAACTTGAAAGGGTTCAGAAAAGATTTACAAGGATGTTGGAGGGGTTGAATTGTAAGGAGAGGCTGAATTGGCTGGGGCTATTTTCCCTGGAGCGTCAGAGGCTGAGGGGTGACATTCTAGAGTTTTATAAAATCATGAGGGGCATAGATAGAGTGAATAGCCAAGATCTTTTCCCAAGGGTAGAGGAGTCCAAAACTCGAGGGCATAGGTTTAAGGTTGAGGGAAACAATTTAAAAGAGACCTAAAGAGCAATGTTTTCATGCAGAGTGTGGTGTGTGTATAGAATGAACTGCCAGAGGAAGTGATGGAGGCTGGTACAATTACAACATTTAAAAGATAGCTGGATGGTTACATGAATAGGAAGGGTTTAGAGGAATATGGGCCGAATGCTGGCAAATGGAACTTGATTAATTTAGGATATCTCATCGGCATGGGCAAGTTGCACCGAAGGGTGTTTTTCCATACTATACAGCTCTATAAGTATGCCAAAAGTGAAACATCATCAAGAATGTCACATCAAGTGCCTTTTTTTTCATAGTGTCCTTCTCCTTGAATCCAAAATTTCGGCTAAACTGCAATAGCACTCCTACACACAACCTTCTTTTTTCTTCACATCTTCAAATGCCAAGTCCATTTTAACAAGAGACTGGAATCTTTTTCACATTTACATATCACTGCACCTACCTGAAAAGCCAATTAGTTTGTCTCTGTATTACAATGTTTTATGATTCTCATGTTCTTGTAGGTTGCCCTGTACAAGAGCTGTAAGGATGCCGCTGGCAGGTTTGAAGCATTCTCTTGAGAAGTATATACTGTCTGTTGTAATGAGTTGGCATCGGGACTCAACACAAAAACAAACTACTTCTGAGTACCTTGAGTATAGGTCTCTATCTCCTCTTCAACTAACTCTAAACCTTTACATTCATAATTTATTACTGCAGCAAATTCGTCATCAGATTGCTGAGGCACTGAGACCCATTCTGGGGTATAAGCTGAATGGATGACAACTGTACAATACCAAGATAAATATCCTTGCAGAGAGATTTGGGGATGGGGACATGAAAGTAAATTCAGAGCAGGGAACAGGAAGCAGAAATTTTGCAAATGACCTATCGGAAAGATGTTGTGAAACTTGAAAGGGTTCAGAAAAGATTTACAAGGATGTTGCCAGGGTTGGAGGATCTGAGCTACAGGGAGAGGCTGAACAGGCTGGGGCTGTTTTCCCTGGAGCGTCGGAGGCTGACGGGTGACCTTATAGAGGTTTACAAAATTATGAGGGGCATGCATAGGATAAATAGACAAAGTCTTTCCCCTGCGGTCAGGGAGTCCATAACTAGAGTGCATAGGTTTAGGGTGAGAGGGGAAAGATATAAAAGAGACCTAAGGGGCAACTTTTTCACGCAGAGGGTGGTATGTGTATGGAACGAGCTGCCAGAGGATATGGTGGAGGCTGGTACAATTGCAACATTTAAGAGGCATTTGGATGGGTATATGAATAGGAAGAGTTTGGAGGGATATGGGCTGGGTGCTGGCAGGTAGGACTAGATTGGGTTGGGTTGTCTGGTCGGCATGGACGGGTTGGACCGAAGGGTCTGTTTCCATGCTATACATCTCTATGACTATGACTATGACTCTTAACAAAAGAGGAAGCAGGAATTTAAAAATGTAATATGCAGGAATATGGAAGGATAAAGGGTATAATATTTAAATACATGGAGAACATCAAATAAAGCTGAGGTCACAGATTGGTACATGGAAGCATGAAGTCATGCCTGGGGGCGGCACAGTGGCTCAGTAGTTAGCACTTCTGCCTAACAGCACCAGGAACCTGTGTTCGATTTCAGTTTTGGGTGACTGCCTGTGGGGAGTTTGCACATTCTCCCCATGTCTGTGTGGGTTTCCTATGGGTGCTCTGGTTTCCTCCCACAATCCAAAGATGTGTAGGTTAGGTGCATTAGTCAGGAGTAAATATGAGGGAATGGGTCTGGGTGGGTTACTCTTCGGTGGGTCGGTGTAGACTTGTTGGACTGAAGGGCCTGTTTCCACACTGTAGGGATTCTAAAAAAGTAATTGTTCCAACAAAAACTTGGCTTGAAAAGGGGCAAGATGGTAGCTCAATATTCCTGCATATAGAGTTTTCTGGCAGGATGGAAAAGGGGATAAAGAAGATAGAAATGTAGCATTGTTGGTTAAAGAATTCAGAAGAGTTATGAGGAGAGGAGAGACCATATAAGTTTGAGTTCATAAACATGAATAGGGCAGCCACACTTTGAGCAAATACATAAGACCTACAAATAGTGGGAAAGAGTCAGAGGAGAAAAATAGGTAAGTAAATGCCTGAGTGCATAAACAATAGGCAATAATATCTGAAGATTTCAATTGCCCAACTATTACAGATTCACAGAATTGTTACAGTACAGAATGAAGCCATTGACCCACAGTGCCTGCACCAGCACTTTGAGCAAGCATCATAATCTGGTGCCAATCTCCGACATTTCCCCCATTACCTTGCGAACTGAGATACAAACAGTGTGAAAGATACAGAGAGCACAATTATTCTTGTCCTGCATTCAAGGCACTTTTCTCGACAGCGCATAACAAAGCAATTCTAAAATCTAAATATAGTTCTAGAAATTAAAGTGACCATTTTGGAGACAGTAATTACAACTGCTTGTTCAGAATCATAATGGAAAGAATCGAAGATAGAGCTGCACAGTTACTTGAACAAGGTTAGCGGCAAGTTAATGGGAAGCATTTTTTTCTGAACAAGACTTAAATGTTGGAGAAATAGGAACTGAAGTTGACTATTCATGCCCTCAAGCCTGTTCTGCCATTCAATGAGATCATGGCTCATCTTCATACTTTGGCTTAATATTTTTGCTTAATATTGACATTTTGGCAGCATAGAATTTGAACCTGCGCACCAGAGCATTAGCTACCACTTTTGGTTTCTAGACCAGTCACATCACTATTACACCATTACTTCTTTTGAGGCATGATTGGGAAATTTGCAGATAATCTACTCATCAAACAGCTTTCTGACCTTCACAGTGTAATTTTAAATGCCATGGTACACAAGCAGATGAAATGTTAATTCTTTTCATTTTTTTTTTATTTTTCAACTGGGAGTGCAACCCAACTCCAGTTCATCCATTTTCAAACTTAACAGAATCATTAGTGATAAGAAATCCAGGCATTTGTTTAATGATGCATGTGACAGGCTCCACCACTGCAGGAATGTCATGATCAAGCCACCAGAATGTTGAAGGTGCACTTAGATAGGCTGGTGACTGTGTTCAGAAGAGGCCTGCTGAATTAACAGTAGTGTGCATCAAGCTAATGATTGCATGGTAGAAAGAAATGCAAGTGGATGAAGGCAAAGGAGTTCATTATCAAATGGAAGAGAACTTAAAAGAGGAGGATGAAGCTGGGCCAACCATCTCAGAATCAGTCTGGTCCATTTTCACTCAGAATACACTAACACCATGGAAGCATAACAAATGAAGTCCTTTAGTCCACCCCCATCACAAGGACAATAACCCAAAACCCAACATCATGTTGCATGAAACAGTCATGTAACCCCTCAATGACAAATTACATATTTGCTCAATGAATCCCATCATGTGTTGACATTCATCAATAAGCAAATGAAAGAATTCAGGACATTGTAATAATGGGCAAGATGTGCCAATGCCACTATAGAATCACAGAGTCATGGAGATATACAGCACAGAAACAGACCCTTCAGTCCAGCTTGACCATGCCAACCAGATATCCTAAATTAATCTAGTCCAATTGCCAGCATTTGGCCCATATCCTATTCATAAACCCATCCAGATACTTTTTAAATGTTGTAATTGTACTAGCCTGTACCACTTCTTCTGGCAGCTCATTCCACACACACACACCATCCTCTGTGTGAAAACATTGCGCCTTACATCCCTTATATAAAATGTTTCCCTTCTCACGCTAAAACTATGCTCTCTATTTTTGAACTCCCCCACCCCAGGGAAAAGACCTTCTCTATTCACCCTATCCATGCCCTTCATGATTTTATAATCTTCTATAAGGTCTCTGATGTTCCAGGGAAAACAGCCCCAGCCTATTCAGCCTCTCCCTATAGCTCAAACACTCCAACCTTGGCAACATCCTTGTAAATCTTTTCTGAATCCTTTCAAGTTTTACAACATCCCTCCTATAACAGGAAGACCAGAACTGCACATAGAATTCCAACAGTGGCCTAACTAATGTCCTGTACAGCCGCAACATGACCTCCCAACTCCTATACTCAACACACTGGCCAATAAAGGAAAGCATACCAAACACTTTCTTCACTATCCTATCTATCTGTGACTCTACTTTCAAGGAACTATGAACCTGCACTCCAAGGTCTCTTCGTTCAGCAACATTCCCCAGGACCTTACCATTACATGTATGAAATTAATTCACATGGCATAACAAAAATAGGAAACTTAACATTTTTACCAAATGCTCACATGCAGACACTTGGTGCATTATAATTTCTATCTCGTGCAGTCCAAGTCACATCAGCAGAGACTGTCCCTGCCCTACCCACCTGGCCTGTGGATTTGAGAGTTCCTGAGGTGGCTGCCAAATCATGCAGATCTGGTCATGAGAAAGAAATGGCGTGTGAGGTTCTGGCTTGTACAACTACAACACTGTCACCTACCCAACAAAGTTGGAAGTTGCACATTTATGTCCTGTCCAAAAAGAGAGCAAGACAAATTCAAGCTAGAAAATTATTGATCCATTGGTCTACTCTCAATCATCACTAAAGTGATGAAATGCGCTATAAAAATGCAATTGACAGCATTTAGCCACCTATACTATACTTAATAGTTCTTAGTTTGAGCTCGTCCAGGATCATTCAGCTTGACCCCATTACAGCCTGGCATGCACAAGGGATGATAGAGAAGGCTGGACGTTCAGAGGAAAATGAAAATACTTTGAGTAGTGTCCCCACTTTCATCTTCCTTTCACCATCATTGCTTTCCCAGGCCAGCACCATATCACTCATAACAGTCAATTGCCACGTTGTAAAATCTTTGCCATTTTTTAAGGTGGTATTTAATTTGCAATTCAAAATCCGAATTGAGAGCATTTCCTGTGAATTCAAGCAAATGGTCCCACATCCCAAGATGGAAATTCTCACAGTTCCATACCACCACCAGGTTACAAATTATCAAACCAAACTCTTCCATCCATTGTGGAGATTGCACCCGACATATCCACCAGTATACTGAACTATCCAAGATTGGCACCCATACGAGAGAGACAGTACCAGCTATCGTATTAGAAAGGTCATCAGGCTATATCCCATTAAGGCCCTTTGTGAGAAACCCAATCAGCACTTGGTGGGAGTTGTAGCAGCAGTTCCACATTTGCAAGACAAGGAGGCTCAACTATTGTCCCAGATAGAGAATAGTGGGATACTACAATGAATGGGTACAGTATGCTCCTTTGGTCAAGTACACAATCCAGAGGGGAAATCAGACATATGCAGTAGACCTAATAGGATAGTCTCAGGCCTATGGATGGTAGTGTTATCCTATTCCTGCTTTGACAATTGGATATTAATGTGGATTTGAGCTCAGACATGAGGGTGAAGTAAAGACTGGCCTGTAGGCCAACCCTGAGCAATGACTGAACAATAAGGGCCTAAGATAATATTGTGTAACAAAGGGCACTGCTTACCAGGATGGGCACTAGCAGTGAAATATTACCCAATTGATTTTCCACTTCGAATTTAATTGACAGTCACAAAACAATGGGGGCAACATCATAGCCTGTAATGGTCCAGAAGGAAAAAGAATTGGAAATAATAACAGAACACTCAGATCTGGAAAAATATGTGAAAAAAGAGGATGTACCCATTCCCACTACAGTTAGAATGTGAAAGAAAGTTATAAACAAGGTTAAAGACATTGTGAAGAATCTTATAATAAAACAGACCTGGTGTGAGAGGATTTAGTACAAGGGAATGAATTCACATATTCACCAAAACATAAGGACAGTGTCTCATATCTCAGTGATCCTTCAGGTATTATTTCTCTATTGTGTACAATAATAAACTGTTGGAGAAGGGAAATCACTCATAGAAGGGAAGCCACAAATAACCTGTGTAGCTCTTCTGCTAGCAAAAAGAAATACATACACAGAGAGAATGTGAAGCAGGCATGGCAATCCAGCCAGGAAGTTTGACCAAACTACTGCATGGACACCAGCCATAAAATGGCCATTCCAAAATCAGGGATTTCATTGAACATTTGGGCACAAGTACACCCACAATGCTTGGCTTGGAAGGGAGTTCCAGGATTTTGTCCCAGTGACAGTGAAGGAACAGTGATGTATTTCCAATTCAGTTTGGTGGGTCATTTGTAGAGGAAGTTGAATGTGGCACAATTCTGCTGCCCTTGCCCTTCTAGATGGTAGAATGAGATAAATTTAAGGATTATCTTAGAGGAGGAAGGCAAAGTAGAAACATTAAGGGAAAATACTCCAGTGCTTGGATCCTGAGCAATTGAAGGCATGATCACCAATAGTGAGGCAACTAAAATCAGTGATGTTATAGAGAACAGAATTGGGCGACACGGTGGTTAGCACTGCTGCCTCACAGCACTAGAGACTCGGGTTAATTCCCACCTCAGGCGACTGTGTGGAGTTTGCACATTCTCCCTGTGTCTGCGTGGGTTTCCTCCGGGTACTCCAGTTTCCTTCCACAGTCCAAAAATGTGCAAGTTAGGTAAATTGGCTATGCTAAATTGCCCGTAGTGTTAGGTACAAGGGTAAATGTAGGGGTCTGGGTGGGTGCGCTTTGGCAGGTCGGTGTGGATTTGTTGGGCCGAAGGGCCTGTTTCCACACTGTAAGTAATCTAATCTAATCTAAACACAGGTGGCTTGGAGATCTGTAGGTGGTTATCAAAATTAGACATGGTTAAGACTAGCACGGGATTTGAAAATGAAGGGTGTGAATTTTAAAATGATGTTGCTTGACCAGCAGCCAGTGTCGCTCAGCAAGCAGAGGGTGATAGCACTTAATATGAATAAGGATAGGTCAGAATTTTCAGCAACCTTAAATATACAAGGAGCAGAATTGCACAGGAATACTCTAGAGGTAACCAAAACGCGGCAATATTAATAAGATGGAAATAAGCGGTCTTAGTAATCGTGTAACTATGAGGACGGAAGGTCATCGGAGCCAATGTGAGACCAAGGTCCCGAATTGTAAACAGAATGGTTTTATCACAAGGTTTGTAGCTCAGGTTGTGTAGCTCAGAATGGTTTTATTTCCCAGTGTTAACAGCGAACGACAATGAAGGCCGTGGTTAGTTTAGATTGGGGCACGGAAAACAATGGTTTTACTCTGCACAACTTTGATTGGAACAAATTGATTGGTACAACGTCATTGGCGATGTATCCTATTAAGGACTATCAAGATGTGTACGGATTAGAGGATATTGTGTGAGTGACACTGAAAACAATTCTCCAAAGATCTCAACACAGGAAACAGGCATATAGTGAATAGGAGCATAAGATAGTAAAGGTTGATTTGTGTCGAAATAGAAATTGATACACATAACTTTACCATTTGTGTTTCCATTCGAAACGATGTGATAGAGGTAAAAGGCCGTGTCTTTTACAGGAGCTGTTGAAGAAATCACGATATCAAGAGCATAAATTCATCGTTTGTACGTTCTAAGGCACCATTCTATTTGTATTTCTATCAGGCTCAAATCTCATTGAAAACAGTAGAGAGAATTCAGAACTGATATAAGGATGGCCTCTGGATTATAAACGCTTGTTGGACGGGACTGGGTGTTAGTTTTCGGCAGAGGAAAGCCAAAGCGACGGGAGACACCGAAGAAGCACTATCGGCCCGATTTAAGAGAACTCGGCCTTTAGTCCTACTTTTCAACCAGCGAGAGCTGAGCTAAGGCGGGGAGGGAAGTAATGCAATCTGTAGGTGGGGCCACTATGTGCTGTTCTTTTGCAACTCTCAGCAGCTGGTAGCAACCCCGGGAGCAAGTGGGGCATCTTCTTTCCAGCGGGTCAGGTAGAACGGAAGGCTAATTTTCAAAAGAAAATACCGAACAAAGCTACATTGAGCCATTTTCTGGTGTGATTCACTCCTCTTATGGAATAAACTAGTAACCATTCAATCCAGCCTACACTTTAATGGTTGCTGACTCCAAATCTACGGCAACTGCAAGAATTCCGCCCGACGGAAAATCGCAGGCAGAAATTGCTGACGACATGGAAAGTGCGAAATTATCAATAAATAATTAGGTCTCTTTTTCATTCGAGCGCTGTAAATTTGCCCCGGTTGTAACTCATGAGTGAGACTTGGCTATTGCTCGTTGCTTAAAACGCTTTTATCAAATATATGCAAAATATCAGCTTCTAAAGGGGCAAGGCTTTGTGGAAACCTCCCCATTAAATCGTCACGACAGGAGGCACCAACGCTGTGATGGACAGGTACGCGGAAACTCCTCCATTCCCAACCAAGCCTTGTTTCATATTTCCCTTGGTCTGGGCTCTCTTCCCCCCTCCCCCTTGCGACATAACTTATGTCGATGTAGTTACAATGTGACACAGCGTTCAGTGCACTCGCCCAAGACTGAAGATTGCCCCAACTTTTACACTGAAGCAGGAAGATTTCGCCGGGGACTCCTGCAACGCGACTGGGATTTGATCCGGTGTTTCCCTCCCACCCCCCCCCGGTCGTCGGAAAATGTCCACTCAAGCCAACCGTTTTGGGGTTACCACAACCGAGTTTAGCTTGGAGGTGCAAACTTCCCCCCGACCCCTGGTTCAGAGCTCCTGGATAACTTGAGCGTACCCTTCCCATTTCAACGAACTGACATTACCTTGGTGAGCAGAACAGAAAGGGTAACTTCCAATTTAATTTTTCCTTTTTCCCTTCCCCCCCCCCAGGAACAAGCTTTCCCTTTAAAATTCCCGCCCCATACTGTGGAAATTCATTAATTTATTTCAGGCAATTTTCATCTCCATTGGCTGGGCTGGGGATGACGCGCGATACAGCAAAAGGTGGAGTTGGAAATTAAATAAAAATGTAGCAAAGAAAGCTCGGGCTCAATGTTATATGTGTAAGCGCCGCACTTCACTGCAACTAACTATTTAACACTCGCAATTAGTCCGGGGAACAAACAACACTCTCTGCTGTCGCTCTTGGTGCAACAGAAGTGGCTTTTTTCGATTCAGTTTAACCGCAATTCTTACCCCCGCTAACTCAAAGTAGCAGCAAACTTCACCTCCACCCTTTTTAAAAAAAAAACTTCGCGTCTTGTTGGAGAAGATATTCTGCTGCCTTGAAAGACGGGGGGGGGGGGGGGGGAGAAATGAGGGAGGAGGAGATGGTGTTTCTCTTCCTCCGCTGGACATCTATATGGCTTCGCCAAAACACCCACTCTCAGTGGGACACCTCTTCTGCTTCGAGAGACGGGCTGAATGTAAGGCGGCTTACAAGAGCAGAGCAAGTCGGTGGCGAGCAGGGGGATGGGGGAAGGAGCTGATCCGGAAAAAGGCGATTGGAGAGGTCGGAAGTATCGCGAAGCATGCCGGCTCTCAACGGGGACTAGAAAGCGTCCACGCCCGGGGCCAGCGCCGCGGATCTGGCGAGAGTTCAGAGACAGCTTCCCTTGTGTTTTTTTCCGCAAGACGGAGCGGTAAGGGCTCTTTTTTCCCCCGATTAAAGCATTTCATTGTATTTTTAACCCCCTTTCAAACCTTTTATTAAAGGGAAATGGCTGGTAGTGGAGATTTTTTTTCTTTTTAAAAATGCATTGTAAAAGAGTGCGTGAGCTCCTGCCCGTAGAGCACAGTCTGAGGGAGAGCGAAGGGGATCTGCTACTGGGCTGCACCGACACATACAACAAGGCGAAAGGGATCTGCATTGGGTTACACCGACACATACACAGGGCGATGGGGATCTGCAACTGGGCTGCACCGACACATATACAAGGTGAAGGGGATCTGCATTGGGTTGCACTGACACATACACAGGGCGATGGGGATCTGCATTGGGCTACACAGACTAGGGGTGGGAAGAATCCACGCTGGGGCTCTGGCGAGACAGTGGACTCAGCGCTGGGCTCTGCCCAGCCCCACACACACACACACACACAGAGGGAACTCGGCACTGGGCTGCGCCTACAGAGCGAGAGAGAAAAACACGACGTTGGGCTCTGCCCAGACAGAGTGAGAGCTCGGCGCTGGGGCTGTGCCTACACAGCGAGAGACGGCGCTGGGCTGTACTCAAGATACAGAGAGAGAGAGGAGGGGGGGGGGGGAGGAAATTCGGCGCTGGGCTGTATCCAGACAGTGAGCGCTCGGTGCTGGGCTGTCCTCGGACACGCAGTGAGTGAGAGGAGGGCTTGGGGCTGTGCTCAGACAGAGAGAGAGAGAGAGGGCTCGGCGCTGTGCTCAGACAGACTGTGCGAGGGCTCGGCGCTGGGGCTGTGATCAAACAGAGAGGGTGAGGGCTTGGGGCTGTGCTCAGACACAGACTGTGTGCGAGGACTCGGCGCTGGGGGCTGTGCTCAAACAGAGAGAGGGTGAGGGCTTGGGGCTGTGCTCAGACACAGACTGTGTGCGAGGACTCGGCGCTGGGGCTGTGCCGACACGGTCACGCCGTGGAGCCGCCTCTTGTCACCAGCAGCAGGAAGCTGGTTGGTTCGAGTGGCCGCGCCAGGGCAAAGCTGTCTCGGATTCACTCTGCCTCTCGGTTCCGGCCCCTTTTGTCTCTGGCGGCTTCTCTATCCCCCCCCTCCCCTCCTCCACCACCACCACCCCCCTTCCCAACCCACTCCCCCCTTCGCTCGCCTCCCATTTTCCATCCGCTCTCCCTCCCGAGCGGAGTGCGAGGTTCCCGGGCTGCCCCCACCGACTCGGACCGCTCATCAATCGGCGTTGGCTCGCTGTCTCTCTCTCTCTCTCTTTTCTTTCCAACCCCCCCTTCCCTTCTCCACCACCCCCCCCCTCCCCCCCCCCCCCCCTCCTTTCTCTCTGCGGATCCTCCCGCTGCAGTCGCTTCTCCTTTTGGCTCGCCCAGATTTTTGTTTGAAAGTCTTTTTCCTCCCTTTCTTTACAAATAAGATCTTCGGAAGAGAAGGACGGTGAGTGTTGGGGTTTTTTTTCCCCTTGCCCGCCCCTCGTGCGGTAGAATTTTTTTTTCGGGGGAAAAAATAAGCCTTTTCTAAAAGGTGAGGTTGGGTTTGCATTTTTGTTTGGTTGGGGTGTGGGGGGAAGGGTTGTATTTTTTGTGGCGGGGTTTGTGCCGCGCTCTAAGCCGGGCTACAGCACTCACATGGCGGATCGGAATCCGAACACGACTGCATCGCCCCCCCCCCTCTCTTCCTCAAAGGCTGGGGACAGAGAATCCACTGGGAGCATGCACAAAATCCTCAACGTTGTAGATATTTCAAATCTTGGGTTTTTTTTTGCTAGTGTTGGAATTTTATTTAAAAAATCATTTTATCAAATGCAATATGTTTAAAAAAAATGTTTTTTTTTTCCCCGGCATTTTCCGCTCTGGTTGCACCGGCTTGGTCTTATTTTTTAAAAAAAATAATAAAAAAGGATGATGTTTTGTATTTTGTAACATGGCCGTGCCCGAGCTCGCTGTAGCCGGAACTGGGGCGCCATGTCTGGGCGCAGGCTGCAGCCGCGCTCCGGTGTCACGGCAGCGGGAAGGGAGCCTCCGGGAGGGAGCGGGGGACTCGCTCCCCCCGGGGGTGGGGGGGTTGAAGGGAGCCGCCGCTGACCTTGGGAGCCTCCAGCCTGGTGCATTGAAGCAGGGAGGGAGGGAGTTGTTTTTCTTTGCAGAGCAGAACTGGGCTAGGGCGGTGGAGGACACACGCGGAGAAGGAGGAGGAGGTTTGGGGGGGTGTCGCTCTTGCCTGCCGTCTACGGCTCTTTCATCCCCCTCCCTCCTTCGTGCCTTTCCCGGAGGTGGTGCTCCTGCTTCAGGGCGCTGCAATAATGGCGCTACGTTCTCAGTTCGCTCTTCTCTTTCCAGCCCTCGGCTCCTTGTTCGCTCAGCCAACTCCCCGCCCTCTGCCTTCCCCTTTCTCTCTCTCTCTTCCCTGTCCCTCCCTCTCCCTGTTTCTCCCCCCCCCCCCATCTGTTTCTCCCCCCCCCCCCCCCATCTGTTTCTCCCCCCCCCCCCCCATCTGTTTCTCCCCCCCCCCCCATCTGTTTCTCCCCCCCCCCCCATCTGTTTCTCCCCCCCCCATCTGTTTCTCCCCCCCCCCCCATCTGTTTCTCCCCCCCCCCCATCTGTTTCTCCCCCCCCCCCATCTGTTTCTCCCCCCCCCATCTGTTTCTCCCCCCCCCCCCATCTGTTTCTCTCCCCCCCCCATCTGTTTCTCTCCCCCCCCCATCTGTTTCTCTCCCCCCCCCATCTGTTTCTCCCCCCCCCCATCTGTTTCTCCCCCCCCCATCTGTTTCTCCCCCCCCCCAATCTGTTTCTCCCCCCCCCCCATCTGTTTCTCCCCCCCCCCATCTGTTTCTCCCCCCCCCATCTGTTTCTCCCCCCCCCCATCTGTTTCTCCCCCCCCCATCTGTTTCTCCCCCCCCCCCATCTGTTTCTCCCCCCCCCCATCTGTTTCTCCCCCCCCCATCTGTTTCTCCCCCCCCCATCTGTTTCTCCCCCCCCCCATCTGTTTCTCCCCCCCCATCTGTTTCTCCCCCCCATCTGTTTCTCCCCCCCATCTGTTTCTCCCCCCCCCATCTGTTTCTCCCCCCCCCCCCATCTGTTTCTCCCCCCCCCATCTGTTTCTCCCCCCCCCCATCTGTTTCTCCCCCCCCATCTGTTTCTCCCCCCCCCCATCTGTTTCTCCCCTCCCCCCCCCATCTGTTTCTCCCCTCCCCCCCCATCTGTTTCTCCCCTCCCCCCCCCATCTGTTTCTCCCCTCCCCCCCCCCATCTGTTTCTCCCCTCCCCCCCCCATCTGTTTCTCCCCTCCCCCCCCCATCTGTTTCTCCCCTCCCCCCCCCATCTGTTTCTCCCCTCCCCCCCCATCTGTTTCTCCCCTCCCCCCCCATCTGTTTCTCCCCTCCCCCCCCATCTGTTTCTCCCCCTCCCCCCCCATCTGTTTCTCCCCTCCCCCCCCATCTGTTTCTCCCCTCCCCCCCCATCTGTTTCTCCCCTCCCCCCCCATCTGTTTCTCCCCTCCCCCCCATCTGTTTCTCCCCTCCCCCCCCATCTGTTTCTCCCCTCCCCCCCCATCTGTTTCTCCCCTCCCCCCCCATCTGTTTCTCCCCTCCCCCCCCATCTGTTTCTCCCCGCCCCCCCATCTGTTTCTCCCCCGCCCCCCCATCTGTTTCTTCCCTCCCCCCCATCTGTTTCTTCTCCCCTCCCCCCCCCATCTGTTTCTTCTCCCCTCCCCCCCCATCTGTTTTTTCTCCCCTCCCCCCCCATCTGTTTCTCCCCCCCATCTGTTTCTCCCCCCCTCCCCCCATCTGTTTCCCCCCTCCCCCCCATCTGTTTCTCCCCCCTCCCCCCCATCTGTTTCTCCCCCCCTCCCCCCCATCTGTTTCTCCCCCCCTCCCCCCCATCTGTTCTCCCCCCCTCCCCCCCATCTGTTTCTCCCCCCCTCCCCCCCATCTGTTTCTCCCCCCCTCCCCCCCATCTGTTTCTCCCCCCCTCCCCCCCCATCTGTTTCTCCCCCCCTCCCCCCCATCTGTTTCTTCCCTCCCCCCCATCTGTTTCTTCTCCCCTCCCCCCCATCTGTTTCTTCTCCCCTCCCCCCCCCATCTGTTTCTTCTCCCCTCCCCCCCCCATCTGTTTCTTCTCCCCTCCCCCCATCTGTTTCTTCTCCCCTCCCCCCCCATCTGTTTCTCCCCTCCCCCCCCATCTGTTTCTCCCCTCCCCCCCCATCTGTTTCTCCCTCCCCCCCCATCTGTTTCTCCCCTCCCCCCCCATCTGTTTCTCCCCTCCCCCCCCATCTGTTTCTCCCCTCCCCCCCCCATCTGTTTCTCCCCTCCCCCCCCCATCTGTTCTCCCCTCCCCCCCCCATCTGTTTCTCCCCTCCCCCCCCATCTGTTTCTCCCCTCCCCCCCCCCAGTTTCCCCCTCCCCCCCGTTTCCCCCGTTCCTCCCGTTCCTCCCGTTCCCCCCGTTCCTCCCGTTCCTCCCCTCCCCTCCCCCCCTGTTTCTCCCCTCCCCCCTGTTTCTCCCCTCCCCTCCCCCCCCCCGTTTCTCCCCCCCCCGTTTCTCCTCTTCCCCCCCCCCCTCCCCACCCCCCGTTTCTTCCCTCTCCCCACCCCCGTTTCTTCCCTCTCCCCACCCCCCGTTTCTTCCCTCTCCCCACCCCCCGTTTCTTCCCTCTCCCCACCCCCCGTTTCTTCCCTCTCCCCACCCCCCGTTTCTCCTCTCCCCTCCCCCCCGGTTCTCCCCTCCCCCCCGGTTCTCCCCTCCCCCCCGGTTCTCCCCTCCCCCCCGGTTCTCCCCTCCCCCCGTTTCTCCCCTCCCCCTCCCCCCATTTCGCCCTCCCCCCCTTTCTCCCCTCCCCCCCTTTCTCCCCTCCCCCCCTGTTT